>NC_073304.1:75907567-76207567 GCF_027595985.1 Sorex araneus
ATGCTTCTCAAACCTGGGAAAATCAGGATTGGAACTGTGACTTTCATTTCCCACTCCAAATTGATTTTTACACAGTATGCTTTTTATCACAGAAATTGCCTAAAACTCAGCTTCATGTACATATACAAATAAAATGGATCTAGTAGATTTAATTTTGGTCTTTAGTTTGCAAATCATTAGTGTCCTGTGTTGAATATTGCTGTTTCCCAGAGGCTTTTTAATTATTGGGGCTGGAGAGATAGTATAGTCTGCCTTATATGCATCAAGTTCTAGTTTGATCATGGCATTGTGTATAGTGCCCTGAGCATTGCCAAAGTGATTCCTGAGGCTGGAGAGATAGTATAGTGGGTAGCGCTTGCCTTGCATGTGGCCAACCTGGGTTCAAGCCCTGGCATCCCAGATGGTCCCATGAGCATCACTAGGAGTGATTCCTGAGCACTGACCTGTGAGTAAGCCCCTGGGCACAGCTGGGTATGCCCCCCCAACAAAAAAAACAAAAAACCAAAAAAAAAAACAAAGTGATTCCTGAGCACAGAGCTAGGAATAAACCCTGAGCACTGCTGGAAGTGGTCCTCAATCAAAAACAAATAAAATTTCTAACATGTTTTTAAACATGTTATGGCACCCTTTTGTGTATATAATATAGTGCTACTATGCACCTGTTGAAAACTGTGGCCACAGACTATGTCACTCATTTATTATTTCAGCAAATTATTGCAAATCTACTATGTACTAGACACTGTGTCAGATCCTGAGTGTATATGCTGACAAACATGTCATGCCTCTGTTCCTGTAGAAGTCACGATTGGAACCGGAGCAATAGTACAGCGGGTAGGGTATTTGCCTTGTATTTGACTGACCCAGGTTAGATCCCCGGCATCCCATATAGTTTCCTAAGCACCACCAGGGATATTTCCTGAAAACAGAGCCTCAGGATCTCTGGGTGTGACCCAAAAGCAATCAAAACTAATCCTCCCCCCATACCAATAAGCAATAGAAGTTACAGTTTAATGGGAACATAGATATTAAATATAAAATGAGGACCAGAGAGACAGCTCAGTGGAGTGAGCTCATGCTTTACATGCAGAAGGTTGGGTTCCATCCCCAGTACTAAAAAATCCACTAACATCACCAGGTATGACCCGTGAGCACTGCCAAGTGTTACCCCAGATAACAAAGTAAATGTAAAATAATTCTACCTGATATCTTCTATTAGAAACATTAGAAGCATTAATAGCATTTATTCTTCACACTAAATTCTGTGGAGAAAAGGAGGATAATATGGAAGGCACCCCTGTTGTTTCTTGGGTGGGCTACAGCTGTTGGTGCTGGAGGCTACTCCCTCAAGAACTTAGAACATCATGTGGTACCAGGTATCTGACATTCATTCCTGTGGGCCTGACATGCACTTCAGCCCTTTGGGCCATCTCCCTATTCCTGAGACTACCTACTTTGTTTGTTTGTCTGTTTTGCCACACTTATGCTCAGGGGATACTTCTGGCTCTGCACTCAGGTGCTCGGAGGACCTCCTGTCTGTCAGTGCTCAGAGGACCATATAGTGTGACAAGGATCGAGCCCTGGTTGGCTGCATGGAAGCATGCACCCTACCTGCTGTACTCTCTCTCTCTCCCCCATACTACCTATGGAGAAATAAAATAGAATCTGGAGAATGTTAAAGCTTGATGTGCATAAAACACAGGTATTAGATTGGGGGAGCAAATTGCATGAAAAGGGAATTGGGAAGAAGCTAGGCAAGTTTATGAAATACTGTGGTTGGACTGATCAGAAGATAATGGTGCAAATTGAGGTTGAAAAAATAGACCAGATCTCAGAGCATTTTCAGGCCTGAGAATGCCATGTTGACTATCTTCTAAACGCAGTAGAAAGCATTTCAGAGGCTATTTGTTTTGTTTAGTTTTTGTTTTGGCAAGGGGACCATCTATGTTGTCCAGCCCATGGGATTGAACTCAGGATTCCTAACTGCAAGACCTATACATCTGCCTTGTAGGCATTTCCCTTGCATAAGAGATTATTATTGTTGTTTGGGGGACACACCTGCAGTATTTATGCATTCCCCCTGGGGCGAGGTCCGTGGAGGTCACTCCCAGCAGTACTGGGAAGCTGTGCTATTGTAGGGATCAACCTGGGGTTCCTGCATGCCAAGCATGACCTCCAGTCCTATGAACCATCTGTCTGGTTTAAGAGTGTTAAGCGGAAAAACAGTTTGCTAAGAACTTAGAAGAGCACCCTGGAGAGGAGCAAGAGTTGAAGGTGAGTACTCAGTTGCAGTAGTCCTGGTAGTGGAAATCGTGACTTAGAGCAGAAATGCCCAAATCTCTGTGACCTGTCCCCTTTTCAAAAAAAAAAAAGTCACTCAGTGCTCCTCTGAAAGTCTACTTTCTTTGCAGAAAGTACCCCCGAGTTGTATCTGAGGCTCTTATTACTGCCTTCCCAAATTGTTCCAGAGACCCATGGGTTTTACTGTCTGCTTTGGGGAAACTCTGGGCTAGGAGTGTAGAAAGAGAAGAGGGGGATCTGGTGTGGGTTATTTTGTGAGTGCCTTGCTTTAGGGTAAGTAGGATATATGGGTTGGTGTTTTCTTTTTTTGGCGGCGGGGGGGGGAGTGGAGGGTGGGCTTTGGACCATATCATCTTTTGCTTGGGAGCTACTCCTGGCTCCGTGCTCCAGTTTGCTTGGTGGTGCTCAGGAGACCAAGTGGTGTGCAGGAGCAAACCTGGGTCTCCTGGATACAAGGCATACGCTCAGCCCGTTAAGCTTTCTCTCTGACCCTCAAGTTTCATTTTGTTTGTTTGTTTGTTTTTTTGCTTTTTTGGGTCACACCCAGCAATGCACAGGGGTCACTCCTGGCTCATGCACTCAGGAATCCCCCCTGGCGGTGCTCAGGGGACCATATGGGATGCTGGGATTTGAACCCAGGTCGGCCGTGTGCAAGGCAAATACCCTACCCACTGTGCTATCACTCCAGCCCCTCAAGTTTCATTTTGATGTGTTTGATGTCCCTTTTTCAGACATCCTTACTTGAGTAAGGATGGGCAAGTGAACAAACGAAAATGGATCAGGTCAGAGAGATAATACAGGGTTTAAGGCATTTGTATTGCTTCCTTCCCGATTACCTGGTTTGAATCCTCAGCACTGCATAAGCCCCCCTGAGCAGCACCAGGGGTCACTCCACTCCTGAACACAGATCCAGAAATAGCCCCAGAGTGTCTCAGGATGTGACCCCAGCTCCCTCCAAATACAACTGGAAATGGATCTTCAAGGTGTATCTGGGCTAAAGGAACAAATAGAGTGTTGACACTTTCTTTTTTGTCTGGAGAAGCCTCTGAGCACTAAGGGGGATGTGACACACCCACAAAAAAATGGGGTGGGTGAGTAGTGTGAAGAGATAACTCAATGGACTGAGTGCCTGCTTTGCATTCAGGGACCTGGGTTTAAACTCGGGCACCATAATGTGCCTAAGTGAAAATGGGGACATTGTTGGAGGGAAGGTCACATTGCTGGTGTTGGAACACTAAATGCCTGAAACACTGTATGATGAACAATTGTAAGTCATGGTGTTTCACAACCCTCCCCCCATCAAAAAGAAAAGCAGAAGACTCTATGGGATGGGGTGCTGTGACTGCTGTTTTCTTTTGTTTATTTGTTTTGTTTGGGGACCACACTTGGCAATGCTCAAGGATTACTCCTGGCTCTTAGGAATTATACCTGACAGTGTTTGGGGACCATATGGGATACCTGGAATTGAACCAGGGTTGGCTGCTTGCAAGGCAAGCACCCTACTGGCTGTACTATTTCTCTGGCCCCTATTTTCTTTTTCTTTTAATTGAGACACTGTGGGATACATAGTTGCAAAGTTGTTCTTGGTTGGGTTTCAGTCATACAGTGTTCCTATGCCCATCCCTTCTCTTCTCTTTCTCTTTGTCCCCACTTTCCCTACTTCCACCCTGTTCCTAGCCTGCCTCTATGGCAAACACCTCTCTCTCTCTCTCTCTCCCTCTTCCTCTCCCTCTCCCTCTCTCCCTTTCTCCCTCTCTCCCTCTCCTCCCCTCTCCCTCCTTCCACCCCGACTCTTTCTTTCCCTTGGGTATAAGCCTTTTTTTTTTTCCTGGAACACAACCAGCGATGCACAGCGGTTATTCCTGGCTCATGCACTCAGGAATTACTCCTGGTGGTGATCGGGGGACCATAAGGGATGCTGGGAATCGAACCCGGGTGGGCATTGTGTAAGGCAAACCCCTACCCGCTGTGCTATCACTCCAGCCCCAGGCATAAGCCTTAAGGGGCCTGCCTAATTTTTTTTTTAAACCTTTCTATCTGTACTAGAGTAAATCATAATCCCTAACCATGCAGCAGCTGTCAGGAATTTGAAGTCTTTTCCAAGAGGCTGCAGACCTCAATAATCTGGTATGAGAAAGTACCGTGTAGTATCCACATTCTTGATGGATTAAGTGACAGGTGAAACAGATGTATGATTCCTTTGGAACAGGAGTTTCTTCATTCACATGGAGCTTATTTTAGTTCTCTTCCCAACTTCTTGCAGTGATTTAGAGTCTCGCAGAGATGTGAAGAAAGAAGAAGGAGAGGCCTTTGCTCGGGAGCATGGGCTTATATTCATGGAAACCTCAGCCAAAACAGCTTGCAATGTTGAAGAGGTACTATTTGAAAACAGTGGGAAAAGCTTCAAAAATTATACCATATCTCTGACCTTTTTTATTCAAAACTCTTCTATAAAACATGGGTAAAGAAATAATGTCTTGACATAGTGATTACATAACTCCCTTTAAGGGGATTGTTTTATTCTAATTTATAAGATTTTGCTCGTGCTTTGGGTGACATTAATTGATAAGTAGCATCACTGTTACTTATAAATCACTTTAGTTGGAGGATCTAAAGCATTCTGCTGTAAACATTTCTAAGTCTGTTGTTGGCAGTTTCTTAAGTAACCAATGGAGAAGAGATTGGGGTGCTTTTGTTTTTTTTGTTGTTTTAGTTGCAGGAAATCCTAGATACACCTTGGGCCCATCAGTACCATAATATTTTTGTGTATGTGTGTTGCGGATCAAACCCATGTCCACAAGCATGTGAAGTTTATGCTCTACTATTGAGCTATTGGGATACTGGGAGCTATACCGTCAAGGCCTATTCTTGACTCAGGAGTGTGACCCTGTGGTGCTAAGGTGGTGCAGGTATTTAAACTGGGGTCAGCCACATGCCAGGCAAATGCCTTAACTCCTGTACTATCTCTCCAGCCTCTCTCAGTAGCTTTTATAGAGACTTTGGGACATTGTATTTTCACTTCCTTTTTTTATAGTTCCTAATTCACTTCAAAATCCTAAGAGAAATAATATATGTGTTCTTTTCCTCCCATTCTTTACCTAAACTTGAGCCTGATGATACAATTTCTTTTTCCTTTAGGCCTTCATTAACACAGCCAAAGAAATATACAGGAAGATCCAGCAGGGTTTGTTTGATGTCAGCAATGAGGTGAGAAGGAGTAGTTGGACTTTTCAATTACCTTTGCTTGTTTTTTGTTTTTTGTTTTTTAAATTTGAGGGTGTTTTTGGTTCACACTGCATTGCTTGGGGTCTATTCCCGCCCTGCTCAGGGCAACATATGGTGCTGGTATGGAACTTGGGTCAGCCACTCATGGCTTATTCCCCGTACTATCTGACTCCTTTGCCTTGTCTTAAATTGGACCAGAAGTTCTCTAGAATATAAGCATTCTGGCCTAACATCAAATGCAGGCAAGGCAAATGACTTAACCCCTGTACTGTCTCTCCAGACAACTGTTTTTCCCCCGCCTTGGGAGACTGTTGGGTCACTCCTGGAGGTGCCCAGAGGAGTGGTATCAGGGATCAGCTCCCCAGGGCTCTTGCATACAGGCATATGCTCAAGTTCTTTGCACTATCTCTCTGGCTCTTTTCTGTATTTTATTAAATGCTTAAGGAAGTGATTAGTCAGTGATCTAAAAGGCTTATATAATTTGGGAGGTTTTCTTTCTACTCCATTTTTACTATTCCGGACCGTGGGGAGGTGTGATTCTATTGTTGTTTTATTTTTATGATCTTTAAGATACTGCTACTCCAACTTGTCATCTTATCTTTGCTGACATGAATTTTTTTTTAATTTCATTTTTGCTGACATGAATTATAACTCAGACACAATATCACTTGTCAGACTCACCTACTAAAAAATGTTAATGAATGGTTTTGTCCTTTTTATCACTTCCTCTCTCCCATTTTCCTTAGCGCTGAGGTGGGAACTCTTTATTCTTTTTCTCTTACAGGCAAATGGCATCAAGATCGGCCCCCAACAGTCTATTTCAACTCCAGTGGGACCCAGCACCCCCCAGAGGAACTCTGGTGACGCAGGCTCTGGCTCTGGCTGTTGCTGAACATCTGGACTGAACTCTATTTCCAACCCAGAACCGCTTCAGATCAATAAGCTTAAAGAAAGAGGTCTAACTTGCTTAGGTTGAAAAAAGCCTCTTTTCAAGGCATGCTGTTTTGCCTTTCTACTTAAAAAAAAGAAAAGAAAAAAAAAAGATCAGGGGAGAATTGGGGCCCCTGTTCTTTCTTCAGGGTTGTGAGCATTCCCTGCAGGTTAGGGCACTTATCTTCCTAGTTTAATTCCTACAATGTTATGCTCAAACTTGATTGTTATGGTAGTTCAAAAGTAAACACATTGTTTTATAAGAATTTACAATCTCGGGAGGTGGAGTGACAGTACAGTGGGTAGGGCACCTTGCACACCGTCAGCCTGGGGTTGATCCCCGGCACCCTATATATTTTACTGAACATCACCAGGAATGATTTCCTGAGTGCAAAGCCAGGAGGGAGCCCTGAGCACTGCCGGGTATGGCCTAAGAACCAAAAAAAAAAAAAAATCACAATCTGTTCCCCACCAAGAATTAATACCAAGTTTGTAGGACATTCTCCTGAGCGCTTGAGATGACTGGGATCTGGCTGGCCTCTGGATGGTAGATAGGAGCTTCATGGAGTGTTTTACTCTCTTGCCTTTGGGGTTCATTTGCCACATTATCAGAATTCTTGCAGCAGTACCTTCTACTGGAACTGTTCAAGGAGGCTTCATACTTTTCTACCATACACTGCTAGTTTTTCTGTTAGAGTCACTACAGAAGTTTGGAGAGCCCTGGAGTTGCTCCTAGTACTATGGTCACGCACTATATTGTTCCTTAAAGAAACCACCTCTCCCTGCTCCTTGTGGTGTAAGGTCCAATTGAGGTGTCTTTCACCAGACACACCCCTGCTGTTTCAACACACTCATATCTTAACTAGATCTATTTAGACTTTCTGTTCTAATCAAGCTGATCCACTTGCTGGACATGGCATGTTTACTCCCACTTCGCCTCTGCACATGCTCTGCTAACATTATACTCAAAAGTCCAGTAAATCTTTCAGAAAGCCTTCTTTGACCTTGGGACTTCTAGACAATTATTGACACAATAGCGAACCTTAATAGTAAGCTTTAGCTTTCAAATGTTATTCTTTCCTATGTATATTTATTTGTATTGTGCTATTTTGTAAATATGTTTTATAGTTAATTTTTGTGTGGTATCTGTCTCCATATAGGTCGTGAGCTTGTTGAGAGAAGCAACCATATTTTCCTGTTACTTTTGTAAACCTCTTTCTCCACCATTCCTTCACAGTGCCTAGTGCTACTCACATGGGATCACTGAGTTTGACTTCCATATGTAAAGACTTGGAATATGCTTATTTTAGACTTCAGAGGAAACAAAAAGCTGAAGAGTCATCTCTCTGTAACTTTATCTCATTGTCCCCCATCTGTTTATCCAGGATTCTGTACTAACTTTCCCTTCTCTGCTCTCTTCCCTTTGGCTCTGCCTCTGTTCCATACAACATACAATAAGGCTACCTGTTTCTCATCAGTCCCCTACATGGGTATTTCTCCAGCCATTCACCTTTTCAAGAGCATCTAATACTGGCCTCACCAGATTTGCCTTTGCTTCACTCATCATGCAGCCTTCTGGGTCAGTTGCTTTGTTATATTGCCTTGATACCCCCATTTTCTTCTACAGCACTGAGGTCTCAAGAATTTTTCTGATTATTTTTGTTGTTGTTGATAAATTGTTTTATTATTAAATATATTCATATATCCAAGCTACTCATATTTCATGTGTCATTTCTGGTTATATCCCAAACATTTCTCTTAGGGAAATATATCAAAGATATCAAAAGAAGACTCCTTGAGATAAAATCATTTTATTCTTTCTTAAATTTATTTATTTTTGTTTGTTTGGGGGCCACTCCTGACATTGCTCGGGGCTTACACCTGGCTCTGCACTCAGGATCACTGCTGGCACACTCAGGGAACCATATGCTGGGGATTGAATCTGGTTTGGCTGTGTGCCAGGCAAATGCCCTACCCAATGTACTATCGTTTCAGTCCCTATATTTTGGTTTTGGACTGTGACTTGGCAATGCTTGAGATTTACTACTGGCTTTGTGCTCAGGAATCATTCTTGGCAAAGCTTGAAATACCACATGATGTGCTGGGTATTGAACCCGGGTCAGCTGCATGCAAGGCAAGTACCTTATATGCTGCACTCTTTGTCCTGAGATATAATCATTTTATATAGGATTCAGCCACCCTAAAATAGTAATCGCTGAAACTGTACCATAGGAAATGGAAAACCATAGAGGTATTGCTTTGATTAATCCTGTTTTTAAAATCTTACCTCATTCCAAAATAGATTTGAGACCAATTAAATTAGTTTGGGGCTTACTTACTCCCTTACCCCATGATAAAATTAAATAAAACTTTATGATCTCTGGGGCCGGAGCGATAGCACAGCGGGTAGGGCGTTTGCCTTGCACGCGGCCGACCCGGGTTCGATCCCCGGCATCCCATATGGTCCCCCAAGCACCGCCAGGAGTAATTCCTGAGTGCAAAGCCAGGAGTAACCCCTGAGCATCGCTGGGTGTGACCCAAAAAGCAAAAAAAAAAAAAAAAAAAAAAAACTTTATGATCTCTGTCCAAGAGTTTTTTTTTTTTTTTGCTTTTTGGGTCATACCCAGCGATGCTCAGGGGTTACTCCTGGCTTTGCACTCAGGAATTACTCCTGGCCGTGCCTGGGGGACCATATGGGGTGCCGGGGATTGAACCCGGGTCGGCCGCGTGCAAGGCAAACGCCCTACCCACTGTGCTATCGCTCCGGCCCCTGTCCAAGAGGTTTTATTTGTGGGCAGGATCGGGAAACATACCCAGCAGCGCTTGGGGACCCACAGTGCTCAGTGGACCATGAGGTTCTGGACTAAAGTGTGTGCTTTAGCCCTTTGAGTTATCTTTAAGGAGTTTCTTCATTCCCCATCTTACCTTGCTTTTCCCTCCTTCTCTCCCTCTTTCCCTCCCTCCCTCCCTCCCTCCCTCCTTCCTTTCCTTCCTTCTCCTTTCCTTTCCCCTCTTCCTTCCCCTTCATTCTGCCCCTTTCTCTCTTTCTCCTTTCCTTCCTCCCTCCACAGCTGCACCTGCTGTTTGGTCAGGGCTTATTCTTTTTACATTGCACAGGACGCTGCTCCCAACAGTGCCCGTGTGTTTTGGAGCATTTTGTTTTTGTGTCATTCAGAGTAGTACTTAGGAGCTACTCCCAGGTTGGTGCTTATGGGCTGCTACTGGCAGAATTAGGAGAGATTATGGGGTTCCAGGAATCAAACCCAGGGGCTCACACAAGCAAGGTATGTGCTCTGCCACTTATTGAACCATATTCCCAGCCTGGAGCATATCCTTTTACACCTAAATCTCACATCTAATTCTATTATATAAACCACTGATTTTGCAAAGACAGTTCTTATTAAAACATTTAGAAAGATATGAAAGGAGGGAAAGGGAGAAGTACATGTTCAAGAGAAAACACAGGTTTCGGGGCCAGAGTGATAGCACAGCGGGTAGGGCGTTTTTTGCCTTGCACGCGGAAGACCTGAGTTCAATCCCCAGCATCCTATATGTTCTCCCAAGCACCGCCACAAGTAATTCCTGAATGCAGAGGCAGGAATAACCCCTGAGCAACGCTGGGTATGACCCAAAAATAAAATAAATTAAAAAAAAAACACCCAAACAACAACAACAAAACCACAGGTTTCTCCAGAATGGAAGTAAGCAAATTGCAAGTGAGATGCCTGTTCACCGGCGAATGCTTGAAGAGCAAGCCCCACCGATAATCTTTGGTATTTGGGTATTTCACCAGTTTTAAAGAAAACAGAAGTCTGCAAAATTTATGAGCTCTGTGATTCATACTGAATGTTCTGCGTGAAACGGTCAGGAAGAATCACCAGAGAAAGTGAATTTCCTATCCCAATGTGAAGAATAACAGTCACTCTTAAAGAGATGAATATTAATTGGATTAGATTACTGAAGGCCAGGACCACAGGAAGTTGTATATTTTTAAAAGTCTAACCTAAATATTTCAGGTAACGTGATTAGACCAGTTGTACCCATTCCGCTTTCTTTTACATTTTTATACCTAGTTTCTTTGACAAGTTTTACAAGAATAAGAAGGCCGTCCTTTGCTTCTCTTGACTGCTATCATTTTGCTCTATGGGTCTAAACAACTAGGTTTTGACTGTTCGAATTTCGGTCTTTTTAAAAATACTGAAAATTTTCCCTAAACCCAAGCATTCCCTGTTGACTCGATTCTCTTCAGCGCTCTGGAAAACTCGCACGCGCAGTCGGGGACCTCAGAAACATCTGGAATAGCTGCATCCCCTAACTGGTCATCTCCCGTCCCGAGGGAAAAGGATAAGCATCCCCTTGGGCACTGGGCGCATCCATTCTCATCCCAGAAATACATTTTTCCCCCTCTATGATTGGGTTAGATCACACCCACGCGGCGGGGGTGCTGGTGTCTGTGTAGTCACATTCGGCAGGGTCCCAGGCTTTCACACTTTCACCGCCGGACTGAGGCACAGTCTGACTGAATAAAGGAGAGCCAGTCGAGACGGGGCTTGAGTCCGACAGCCTGCCTCGCGGGGTCCAGCCTCCTCAAGCACCCAGCCTCCTCCAGTGCCCCCCCCGCCCCCAGGCGCCAGCCCGACCCAAGATGGCTTCCCAGAAACAGGTAAGTAAATGCGGAGTGTAGAGCGCCCCTAACGGCGGGGGTTAAAAACCCAGCCGAGCGGCCTGCGCGTCGGGGAAGCGAGCCGTCAGGGGCGAACTGCCGCCAGATTTTATTTTCACTCAGGCATATCTGTGGCTGCCTACGGACCCTTTCTCAGCCTTCTAGGACCTCCCACCCTCCAGAGACTTCCTGGATGGCGCTCACACTACCCTGCTGGAAGAGCCCGGAACTCGGCCCTACCATTGGGGGATGCGGGCGGAGGTGGGCGGGGCCTGGGGGGAGAATGGACTACTAGCAAGCTAGGGTGACGCGAGGGCTGGCCATGCTGCGCCGGAAGGCGCCTTGTTCTCCGAAAGGGTGAGTGGAAACGCTGGCTGGAAAGGAAGCCCCAGGACTTATTCAGGTACGCTTCCCGCCACGCCCGCTGCACACAGGGCCTTCGAGCGCCTTTGCACCGGCTAAGGCTCTTAGCCTTGGTTTTAATAACTCATCCTCCTCCTTTCTCCCCCGCCCTTTCCCGGCCCCCAGTTGTTGTTGTTGTTGTTGTGTGTGTGTTTTGTGTGTGTGTGTGTGTGTGTGTGTGTGTGTGTGTGTGTGTGTGGTAGGGGCGCGGGTGGGAATCAGGTGCTGGGGGATGCTCTGGACTAAACCACTCTCCTTTGTGAGAGGCCGGGGGAGAGGGTGGCTGCGGGGGCCGCGGGGCCCGAGCCCCGCCGAGCCGCCTAGGGCACAGCCGGGGCCGCGGTGGCGTTTGTAGGACTTGTCATTGCACTCCCTTTCGTGCCGTATGTAGATCGGAGGCAGCTCCTCGTGCTCCTTGCCCCTTCCAGCGAAGGAAAACTCCCCGGCTCTGTTTGTTTTTTCCATACTTTGGGCCTCAGAAGTGGGGGTGTGTGTGTGGTGGGGGAGGAGGGGCGCGCAGTGGTGGTGGTGGTGGTCGTGGTGCGCTTTTTTCCCTTTTAATTGTAATAATAAAGGAGGATGGGGAAACGGGGTGTTGAGCGTACGCAGCTGGTTAGCTGCGATCACTGAGTCGGGGGAGGAAGAACAGGCCGTCGGAGAGTATTTCGAGATGGTTGGACAACCTTGCGTCTCCATTGACTGGTCTGCAGAGCTCCCTGTCTTTGCTGTTGCATTATGTAAACTCTTCCCTGGCAGAAGACCCCTCCCCCTGCCTCTCAGCAAATGCAATTTCTTTATTTACCTGTCTCGAGTGTCGCAGGAACTAGCCCTGCCACTGCAGCAGCTGTGCAGAGGCAGCGGCGCCCAGCTCTGAGGCAGGCACGAAGCGACCCGAGGGCCCTAGGAAGAGGTGGAGGGTGGCAGTGCGGAGGTGTGCTGGCATTTCTCTAGACCGACTCCTTAATGACCCAACCCGGTGAGCCAGAAATCAAAGCCTTACACCTGGGTACCTAGCAGCGTGTACTACCCAGCGGAAAGCCCCCAGCGCCAACCGGTGACCGCGGCGGCCCCCCATCCCACTGGCGCCCAGAGATTTTTGCTCTGATGTGCCTCTGAGCCTGTCAGCACCGCGGGGGACTCACCGACCTAGTCCTTCTCGCTGTGGGGCACTTGAACTCCTGGAGGGTGAGTTTGGAGAAATCTCTTCCGCCCATTAGGTAATGCCTGCACATTAGAAATTTCTTTTGGATTGGCCACTAGATAAGTTTCGCAATCAGTTGGGGGGCACCTTATTAGGCCAGGATGAGGAAATGTCTCATTTTGAGGTTGGGGCGGGGGACAAATTCACCCTTTCAGAGAGTTATGAGCAGAAAAACCATTTTCTGTTTCACCTGACCTGGGTTGCAAGAGTGGCAGGGCAGTGTGTTTTCAAGGTGGGAGAAGGTTTACCATGAAAATAAAAGTAACGATATGGATAAGGGATTTGGTGGGCTTATGTAGATGTCTTTTTTTTTTTAAATTTTATTGAATCACCATGAAATAGTTAAAAGCTTTCATGTTTGGGTTACAATCACACAATGATTATGTAGATGTCTTTAATACACTCAACCTCCACTTATGATCTTTCCTGTGCATTTGATCCTTTGGTGAGTTTTTCTTTTTTTTTATGTTATTTTTGGTTTTTCAGGTCACACCTATTTGTGCTCAGGGATCACTCCCAGTGGTGCTTGGGAGATCATATCCATGGT
The DNA here is from genome assembly GCF_027595985.1 of Sorex araneus. Taxonomy (NCBI): domain Eukaryota; kingdom Metazoa; phylum Chordata; class Mammalia; order Eulipotyphla; family Soricidae; genus Sorex; species Sorex araneus. The sequence continues at coordinate 75,920,834 of NC_073304.1, forward strand.
GCTAGGGACCAGCTGTGGTTGGTCATATGCTGTGTGAGTGCCTAACCCCCTGTATTATCTCTGGACCATGCATCTGGTCTTTGGGTTTTTTTCATTTCCCCAAGTCAACTAAATCATCTTGGATATGGATGGAAAGTGTGTCTGCTGAGGTGGTGTACACAGTCCTTGTGTTTCTTGGGCAGGCCTCTCTGCCACACTACTGGGTGATGGTGTATGAAGAATCGTGGCATAATGGTAACCACCATTGCAGAGTTTGGGTGATAACAGGAAATTGGACTTTTAATTTAAAAGGCTAGATTTCTGATAGGTAAGGTGTGATGGTAAGGGAATCATTCTTTTTTGTTTTGTTTATTTGTTTGTTTGTTTGGGGGCCATATCCTCCAGTACTTAGGGCATACTCTTGGCTCTGAGCTTAGGGGATCTCTCCTGGTGGTGCTTGGGGGCCATATGCTTTTTTTTTTTTTTAGCCACATTTAGTAGTGCTCAAGGCTTACTTCAGACTTTGTGCTCAGGGTTCATTTCTGGAGGTTCTCAGGGGACCATATGTCATGCTGAGGATCAACCCCAGTCTGATAAATTTAAGGCAAGGGCTTAATTTTCTCCAGCACTGAGACAGATCATGTCTCTCACTTGTGGAGGGATTTAAACTAAATCCAAACATGAAAGTTTATAAGTTTGTAACTGTACCTCACTAATAAAAATTTTAAAAAAGTAATTCCTTGGGGGGCCGGAGAGATAATTCAGCAGGGAAGGTGTTTGCCTTGCATGCTACTGACCTGGGTTCAGTCCCGGCATCCCATATAGTCCCCCAAGCACCGCCAGGAGTGATTCCTGAATGCAGAGTCAGGAATAACTTCTGAGCATCACTGGATGTGACCTAAAAAAACAATCAGTCAATCAATAAAGTGATTCCTTGGGACCAGAGAGATACTATGGGCCACTTTGCAGGCAACAGACTGGGTTTCATTCCTGGCACTGCCAGGTGTGATCTCTGAGCAACGCAAATTGTGACCCCACCCATCCCCAAAACAGTAATGGTTTCTGGTGGGCATCGCCAGCTGTGGCCCTAAGTATCCCCAGTATCACCAGCAGAACTTGAACCTCATGTATTTCTGGGAGGGCTCCCAGGTTTCCTGAATAGTGCTTGGGAGTTTTAGAAATCAACCCCCCAAGAAAAGAAGCCTTTGTATACATCTTCTTTAGAAATACCTTTTCCCCCCTTTTTCTGGAAAGATGGGGCACACTGAGCAGTGCTTATACCTCCTCCTGGCAGTACTTGGGAGAACATTTGTGGTGCTGGGGATCAAACCAGGATGAACCGCATGCAAGGTTAATGCACTTTACCTCCTGTTCTCCCACTGTGGTATTTTCAAAGCAGAATTGTCACAATTAATTTGAGCCAAGAACTGTGCTTATGGAAAGAATGAGATCTGATACAGTCATTGGTGGAAGGATTGTAACATTTTTACAGCATTCAAATGAATACTAAGTACTTTGAAAATAAGGTGTGCCCATAGCCCTGCTAAGATTAAGCTGTGTTCTGAGCTTGTGTTGACTTCAGTGCCTGGGGAATAAGAAGAAAACATCTCTCTCTGGCTCCACTCTCCTGAACCCCCCCAAGAGTCACTGTCCTTTTGGACCTGCATTCTAGATCTACATGTCTTTTCATGACCAACCTTTGCACTATGGTAGCCAACCTCGTGTTTACGTTTTTACCTTTAGCATTTGATTTTTGGATACTACTTCATAGCTTGCTTTATCTTTGTTATGGGTGTTCACACATGCAACGCTGTACCATGGAGCCACATCTCTGGGGGAGGGGTGTAGGTGTGTGTGTGTGTGTGTGTGTGTGTACCTCCTGGCTCAGTTCTTGGGTTTTGCACCCAGCAGTGCCAGGAATCTAACAGGGGACCCCTGCATGTGCTCTGGCCTTTGAACTATCTCTCCTACCCCACTGTAACTTTTTGTATCTCTTCTTTTAGGGGTGTGTGTGTGGGTGGGTGTGGGTATGTGGGTGTGTGGTGTGTGGACCTCCTGGCTTGGTGTGTGTGTGTGTGTGTGTGTGTTTGGACCTCCTGGCTCAGTTCTTGAGTTTTGCACCCAGCAGTGCCAGGAATCCAACTGGGCACCCCTGCATGTGCTCTGGCCTTTGAACTATCTCTCCTACCCCACTGTAACTTTTTGTATCTCTTCTTTTTTATTCTTTTATTCACAAAGTTGTTTTTTTTTCCCCTCCCAACCTATTGCAATTTTGTTCACACTCTTTTTAAAAAAAATTGGGGGGGGAGGGGAGACTTTGGTCCACACCCCACAGTGTTCAGGGCTTAACTCCTGACTCTGCTCAGGAATCGCTCCTAGTGGTACTCAGGGACCCTGTTTGTGCCAGGGATGGAATCCTGGTTGGCTGTGTGCAAGACAAGCACCTTGCCTGCTGTACTATTTCTTTGACTCTTTTTCTTTTGTCTTCACTGACATTGAGCCTTTTTGCTTCTCTCTCACTGCCTTTTGATTTTTTGGGGGGACACACTGACATTGCTCTGGGGTCACTCCTGTTGGTGTTTGGGAGACCATACAGGGGCTAGACCCCAGGGAGGTCTTCTGCATGCAAAGCACCCTTTCCTTGCTGAGTCTTTTTAAGGTGTGTAAAGAGACCCTTAAGTTTCAAGATGTTCTTGCTTGGTACTTAGTACCCAAGGACATTTGTATTTCTGTAGCTTTTGTGTGAACTTTACCTCTATTATATAAACATTTCTTTAGCCATTTACTATATTCTAAGTTTTAGATTAAGAAAAAAAAAAAACTTCTTTCTCCCCTTAATATCTCAGTTTTGACATGTATGAATTGTTGTGTATATGCAGTTGCAGTTTAGCTCTTTTCCCTGTTTTCTGTCTTGGGGCCACACCTGGCTGTATGCAAGGGCTACTCCTGACTCTGCTTAGGGTCTTTCCTGTTAGTTCTTGGGGGACCATTTGGTATCAGAGATGGAACCCATGCCTCCCAAGTACAAAGTATGTGCTATTTTATATTGCTTTTAGGACTTTTATTGTATTTTTATTGCAAAATAGGGTCATCTTTTTTAGTACTGAATATTTTAAATTCAAACTACACATTTGTTTTGTTTGTTTTTTTTTGGTTTTTGGGTCTCACCCTGTGGGGCTCAGGGGACTATATGGGGTGCCATGGATTGAACGTGGGTTGGGTATGTGCAAGGTAAGCACCTGCTGTACTCTCAAAGTACTTTAGTCTTTGAGATTTCTTTTTTTAAAAATTAATTAATTAATTAATTATATTAAAATTTAAAAAAATTTATTGAATCACCGTGAGATAGTTACAAGCTTTCATGTTTGGGTTACAATCTCACAATGATCAAACACCCATCCCTCCACCAGTGCACATTTCCCACCACCAATATCCCGGGTATACCCCCACTAGACTTTGAGATTTCTTTAGAGGCCATTTCATTTTGTTTTTCGGCCACACTTGGTGATGCTCAGGGGTAAGTGCTGTCTCTGCACTCAGGAATTATTGCTGGCAGTGCTCGGTGGACTGTATGGGATGGCGGGGATCGAACCCGGGTCAGCTGGGAGTAAGGCAAGCAGCCTACTGGCTACACTCCAGCGCTTCTAGAGGCTGTTTTATAAGTCTGCTCTTTTATACATGACTTTCTGTCATTATCTAATTTTTTGGTTATTTAAGTCAGACTTAAGCTTTTTCCATTCCCGAACCATTTGCCTGATAAATTTTTATGTGACCCTGGGTATGTAGGTATAAAAATAGGTTTGCATGTGGGTAGACAGTAGTACAGCTGACCCGGATTTGGTCCTATGTAGTCCCCTGAGTTCATCAGGTGTGACCCCTGGATGCAGAACTAGGAGTAAACCCTAAGCACTGTCAGGTGTGGCCCAAAACAAAAATCCTTTTACAAATTAAATATTCAGTGATAATAAATCATAAGAAACTTTGAGGACCAAAATGATAGTACAGTGGGTAAGGTGCTTGCTTTGCACCCAGCCTAACTGGATTCAATCTCCGACACACCCCATATGGTTTCCCGACCCCTACTAGGAGTGGTCCCTGAGTACTGAGCTAGGGGTAAGCACTGAGCACTGCTCAGTGTGGCCCCAAATGAAAATAATTTAAACAACAACAAAATACAACAATATTCATTCATTCATTTACAAAACTGACCTATATGGGGTTGCCATTCTCAGTTGGAGAAAGTATAGATTTTGCAACATGGAGCAAAAAGTAAAAGTAGTCAAACTTATTGATTGATTGATTTTTGTTTTGTTTTGCTTTTTTTGCTTTTTGGGTCACACCTGGCGGTGCACAGGGGTTACTCCTGGCTCTGCACTCAGGAATCACTCCCTGGCGGTGCTCAGGGGACCATATGGGATGCTGGGAATTGAACCCGGGTCGGCCGCGTGCAAGGCAAACGCCCTACCCGCTGTGCTATCGCTCCAGCCCCTGATTTTTGGATCACACCCAGAGATGCTTAGGGGTTACTCCTGGCCTTTGCACTCTGGTATTACTCCTGGTGGTGCTTGGGAGACATAGGATGTCGTGGACCAAACCCGGGTTGCCTGCATGCAAGGCAAACGCCCTACCCGCTGTACTATTGCTTTGGCCCCAGTAGTCAAACTTTAAACTGTTTTATTTCTTTTTGTTTGTTTTATTTTAGGGCTACCCCCTAGCAGGGTGCTGGGATGGCTTGTGGATGACCTTGTAGTGCCGGGGCAAAACCCTGCAGCCCTTTGAGTTTCCCACCCCAACCCCTGGTGTCACAGTTCTTGCCTTCAGATTGGAGCCGGAGACTTTTGTTTCATTTTATTTCATTTTTGGGCTACACCTGACTGCTTAGGGCTTACTCCTGGCTCTATGCTTAGAGATCACTCCTGGTAGGTTCGAGGTCTGACCATATTGGGAGGATTCCAGTAATTAAACTTGGGCTGACCACATGGAAGGCAGGTGCTCTACCCACTATACCCACTGTACTATTGGTTTGCCCCAGAGCAGGAGACTTCATCATATTTGGAGTGAGTTTAGGGCCACACATGGTGATGCTCAGGGGCCACTCCTGGCTCAGTGCTCAGGAGTCACTACTGGTGGTGATTAGGGGCTTTGTATAGTGTTAGGGGTGCAACTAGCATCTGCAAGGTATCTGTAAAGTAAACAGTTTGCCTTAATCCATGTACTATCTCTAGCCCAGGGCACTTAGAGGGGCCAGAGACACAATATTGCAGGTACTTGATTGCAGGCAACTGACATGGGTTCAATCCCCAGCACCCCATTATGGTCCCTTGAGCCTGCCAGGTATGATCCCAGAACACAGAGCCAAGAATAATCCCTAAGCACAGCTGGGTATTACCCCCTGCCCGTTCCCCCCCCCAAAAAAAAAGCCAAAACCAAACCAAACAAAAACAACAAATAAAGCACTTAGAGCCAAAGAGATAGTGCAGGAATAGGGGCATTGGCCTTGCAGGTGACTCGCCCAGGTTCAATCCTTGCCTCTGCAACTGGTCCCTGGAGTCCACCAGGACTAATCCCTTTGTGCAGAGCTAGGAGTAAGCCCTGAGCACAGTCAGGTGGGACCCCAAAACCAGAAAGAAAAAAAGAAAAAGAACTAGTGTTTTTGGTTTCTCAGATCATCTTTTTAGCTTTATATCAACCTTTGGAATATGCTTGCTTTCTTTTCCTTCCTTCCATCCTTCCTTCCTTCCTTCCTTCCTTCCTTCCTTCCTTCCTTCCTTCCTTCCTTCCTTCCTTCCTTCCTTCTTTCTTTCTTTCTTTATTTCTTTCTTTCTTTTTTTTGCTTTTTGGGTCACACCCAGCAATGCACAGGCTCTACACTCAGGAATTACCCCTGGCGGTGCTCAGGGGACCATATGGGATGCTGGGAATCGAACCCGGGTCGGCCTCGTGCAAGGCAAACACCCTACCCGCTGTGCTATTGCTCCAGCCCCACAAGCCAATAATTTCACTTCTTGGACTGCCAATTTAGAGCCCCCAGCATAATGGAACTTGAAACATGATTTTATCATATCTTCAATACCTGTCTAGACTGAATGACTGGAAAACTTTTTCTGAAATTTTGAATCGGGTCTACCAGGTACCTGAACATAGTGTTCAGTTCCTCCCCCCCCCCTTTAAAAGTTTTTGGTTTTGTTTTTAGAACACGCAGGGCATTGCTCAGGAGTGACCTCTGGCGGTTTTGGGTGACCTTTTGCGGGGCCCAGCCTCAGGCAGGGCAAGCACTTACCCCTGTATTCCAATCTCTGACCCAAGCACTAAGTTTTACAAGAATTGTTGTGTAAATAAAGAACTAATAGGCTTTACTCCCCAGAAAAGAAGGAAAGAAAAGGAATTACTAAACTTGGGGTGAAAGGAATGAAGAGTAAAACACCAGGGGCTAAGGAGATGATTCTTAGTGGAGAGCACATGACCAGCATATGTGAGGCCCTGAGCTCAGCTGCTAAAGCTACTCACTGGCCTTGGCCCAGGCAGCCCCCTAGCTCTGTCAGGCCCCAGCATGGAACTGAACTCTGGCCTGTACCAGTGAAGTGACCCACCCACCACTTCAGCTGCGTCCCAGCTCTGTGGGGTGTGCTTCCTATTTAAAAATTAAAAGTGGGTGGGGTCCTTCAAGAGAGGCATTAAGGCACTTGCATATGACCCTCTAGGGTTTGATTTCCAGCACTACATAAAAGTTCCCCCAGCACCACTAAGCGTGATCCTTGAGTACAGAGACAGGAGTAACCCTTGAGCACAGCTGGGAGTGGATTCAACACCGACTACCTCCAAACATGAAACAGATTTTAATTAGGGCCAGAGAGATTGTTCAACAGGCTGGACCCATGCTTTGCATGTTTGGAGGCTTGAGTTTGATCCCTAGCACTGCATGGTCCTTGTACCTCCTCTTCTCTTTATGGCTTTATCTTACTATTTTAAAATTTTCACTTTTTTTTTTTTTTTTTGTAGGGAGGGTGAGGGCACACCCAGCTGTGCTTAGGGCTTTCTCCTGCTCAGGAATCTACTCCTAGCAAATGTTGGGAAGTTATAGTGGGTGTCAGGGAACAAACCTGGACTAGCTAGATTCACTCTCAGGGGTCACTCCTGGCAAAGCTTGGGGACTTATAGGGAGTATTGGAGATCAAACCTGGACCAGCCACAGGCAAGGCAAGCCCATTACCTCCTGTACTATAGCTCTGACCTCACTGGGAATACGCTCAAATTCTCACTAGCAGGCTTCGAGAACTAAGGGGTTCATATTGTGAGATAAGAGCCTGGTGTCGTATCTAACAAAAAATGAAACGTGGCATTACCTGTATGTTACCTAAAACACAGTGCTAGTTTAGGTCATCATAGTTTTGTGTTGCTTGGGGGTGGGGGGCTTGAGGGCAACTCCTCCTGATGCTCAGTGTGTGCTCCTGGTTCAGTGCTCAGGGGATCATCTTTGGTGCAGGGATTAGTCCGGTTTGGCTGCACCTGAGTCAGGTGCTTGATTCCTGCCCGATCTCTCTGCCTTCTCTTCCTGGTTTTGTGGTTGAAAGGTTATATTGCTCTCAGCATAGTCATACCAGAATTCACGTTTTTTGGTTTTTGTTTTGGGGCCACACCTGGCGATGCTTAGGGGTAACTCCTGGTTCTGTGCTCAGGAATCGCTCCTGGTGGTGCTCAGGGAACCATATGGAATGCTGGTGATCAAACCTGGATCTGGCACATGCAAGCCAAGCGCCCTATGCCCTGTATTATCTCTCTAGCCCCAGTTGTTTCCGTCTGTGCAGCTGTCTTGCTCTAATTGTGAAACGTTTACATCTGTCTCAGTCTCCCATTGTAATTCTCCTTAGATGAGCCCTGCCAAGTCTCTAAGGATAATTTTACTTTAAGAGAAAACTTCAGTGGTACTATTGCACAGGAAATAACGAAGTTTTTTTGTTTGTTTTGTTTTTTGCCTATTACGTGCCAAACATTGTAGTTACCCTATTTTTGGACTGGTGGTGGAGTATTGCCCCACACCCAGTGCTCAGGGCTTACTCCTGTTTCTGTGCTCAGGGATCACGCCTGATCGTGTTTTGGGAACCATATGTGGTATCAGGAATCAACCCTGGGTTATCTGCATGTAATGCAAGCACCTTAATCACCATGCTATCTTTCTGGCCCCTGTCAATATCTTTTGCTTAATTTTGGGATTCAGGGTCTACTCTCACTTTCAGTACTTGCAGGAGTCACTCTCAGGAGTGTTTATGCCCAGGGGATCCCACTCAGACCTCCCACATACATATTTTCACTAGCCCTTTGAACTGCATTCCTGGCCTTGTAATTATCTTTTAATCGTCAGCTGAAATGTATGTGATGTTATTTTCATTTTTACAGAAAAGAAAAATCCAAGAGTACTTAATCAGGAGGATGATTCTGGTTGCATGGCTTGAAAAACCCTTCCTCATGTACCCTCCCAAATTGGTTTTTTCACTTGTTTGTTTTTGGGCCACATGTAGTAGTGCTCTGGAGGGGCACCTGTTGTCCGGAGGAATATGCACTGTAGCACTGTTGTCCTGTCCCATTGCTCATCGATTTGCTCGAGTTGGCACCAGTAACGTCTCCATTGTGAGACTTGTTACTGTTTTTTGGCATATCAAATACACCACGGGTAGTTTGCCAGGCTCTGCTGTGTGGGTGGGATTCTCTCAGTAGCTTACCCGGCTCTCCGAAAGGGACAGAGGAATCGAACGCGGGTCGGCCTCTTGCAAGGCAAACACCCTACCCGCTGTGCTATCGCTCCGGCCCTTGGAGGAATATATGCAGTATTAAATTGGGCCCTCCTGCATGCCAAGCATGTGCTCCAGCCTGTTGAGCTACCTCTGATCCCAGGAGAACTTTTTTTTTTTTTTTCACATTTGACGAACATAAGCATTTAGTAATCTGTTAAAACTGCACCTTTAACAATTGGGGCAGAAGCAGTAGTGCAGAGGGCAGGGTCTTTGCCTTGCACATGCTGGGTTCAATCCCTGGCATCATTCCATATGGTCCCCTAAGCACCACCAGGGTAATTCCTGTGTATGGAGCCAGGAGTAATCCCTGAGCATTGCTGATGTGACCCAAACCCAAAAAGTCAGCCCCCCTCCCCCCAAAACAAACAAAAAAATTTTACAACCTTGAGAATATAAACTTTTTGTCTTTCTATCTCTCTTAAAAGGGAAAAAAGAATAATATTTTGTTTCTTTAGTTATTTTGAAGATAAGATTATGTAAGCTTATTCAAGTTTGCAAATAACTTTTTTAAAACCAACTCAAGTCAGGGGTTGGAGTGATAACACAGCAGGTACGGTGTTTGCCTTGCACAGGTCTGACCCGGGGTTCGATTCCCAGCATCCCATATGATTCCCCGAGCACCGCCAGGAGTAATTCTGGAGTGCATGAGCCAGGAGTAACCCCTTTGCATCGCTGGGTGTGACCCAAAAAGTAGCACTGTAGCACTATCTTTCCATTGTTCATCTATTTCCTTGAGCGGACACCAGTAACGTCTCCATTGTGAGACTTGTTACCGTTTTTGGCATAGCAAATATACCACAGGTAGCTTGCTGGGCTCCCTGAGAGGGACAGAGGAATCGAACCCAAGTCGGCCATGTGCAGGGCAAATGCCCTACCCGCTGTGCTATCACTCTGATGAGATGAAAGGCCAAAAAAAAAAAAAAAAAGAGGTTCGGGCCAGTTACTTGACTGTTTTTGCCTCAGAGCAGCACGCCCAATTACCCCTGTCAGAACCAGGAATTATATTCAACAAAAAAAAGTAAAAAGAAAAAAAAAAACCCCTCAAGTCAAACTAGTCCACTAAATTTTCATCAGTTTGCTGTCACTAGGGGTCGTGATAATAACATTGCTTCCAAATGTTTCTTTCCCCCCCACCCCCATTTACTTCCTCACCTCTCCACATACTTTTGTTTGTTTAGATTTGTGGTTTGGGGTCCATAAATGGTCTCAGAGCTTACTCCTGGCTCAACACTCAGGGATCCCTCCTGGTGGTACTGGGGGACTATATTGGCTTCCAGGGATCTAACCTGGGTTGGCCGAATGCAAGGCAAGCCCTACCCACTGTACAATTTCTCCAGCCCCTCCACATACGCTTGAAATAAAAATGTTGCAGTGTGAACAGTCCCTCAGGAATAATTAAATAAATATTTATATTTTTTGTGTTAGATTGAACCCAGATAAAATATGATGTTAGAGTGGTTTGGGTAGCTTAAAGAGGGTTAGGAGGGGCTGGAGTGTTAACACAGGGGGTAGGGCGTTTGCCTTGCACCGGGCGCTGACCCGAGTTCGATACCCAGCATCCCCTATGGTCTCTTGAGCACTGCCTGGAGTAATTTCTGAGTGCCGAGCCAGGAATAACCCCTGAGCATCTCTGGTGTGACCCAAAAAGCAAAGAAAAAAGAAAAAGGTCAGGAGAATTATGCATGTTACTACTTAGGTTGAGTACCCTAAAGTGGAGTAAGAGAACTCCAGTTTGTTAGAGCAGGTTAGAGTCTATTGAGCTGGAGGACTATCCCCAGATGAAACTCATAACATTTCACCTTGGTGACCATGTGGATCTGAGAGTAACTTCTCCAGATTTTGTCTTACTTGACCAAAGGACAGTGCCTTAAAAAGTTAGACTCTTCTTTTTGTCTTCAGAATTAGCCTAAAACTTCAGGATTTTACAGTTAAAAGATAAAATGTGCAAAGATTGGCTTAATCCTAAATCCACAGGGCACAAGAGATGGCTTAATGGGCAGGAGTGCATGCTTTGCAGGTGGGGGTTTAAGTTTATCTTATTTGATTTTTTATGCCTTTTGGGTCGTGCCTAGTGATGCTCAGTGGTTACTTCTGGATCTGCACTCAGGAATTACTCCTGGTGGTGCTTGGGGGACCACATGGGATCCTGGGGATCGAACTCAGGTCGGCCGTGTGCAAGGCAAACTCCAAACTCACTGTACAATTGCTCCATCCCAGGGGGTTCAAGTTTAATCCCTAATATTACCAGGGCCCTCACATACCAGGGTGGGTGTTGTACTGGGGCTGGAGAGATAATACAGCAGGCAAGATACTTACTTTTTTATGTGACAGATTTGGGTTCAATTTTCAGCACCCCAGAGGGTCCTCCAGCACCACCAGGAGTGATCCCTGAATAGAGCAATGAGTATACCCTGAGCACAGCTGGATTTCCTGCCCAGCTAAACAAAATACATCTATGTCCCATCCTTTTATTTTCACATTCAGTCTCTGAGGCATAAGGATATAGTATCAGCTGTTTTGCTCTTCCTGCAGCTCTAACTTGGCCACCCCTGAGCGTTATGGTACCAAATCTCAAGGAGATAACTGAAATTTCATTACTTTCAACAGTGATTATCACACATTAGGAAATATATTTTCTTTCAGCCTCTTTGAATTGCATGTAAAGACTCTTGTCTTCTGCAAGTCCTCTAAAGAAACTTCTGAACATTTTCAGGTAGGAAATGTGCTATTAACTATGTCCTTAATCTGTAGGGAAGGGAAACCATTGCTTCTGCTTGGAAACCTCCCTATTGTTCCTCCAGAACCCCGATTAGGCATACCATTGGCTAAAAGTTGGAAATGCATTTCTTCAAAAAAAATTGAATATCCATTACCACCTAGTAAGCAGAGGGAATATCTTATCCTTACCCTTTTGGAACTTGCACGTTCTAATGGAGAAGGATAGGGGTAAAACACTTATATAATGAGTTATTCTGTCCCTACTACAAAAAAAAAGAAGCAAATAATAATAATAAAGGTCATATATGCAAAGTAGACATTCTTTTCTCTCTGCCCCTCTTCTCTTTCCCTCCCTCTAATCATGTTGCTCACTATTTATATCAGGGAGCCACACTAGGTGATGCTCAGGAGCTATTCTTTTTGTTTGTTTTATTTTTACTTTTATTTATTTTTCAATTTTTTAATTATTTAATTTATTTTTTAATTGAGTCACCGTGAGAACAGCCACAGGGCTTTTAGGATCGAGTCTAAGTCATACTATGCTCAAACACCCATCCCTTCACCAGTGCACATGTTCCACTGCCAAAAACCCCAGCATACCCCCCCTCCCACTGCCCCTCTGCCTGTGTGGCAGATGATTTTCACCTTACTCCTTCCTTACTTTGATTACATTCAACTTTCGACAGGAAACTCACTATCATTATTTGGAGTTTTTCCTCCAACAGTCAGACCTGTCGGAATGGCATCATTAGATTGTATGTTTTCTATTTCAGGAAAGGTTGTGTGGCCGCATAAGTGGCCACGCGGTTTTGGGTCATACCTGTCAGTGCTCAGGAGTCACTCCCTGATATGCCCTTAGGAATTACTCCTGGTGGCGCTAAGGGGCCCATTTGGAATGCTGGTGATTGAACCTGGGTCAGCTGTGTGCAAGGCAAATGTCCTACCCACTGTACTATCTTTCTGGCCCCAACTCAGGAGCTATTCTTGATTTCTGTGCTCTGGTGTAGCTCCTAGTAGTGATCTGGGGATTACATGGTGTTGGGGGTTGAACCTTGGCCTCCTGTGTCTAAAATCTGCACTCAGCCCATTAAGCTGTCTCCCTGTCCCAGGGTTTTCTATTTTTTTTTTTTGTCTGTTTTTGATTTGGGGGTCACTTGGTGGTGCTCAGGGTTTTACTCCTGACTCTGCACTTAGGGGTCACTCCTGGCAGGCTTGGGTTACTAGGGGAAGCAAACACCCTACCCACTGTGCTATTGCTCTGGTCTCCTAGCTTTGAGTTGTGAGTTTTTTTATTTGTTCTTTGGAGCTGCACCTGGTGGTAGCTACACCTGGTGGTATGGTGGGGGGGCGTGGGGGCTGGGCATGAGGTACTAGGAATCAAATCCAGGGCCACAGACATGCAAGGAAGGCAAGTGCTTTACCACTGAGCCCCACCCCTGGTCCTTTTGTTTGTTTGTTTGTTTGAGTCCAGAAGTCCATCCCTGCTCGATTGTTTTTATTTAAGGCATTTGCATGAGTGCTCATCACATTTGCATGAGAGGGTCACAGTCTCTAGGCATGGTGCTTGCATGTACTGTCTGGTCATAGTGCTTGTTGCCGTGCTCACTTGTGCTCACGAGAGGTTGCACTCCTGGCCACAATGCTCACACATCATTTTAGTTGCAATGCTGCAGGAAATCTCTTGCAGTGCTAGAGATCTCAGGCTGTAGAGTTGCCCGGCAGAAATAACAGCTGCTGGGGTTGCACTTGGTACATGCAGGTGGCACCAGGGGTTGAACTTGTAGCCTCCTGTTCCACTTCTGCCACTGTCTCAGCCCTCTGAATTAAGACATTCATGTGTGGAGTGGGGGCGAGTACACAATGAGAAGAAAAGATCTAGGACCAAAGCTTGGTAAACTTCAAAAATTTAATTTTGGTAAAGAAGCCTAGAGAAAGAGAATCAGAGAGGTAGAAGAAAGAAAATAGAAAAGAATAATGTCCTAGAAACCATCTGAAAACACTGAGGTGGGGGAGTATAGTTTTTCTGAATCTTGATGACATTTCCGTGGATTCATGGAATTTTTTTTTTTAATGTATATATTTTGCAGGGATTGACTGAAGGCACACATCCATGGCAAGTGCTTTCCATCTCAGTTCCTAAGAATCTTAACTAGGGCGCAGATCACTCAAGTTTAAAGTTAGTATTAGTGACTTAGGCTGTCTATAGGCTTATGGAAGCCAGAACATGATCTCAGACAGTAAAACCTAAAGTGTAGTTATTTCTGCAGGAGTTGGGTGGTTCCTCCACCAACCCCAATCCTAGTTATCTATTTAGCCACATTTGTTGAATTCCTGTGAGGGTATAGTAGTTATATGCCATAAACTGTGTTTGGTGTTATTAATTCTTATTAATGGCCTTGTAACTTGTTGCCTCTTCATACAGAGTAATGAAATAGACTAAGAAGGTTGGGGCAGAAGTGATAGTACAACAGGTAGGGCACTTGCCTTACATATGGCCGACCCAGGTTTTGATCTCAGCACTGAGTATGGTCCCTGAACACTGGCAGGAGTGATCCCTGAGCAATGCCAGGTTTGAACCAAAAACAACAAAAAAAAGGAAGGTTAATTTATTTCGTGGAATGGAAACTTGAACCCAAAACTCTTGACTTCAAAGCTTATTCTATCTCCCAAGTATAAATATAAATAAAATATCATGTAGAAGAGAGTACTTAACACATGGTAGGAAAGCTTATGGGATTACTTACTTTTTTTTTCTTCTTTTTCTTTTTGGGTCACACCCGGTGATGCACAGGGGTTACTCTTAGTTCATGTACTTCGGAATTACTCCTGGCAGTGTTCCAGGGACCATATGAGATGCTGGGAATTGAACCCGAGTCGGCTGCATGCAAGACAAACGCCCTACCTGCTATGCTATTGCTCTAGCCCCGGAACTACTTACTTTTGACTCTGTCATAGAAAGTTGAGATCAAGAAGGCTTTCAGTTATTAGATCCTCTGGGCATTTTTCTTGTTTTTGAGCCACACTCCTGGTATTCACATTTGCCTTGCATACAGCTGACCCAGGTTCAATCACCAGCATTCCAAATGGGCCCCTTAGCGCCACCAGGAGTAATTCCTAAGGGCATATCAGGGAGTGACTCCTGAGCACTGACAGGTATAACCCAAAACCGCGTGGCCGCTTATGCGGCCACACAACCTTTCCTGAAATAGAAAACATACAATCTAATGATGCCATTCCGACAGGCCTGACTGTTGGAGGAAAAACTCCAAATAATGATAGTGAGTTTCCTGTCGAAAGTTGAATGTAATCAAAGTAAGGAAGGAGTAAGGTGAAAATCATCTGCCACACAGGCAGAGGGGCAGTGGGAGGGGGGGTATGCTGGGGTTTTTGGCAGTGGAACATGTGCACTGGTGAAGGGATGGGTGTTTGAGCATAGTATGACTGAGACTCGATCCTAAAAGCCCTGTGACTGTTCTCACGGTGGGTGGCCTCAAGCATCCAAAGACTGACACTAGCCCTTTGAGCCATCTCCCAAGCCCTCCCCTCCAACCCACACCCCCTCCCCCATGGACATTTATTATTTTCAGCCATGCCCAATGGTGCTCAGGGGTTGCTTCTTGCCATATACTGGGAACCATGTGGTACTTGGGGTTGAAGTGAGGTCACCTGCTCTCTGGTCCTCTGGTTTACATTTTAATGTTTTTCTAATATTGGAACTTGTTTGTTTTGTTTGATATAATCTGGTATTTCCCCACCCCCACTCCCAATAGTTCCCTTACTTCTGTGATATCACATCCTTTATTTCTTTTTCCTTTCCTACCTGCTTAGTAGGTTTATTTATGCTGAATCTTCATTATATTTTTGTATTGGGGCCAGACCTGGTGCTTCTTGGGGCTACTCCCTACCCAGTGCTCAGGAGACCATGCCATTCCAGAGATTGAACCAGGCTTCCAGAATGCAAAGCATATGTATTAATTCTTTTTTTTTTTTCTTTTTGGGTCACACCTGGCGATGCCCAGGGGTTACTCCTGGCTCTGCACTCAGGAATTACCCCTGGCCATGCTCAGGGGACCATATGGGATGCTGGGATTTGAACCTGGGTCGGCCGTGTGCAAGGCAAACGCCCTACCTGCTGTGCTATCGCTCCAGCCCCTCATATGTATTAATTCTTTGAGCTATTCCCAGCCCTTATTTTCATGCTTAATTCTGTTCTGGATTTTTTTTTTTTTGCTTTTTGGGTCACACCCAGCGATGCTCAGGGGTTACTCCTGGCTCTGCACTCAGGAATTACTCCTGGCGGTGCTTGGGGGACCATATGGGATGCCGGGGATCGAACCCGGGTCGGCCATGTGCAAGGCAAACGCCCTACCCGCTGTGCTATCGCTCCAGCCCCCTGGATTTCTAATTCTTAGCAGCTTTCCTTAATCTATATAAAAAATTTTAAGAATTGTTTTTCCAGCTCCATTTCTGTTTAACATTTCTTTTTACTGTTTTTACACAGTGTTAAAAACAGTAAAAAGAAATTAGCTATCTAAAACCTGAATATTTACATAAAACTATTTCTGACTTTTGGAAAATCGTAAATTGTTGCTCAATTTTTGGTATGTTTGGCAACTTAACCAGAGCTGGGTCCAGAGAGATAGTAAAGTGGGTAGGGCACTTTCCTTGCACATGGCCCACCCAGGTTTGATTACCAGCACCCTACTTGGTTCTTCAGCAGTGATTCCAGAGTGCAGAGCCAGGAATAAGCCCTGAGCACAGCTGGGTGACCCTCAAACAAAAACAGAAGACAAACAAAACATTTAACCAGAGCTAAATAGCAGCTACTCTCTTTGGAATGGAAATGGATTCTCCAGTTCTTTATGGATCTCAACTTTTTCTGTTGTTTTACCAATACTATTGGAAAGCAGTAATTTACATATTTGATATATTCTTGACATTCTCTGGGTAATCCCCACTCTTAAAAATACCTCTTAGGTACTGATAACTCCAAATCTATCACCGATGTTTAAATTATACATCCAACCTCCTCCATACTGCTACTCAGGCCCTGGAGATGGTGCAAAGGCCTGGAATACATGCTTTGCATGCGGGAGTCTGGGTTAGATCCCTGGCACTATATCGTCTCCTATTAGAAGTAGTTCCTAAACACTGTCAGGTATGACCCTAAGACACAAAACAAAATCAGTGGGAATGCAGAGAATCTGGTTTAGAAAATTGGTATGAAACCAGTGGAGGTCAGAGACATGGAGAATATAGTAAAATAGTGTGATCTTGAGACCTTTTCATCATAAATTAAGTCCCTTTCATACCTGATCCTGTAAGATCCTCATAGTCGCATAATTGCACACTTCACTTATAATTGTTTACATTTCTTATTACTGCTAGCCTGGCCTTTTCACACCCTTCTCCCTCCATAATATATACAAATATACTCCTTACTGTTGGCAGTTTATTGAAGCTAGATTGTCTTACTCATTTTTGGTTCTCTGACACAACATTACTTGGTGTCATATCCTCAGTGAACACTGAGATAATGATATTTGGTGAGGATCAAATATCAAATATTTTATAAGGCAAACCTATATTAAAATGGAATATTATTTGAAGACAAAAGCATTAGATAGTTCGAGATGAGAGAAAAATAGTGGTTGACAACAGTAAGTTGTCTTTTTTTGACTCACATGTAAGTGAATGTTAAAATATAGTGGGCAATAAAACCGGAAAGGCAAAGTAAGGCCTAAAGATACATGGTTTTACTGTGTCACTGTAGAGCAAAAAAAAAAAAAAAAAAAAAGTTAAGAGGAAACCAGGGAATGGAAAACTATCCATATTCATGGATTGGAAGAATTAACATTGTTTAAAAAAAAAGATACATGGTTTTAGTAACAGGGATCCTTTGAAAGTTTTTAAGCTGGTGATCCATCTGGCCTTACTATATTTTGAAGTAAACTTGGTAGCAGAATGGATTAATAGAGAGGACAGGTCAGTTATGAAGTTTCTCTCTCTTTAGACAGGTATGCTTTCAAATATGAAACAAGACATGGTAGCAGAAATAAAAGAGTCAGGCATGCAAAATCTAACTTTACCACTTCATTTCAGTCATTCAACTTTTCCATCTCTACCAGATAGTTGACTTATTCTAATTGCTAATTTGCTAGCTCCTGAATCTGTGCTTGATGTATTGCAAGACTATCCATGGGACAGGGGATTGAACGGTGAATACAGGAGATGCCTCATATCTTTGAGGTGGTGTTTTGGCGGGGTGGGGGTTGGGCATCCCCCTGCTCCCTAGTTCTCAAGGGCTATTCCTGGCACTGTGCTCCTTGGTGACCCCTGCGTAGTGCTGGAGATCAAATGATGGCTGGCTGCATGCGAGGCCACGAAGATCCACTGTGGTGGGGTAGTCACTTTTGGTGCAAGTGGGGAGCATTTGCATTTTCTGTTCACTGTAAGTAGATTTGGAAGGGGGAAAGGGTTGAATAATTTTGCTTTTGTGAAAATAATGTGGTAGGCCCAATAAATTTGGGAGCCCCACAGCTCGAGCGTTTCAAAACAGGAGATCTAAGTCAGAGCAGTACAGGGGTTAAGGTGCTAGCGGCCACCCCGGGTTCAGTCCCCGGCACCCCATATGGTATCCCAGAGCCCCCCGCCAGGGTGTGGACCAAGAACCAAAAATAAATAAATGGAATAAAAATAGCGGAGGTCTGAAGACAGTTGATCTCATTCATCATTTGCCTTCGGGAGCACAGACACGGGGATCTCTCGGTGTGGAGGCTTGTACACTGGGGAAACTGTCAGGAAGCGCAGAAGTGCGTTTAGTAGCAGTGTCCTCTGGGGGCTTGCAACTCGCGTCTCCTCGCGGGGGTTGACCGGTCTGGCTGGCGATCACCGTGGGCACAAGTGGCCCTGCGAACACGGACGCTGGCCCGTGGGTGAGCGTGGGCCGTGTGCGGGGCGGGGCGGGGCGGCGGGGCGGGAGGCCAGGTGCCCGGAGTTGTGGTGCGGGAGGTCAGGGGGCTGGGGGTGGTTAGAGGGCAGCCGGCTGGTACTTTGCAGAAAGTTGCAGCCGCGGGCCCAGGGTCGGCGGCGTGCGGGGCATGCAGGCCCTGGGAGCGGGCCGGCCCGGGGACGCGCCGCGCCCCGCCGGGTCCGGATGGGGAGTGAGTGGCATCGTGTTCCCATGGTCGAGGGTTGACAGCGGCAGTGCCGAGGGCCGGGGACTCGGTGGGAGGCGGAGTTGGCCTACTGAGGAGCACTCACTCCCGAGTCCACGCTCCTCGGTGTGTGCAGAGGACAGGGTGGATGGTACGGAATTTAGTCCCCAGCATCAGTTTCCTCACAGCAGGACACCGATCCTCTTGGATAGCCCTCCCGCCCCCCTTTTTTTTCCTCCCGCCACCCCCCCCACAAGCAAGCTTCAGGCTTCGCCTCGGCCCTAGAAACCGGATAGGCCTCTCCGTGCGCTCTCAACCTAACGCGCGGTGGCGGGGGAGGGGGGAAGCGCTCTCTAAGTCCCACCCCTTGCGCTGTTTCGCGTCCTTTCGCCTGCCGTGAGTGGCAGCGAGGGCTGGCCAATGAGGACGCGGGGCGGGCAGGCGCATCATGGTAGGTTGCGCTGGAGGAGGGGGAACTGGTGCTGGAGAGACAGCGAGAGGGGCGAACCGGCCCCCCACGGCCGCTGCAGGTAAAGGCACCTCTCCTCCCCCGCAGGGCTGAGGCTCAGCTCCTTTCCCCCTTCAGGCCTAGCCTGGCCTTCCAGCCTATAGCTTCCGCCCTAACGTTGCTCCCACCCGGGCATCCACACCCCCCCTCCCCCCGCATCTTCCCGTCTTGGCCATCCCCACCCTGGAGGGCACCCCGTTAGTTCCCTCCCTCAAGTGCATGTACCTCATCTCCATTTTGGGGGGCGCCAGTTACCAGGAGTCTCCCGCCTCTGCTGTATGGGCCTTACTGGCACCAGCCCTGACAGTATGAGCAGGTAATGTACCAGGGTGCCCGCCACCCCCACCTCCAGTCGCGTTTCCCTCTCCATCAGCCCCTCACTTCTTCCCCTTGCTCCTCCCGGCTCCCAATGAGGACTGGGTTTCTGCACTTTCTCCTTTACCCCCTCGACATACATACATACCCTTAGCTGCTTATACTTGCGTATTTTGCTTTCCCTAGTTCAGGACTCACTTTACCAGCCTTGTTTGCCCCCAAATTGCCATACTCCTGATTTAGGTATGGGTGCATTTTCTTCAGCAATTGGGAAAACAGTAATCACACATACGGCCGTGAGAATGGTGGGAACGGAGAAAATGACCCAGTATTTCAGTCTGGAGGAAATTTTGAGTGGCTCCAAGTTTAGTAGCTCCATTTCTTTTTTGTTTGTTTTTGTTTTTTTGAGCCACACCCGTCTGTGCTCAGGGCTTACTCCTGGCCCTGCCCTCAGGGTTCACTCCTGGCTGGGCTCAATGGACCATATGGGATGCTGGGCATAGAACCCGGGTCGCACACGTGCAAGGCAAGCGCCATACCCTCTGTGATATCTCTCTGGCCCTGATATCTTCATTTCTATGGTCATGTCCATCCCTCCTGATCTACTGAATTCAACTTGTGATTATATTCACCTGGAATGTTTATTTTTCATTTACTATAAGATTGGGCTCAAATTATCTCCATGTACAGTTTTTAAAATCCCTTTAAAACAGCATTGGTTTTCATTTTAGGCCTTCTCTCTCTCTCTCTCTCTCTCTCTTTAAAGGATTACTTATTTAAATTAGCCTGCTTCTACCACCTTGAGTTTCGGTAGCATGTGTTTATGTTTGTCTTTGGTTGATCCTCTTGAAAGGATAGTTTCCAATAACAAAATTTGTACTTTGAAATAAAATAATTTGTTTTCTGCACCTTTAAGCAGTTAACATATTGAGTTGGTGGTACATTCTGATAGTGCTTAGTAGGAGAAAAAACCAGGTCAGTATTTGTTAATGTGGCATTGGTTCATTATCTTCTAAGAGGGTGGATAGTACAGAAAAATCTGTAAATGGAGAGTGGATGTCTCTAGCTCATTTTTATATAATTTTAATTAGGCAACAGGACTAATATCTGTTGTAGTGTTTCTCGTTCTTCGTAGTCAACCATGATGAATTCCCTTTTGAGAGACTTTAAGAAATCTCCCACCTTGAAAATGTTGATAACCCTGCCAAGCAGGCAAGCACCTTTTACTGCATTACATCACCACCTAATTGTCTTCTACAGTTTTCCACTGGCCAAGATTTTGTCTAGTTTTAGCTAATATAAAAAAAAATAAAATATTTTCTTACCTATTTGATAAATATGAGATACGACCTTGAATATTGTTTTCATACTGTACATATCTTTCACCTCCTAGGTAAAAGTTACTACTTTGGAGTGTTTTTGTTTGTTTTTTTGAACCACACCCACCTGTGCTCAGGGCTTACTCCTGGCAGGCTCAGGGGACCAAATGGGGTGCTGGGGATTGAACCGAAGTAGGCTATGTATAGGCAGATGCCCTACCTGCTATACAGTTGCCCTGTCTCCAGTCACGTCTTTTAAGAGGTCTGAAAGATTAAGATGTGAAAGTATTGAGTTGAATTAAAACAATTTCTTCAAGTTATTAAAATTGGCTAGGATAAGGATACTCATAAAATAAGAAAAAAGAGATGGGATACAAAACTGAGAATTAAAGGTGATAAAGCTGTAGAGTTACATCAGTTTACATTAACTTTGAGGGGAAGAAGTAGTTTAAATGCTCTTTTCGAAAATTTGAAATCTGCTTTACGTGATTTATTTTTACTACTAGAACTGAACCATGAAGGTTCAATTGTCATGGTCTCATTAAGGAAAGAAATGAGATCATTAAAGAATAGAGGAGTCTAGTAGAATAGACCAGATGTGGATATAGATAGCTAAGATAAATGGTAAATGATTTGATCTTTAAAAACTTAAACTTTAGTTGGCAGTAAGAAAGTATTTCAGAAGCTGTAAGCCTTACTTCCCCTATTAAAAAGTGGGACTTGGGGTCAGAATAGTAGTACATTGGATTATGCACTCCTTTTGTGCACAGCCAACCCAGGTTCTATCCCTGGCACCACATATGGTTCCCAGAGCCCTGCTGGAGTAAGCCCTGAGAACCAGTAGGGGTGGCCCCTGAACTAAAGTGAGACGTCAAGGGACCAGAGAGATAGCTCAAAGGGTGGAGTTCATGATTTGTATACATAGGCCCTGAGTTCCACATGGCCTCTGTAGCACCACTACTGTCTACCCCAGAATGAGATTTATGTTTGAGTTCAGGCAAATGTAGTGAGAAAGAAGCATCAATTGGATTAATCGTGAAAAGGACACAGTACCCCCCGTGGAAGAAAAAACAGGTTATAAGCTGTAACCAGAAGTAGACAATATGAACTTCCAGTTAATGGAAACTTTCACTATAAACTTTGGTTTTTGTTTTTGTCTTTTGTTGTGTTACTGTTTTTCTGTTTCAGGGCCACTGGTGGCATTGCTGAACAGTTTACTTATGACTCTGTGCTCAGGGTCAGGGATCAAACCCAGGCCTCCTGTGTGTAAAGCATGCACTCAGCCCGTTGCAGCCCTGACTGTAAATCTTATATGGCACGTAATTGTTAGATGGGTATATATACATAGTTTTTTTGGCTTTTTGGGTCACGCCCAGCAATGCACAGGTGTTACTCCTGACTCTGCACTTAGGAATTACTCCTGGTGTTGCTTGGGGACCTTATGGGATGCTGTGTATCGATCCTGGGTTGGCCAGGTGCAAGGCAAATGTCTTACCCACTGTACTATCACTCCAGCCCTTGTCAGGTACTTTTGAAAGTGATTAGGTGACTTAAGATAATAGATGGCAAAGTGGGGCATATGTAGATTAAAAGTTGGTAGTAGTGTTAGAAATTTGTTAAAAATTTGCATAGGTTTTCATTAAATCAAGAAAATTATCTACTTTTTCACACTGCCATTTTGAGTAACCTTGGGAAAGATATTACATAGAAGAGACTAGAATGAGCTGGTAAAGATGGCTTAGCTAGGAACAGCAGGTGGTAAAGAGCCTGGGTGAGATGTGGAAAGTATTTAGTTTCTCAAGCGAGGACAGTCTTGTTTGACTCTTGACAGCAGAGATATCATGTCTACTTTATACTTTTGACTAATACACCGACTACTGATGACTTCTCTTTATCTGTGTTAGAGTTTTGGGGCTATTTCTCTACACTGATTTGTAAGAATGAAGAATGGCTAGTAAGGGGGGGCAGGGAAAGAGCATGGGATTGCTTGGAGAAGCTTACTTTAGTAAAGTCTACATTGTATCACTGATGGCTTTTTGGTTTTGTGTGTGTGTGTGTGTGTGTGTGTTCCTAAAGTTAGGAGACATAATCTATTAAGTGAGGCTTTTCTGGCTTCTCAAATACTAGCATCATATACGAAGAACAGATAACTATGTTTTGTATGGTGATGTACTTCTAATCCTTTCAGTTTTTCTTTTTTCCAATATTCTCATGAACTTAAAGGCCAAACATGGGTTTAATAACCATAAATCATTTTGAGTTTTTCTCCTCAAATGTAAGAGGGTATCCACTTTCATTTTAGAATTAGAGGATCCCATTTAGTTTCTTTGCTAGGGGTTGAGAGGGGGTAACAGGAGAGCCTCCCAGGCTCCCAGTAGTGCTGGGGAGTCCAAATTGTCATTTCCAGTGAAATCCTGCCTGGTAGTATTGGGCCCGATGATTAGGTGCTTGAGGCCCCGCCATGTAAAGCTGCTCAGGTTTAACATTGCTGGGGGCCCCGAAGGCTACCCAGGTTGATGCTGGGGTTGGAGGCAGGCATTTGGTGGAGGAGATCAAATTTAGGAAGTAGTGCATACAAAACCTATCACTCCAACTATCAGTTAATCTCCCTGACCATTTAGTGTTTGTTTTGGTTCAGGGGTCATACTGTAGAGATGCTGGAAGCTACTCCTGCTCAGTGCTCTAGAGAACCATGCGGTGTCTGGGTTTTCTGTGTGCAAAGAATGCATTCACCTGTAGAGCTCCCTCCAGTCCCATTTAATTTCTTTATTGTTCATCTCACATACAAGTGATTATATTCATTTTTTTTATTAATTGCTATCTATGTATCTGATACTGCTATGTGTGTGATATTTTGCTGGCCTTGAGGATTCAAAGATAAAAATGATGTGATCTCCACTCTCCAGCAACTATCTCTTGGGGAAAGAGGAGCTGGGCCAGCATGCAGGGTTGTGCAGGGTGTGTATTGCACATATTCGTCATCATCACTGATAATATGTTTAGTATGAAATTTTCCAGTAGATGGCAGGCAAGCATCTTGAGAAGCAGGCAGCTTTTTATAAATTGCACAAAGGAATCGTTTGGGCCTTCAGAGATATGGACAAGAGACTCAACGTTTTATTAAAATATTAAATACAACTCTTTAAGGGACAGACTATGGGTATTTAAAGAAGAGGAAGAGATCAAGATCACACAAGTTGCTCTGAGGTAGAGGTTCAGGATTCACCTTATGGAGAAGACCTTTGAGGGTAGGTAAAATTTCAACTGAGAGAGATATTTGGAGGGCATAGTGGGGGATCCAGACAGGAGCTACCATGTAACAGACAAAAGTCATGCTGATGGACTTTAAGGGAACTTCGTAGTATAGCTGCATTGCTGTGTAGTAGATGACTATCTTAACAAACATATGCGCATGTATACAACTATATACACATAGTGATAGGAAGGGAATATTCTTATCTGGCAAACAAGTTAGGAATATAAATCTTAACTGAAAGCAACACAGAGGATTTCAGAATAGTGATACTCTGTATAATTGATATGTCAGATATGTTGTCAAATCTGTAAAACTTCCTGAGTAAAATTATGCAGTGAAGGTGGTGAGATTGTACTTTGAACTTAATTGAAGGTATTTTTGCTTGTTCTTGTTTTGGGGCCATACTCCTGGTGGTGCTCAAGGGGATCATGTGGTGCCAGGGATTGAACCTGGGCTTTTTGCTTACAAAGGCTGTGCTCTTGCCTGTTGAACTGTCTGACCCCTAATGGATATTTAGAAGCCTTTAGAGTCACTGAAGTGCTCTGGTTTATTAAATTCTGCCTACTTGAGAACTAGAAGTAGAAGGTGGATAATACTATTTCTTGATCTCCAGGTTAATCAATCTACATTTTCTCGCTCTCATTTTTGAGCCAGAGTTGAAGGTGCTCAGGGGTCATTCCAGGCCATGCTGGCACACAGTATGCAGTCCTGGAGAGCGAATCAGGGTTGACTGCGTGCTAGGCAAACGCCTTATCATTTGTACTCTCTCCACGTTCTTTCGGGCTACACCCAGCAATGCTGGGGACTACTCTCTGCATAGGAGATCACTCCTGGCAATACATGGGGCCCAGTCAATGCCAGGGGTCAAACCCCAGGCTCCTGCATGCAAAAGCATGCATTCCAGTCCTTTGAACCACATTCCCATCTTAAATAGAGGCTTTTAAGGTGTGTATGTGAAAGAATCCCAAAGTGAGGTGGTTTGTGTTTTTTCTTGATTAGTTTTGGTTTTGAAGCAGAAAGGTAGGAGTTGTTTCTGGTAGGTCTATGCCATATCTTACCTCCCATTTCTCTTTTATAATTTTTATGCTGTTTAATATGAAGGGTAATATCTAAGAAGAAATTTTCCTTCTCGCCATCTCTTGGCTAATTTTTCATTTGTCTTCCCATAACAGGCGTTCCATCATCTTCCTCTGAAGACCTAGCCATCTTACTCCATGAAGGTCAGGACAATCTGACATGCACTTGTTTCTTGCCTCTTTACCCGAAGAGTAGTCCTCTTCCATTGTGTACATTTTTTTCTTAATAGGGGAGGGGAGGGGAGAGCCAGAACCCCCCCTCCCCTTCCCTCCCTAGACCTTGGGCAAGTACCCTTCATTGATTTTCCAAGATGGCAGACCCCATCATGGATCTATTTGATGACCCAAATTTATTTGGCCTGGACTCTCTGACCGATGACAGCTTCAATCAGGTCACACAAGACCCCATTGAGGAAGCCCTTGGACTGCCAAGCTCTCTGGACTCCTTGGATCAGATGAACCAGGATGGTGGAGGTGGTGATGTGGGCAGTTCATCAGCAAGTGACTTGGTTCCCCCACCAGAGGAAACAGCCCCCACAGAACTTCCCAAAGAATCAACAGCTCCAACTCCAGAATCTTTAACTTTGCATGATTATACCACTCAGCCTGTCAGCCAGGAGCAGCCAGCCCAACCTGTCTTACAGACACCGACGCCAACATCAGGACTTTTGCAGGTCTCCAAGGGCCAGGAGATCCTGAGCCAAGGGAATCCTTTCATGGGTGTCTCTGCCACAGCTGTCTCCTCCAGTAATGCTGGAGGACAAACACCTCAGTCAGCCCCTAAAATCGTTATCCTTAAGGCCCCACCAAGCTCCTCAGTCACTGGTGCCCATGTGGCACAAATTCAGGCCCAAGGTATCACCAGCACTGCCCAGCCCCTGGTGGCGGGCACAGCCAATGGTGGAAAAGTCACTTTTACCAAAGTGCTGACCGGCACTCCCCTTCGACCAGGTGTTTCCATTGTCTCTGGTAATACAGTGTTGGCCGCCAAGGTCCCTGGGAACCAGGCTACTGTTCAGCGCATTGTCCAGCCCAGCCGACCAGTAAAGCAGCTGGTCCTACAGCCAGTTAAGGGTTCAGCTCCTGCTGGAAACCCTGGGGCCACAGGGCCCCCACTGAAGCCTGCAGTTACACTGACCTCTACACCTACCCAGGTGACTTGAGTGAAAGGGGGAGGTAAATTTTGGTTTAATAGAGGGCCCGGCAGCTGTGAGAGAGAACACGAGAGCTATCTCTGAAAGATCGTATTTAATTTCCTATTTGCTTTTTATCAGTGTTGGCAGCCACATTCTGACTATTTATTAGGTGGAAGCCTGTAGCATTATGTTTTGAGCTCTTTCTGCATGTTTATGTCGTGCCGAGCTGTGCCAGACAAGACAGCCGTGTCCTTACAGAACTTACAGTCTGCCAGAACAAGCAGACACTAAATAAGAATTCACAGTGACAAAGTTTTATGAGCATTATACGATGCTGCAGGAGAGAAGCATTTTTGAAAAAATTGTGTTTGCTAACTTAAGAGAAACTATTCTCTCTCCCCTGTTTTTAATAGAAAAATGGTTCTTCTTACTTTGCGTAATGAAAAGGCTAGTTTCTACTGAATACCAATTAAGGCTCTAGCCTCTGAGTAAAGCACTAAAAAGATTTTGGGAATGACTATGTGGGAAGATGGAATATTAGGATAAGCAGGAAAGTGGGACGAAGCCTTAAGGAGGTGTTTCTAATAGATTACTATTTCAGGGAAGTAAAATAGTTTTAGAGAAATAGAAAGTACATATCTCTGCTTCTCAGGTTGAGATGCAAGTGAACCTGTAAGGTAGAGAAAATGCTTCTCTCTTTCTATAAATTTTTTTGAGGTGCTGAGGATTGAACTCAGGTTTTACGCATGCAGGTGCTCTACCACTGAGCCACATCCCTGGCCCACTTCAAACAGGTTTTTAGAAATAAAAGGACTTCCCTGTAAGAGAGTGAGCTACTGATTAGTCTTCAAAACTGAGTAGAGGTCTATCAGAACAGGAGGATAAGCAAAATTGAATCTTCTGATCCTCAGTTTTTTTGATTATAGGATAAGGAAAAATGGCACAAGGGTGTATTATTCTTCAATGTACTCTTGCAATTTCCTTTCTCTAGGGTGAATCGAAGCGCATCACCCTGGTCCTCCAGCAGCCACAGTCTGGAGGTCCCCAAGGACACCGGCATGTCGTGTTAGGGAGTCTACCAGGCAAGATAGTGTTACAGGGCAACCAGCTGGCAGCCCTGACTCAAGCCAAGAATGCCCAGGGGCAGCCCGCCAAAGTAGTAACTATCCAGCTGCAGGTGCAGCAGCCACAGCAGAAAATCCAGATCGTACCACAGCCGCCATCATCCCAGCCCCAGCCCCAGCAGCCACCCTCCACACAGCCAGTGACCCTCTCCTCTGTGCAGCAGGCTCAGATAATGGGACCAGGACAAAGCCCAGGACAAAGACTTTCAGTACCACTCAAAGTGGTACTGCAGCCACAGGTGAGACTTCCACAAGAAGCAAACCTCAACCTTCGTGGTTGAATATGGAGAGGTCTACATTCCTACTTTGGACCTTAGATGGAGACTTTGTTTCTTCCAGCCCAGGAAACCTCATTTACTTACTTACTTGTGGTCTGGATGATACCATTGAAAGTGCTCAGGGAATAGAACCCAGGCTGCCACATGCAAAGCATGTACTCAGCTCGTTGAGATGTGTATCTGGCCTCTACAGAAATAATATGAGGGGTCAGAGTGATAATATAAGAGAGCAGGGCATTTGCCTTGCATACACCCAACTCGGGTTCAATCCCCAGCACCCTATATAGTCTCCGGAGCATCACTAGGAGTGATCCCTGTGCACCAAGCCAGGAATAAGCCCTGAGCACCGTAGGATGCCAATCAAAAGAGAGAGGAAAGGGGGGGAGGGAGAGATGAGAGAGAGGGAGAGGGAGAAGGGAGAGAAGAGAGGAGAGAGAGACAGGAGGGAGGGGGGGAGAAAGAGTAATAGGGATTTAGTCCAAGTATTAAGGCATGTGCCTAACATGTATCCGAACTAGCTTTGATTCCTAGTACCACGTGGTCATTCTGAGCCCCAAGCATCTAGGGATATAGCCTTGGACACTCCCAGCTCTGCTGGGTGTGGCCCTGGAGGCCACAAGCACCATTAGCATTCCGGGCATCTCTGGCACTCTGCAACCCAAGAAGCATCATATCCTCAGGTCGTTGCATCGAACTGGTTCACAGAGAATTGCAGGTGGGGCCTCCAGACCTGAGCATCATACAGGAGGCACCCCCCCCACCCCATTTCCAATAAAGAATTAAAAAAGGATATTGCGGGGCTGGAGCAATAGCACAGCGGGTAGGGCATTTGCCTTGCACGCGGCCGACCCAGGTTCGATTCCCAGCATCCCATATGGTCCCCTGAGCACCGCCAGAAGTAATTCCTGAGTGCAGAGCCAGGAGTAACCCCTGTGCATTGCTGGGTGTGACCCAAAAAGCAAAAAAAAAAAAAAAAGGATATTGCTTCTAAGATGATTGAGTGGTATAGAGATTGCAGGGGGGAGGTCCAGCAGGCTGTGCTTCTCCCCGGCATAGTCTTATTTCATACCTGCGCATCTTTAAAGAAAAAAAATTTTTTTTAAATGAATAATCTTAACAAGGTCAAGTGATTATCAGCCCCTCAGGGAGCTGATAGATCTTGGCCTAAAGATAGGCCAAGAGTAGAATTTGAATTTTGTTACTTTCAGCCCACAGAACAATAGTGGCTTTATTGTTTTTTTATTTTTCTTTATCCCTAGTAGGTATGATTATTGATGCTAGGAAGATGGCTATTATTGGATATCAAAGTTTAATTGCCACAATTCTTGCAAATTCTTAAACATTTTTTTGGGGGTGGACTGGTATTTGTGTCTCACACAGCTTGTGTTCAGGGCTTGTTCTTAGTAGCGCTTGGGGGACCATATATGGTACCAGGGATCATTCTGGGGTCAGCTGCATGTTAAGTACTTTAACCCCTGTGCTATTTCCCCATCTCGTCCCTTCTTTCTACTTTTTATAAGATGTCTGGATTTAGTAAGACTTATTACTGAGTCTGATTCTTGAGGAACTCAAGAAGTGAAGTTTTCAGCTTATCCATTTTAAATATGGATTTTATTTAGACAGTGTAATTATAATGATATTAACATTTTAGTGTCTTTCTTTCTGTAGGCTGGCTCTTCCCAAGGGGCTTCTTCTGGGCTCTCTGTAGTTAAAGTTCTAAGTGCCAGTGAGGTGGCAGCTCTGTCATCCCCAGCCAGCTCTGCTTCACATACTGGGGGCAAGACTGGAATGGAGGAAAACCGCAGACTTGAGCATCAGAAGAAGCAGGAGAAAGCAAATCGCATTGTGGCAGAGGCCATTGCCAGGGCCCGTGCCCGGGGGGAGCAGAACATCCCACGAGTCTTGAATGAGGATGAGTTGCCCAGCGTTCGGCCTGAGGAGGAAGGTGAAAAGAAACGCAGGAAGAAGAGCAGTGGGGAAAGGCTCAAGGAAGAAAAGCCAAAGAAGAGTAAGACATCGGGAGCCTCTAAAACCAAAGGCAAGAGTAAGCTGAAGTGAGTACCACTCTTGCTATTTTGATGGGATGCTTGAAGGAGGTGCCCTCCTCTCAAATCTTAAATCAGTGCCAAGAGGAACCTTAGAGTACCTTTAAGTACCTTTAGATACTTCTGTGAAATGGATACATAGTTCAGGGTGATCTGTATGTGTATATCATTTAAGGTAGTGACCCCTTTTTCTCTCTGTCCTAATGTTTCTGTGACTTGTAAATAGAAATGAGCAGATTTGAAAGAGAAACTGTAAGGCACTGGAAGGATAGCCCATTGTCGTGTTGTACTTACCCTTAAGAGCTGTGACTGTTTTACCTATTGTTCCAGGTTGTCTGTCACTGGTGTGAAGATTATGCCCTCCCCCTGCCACACACCAACCAGTTGCAGGAAAGGAGTGCAGCCGTTGACATAGCTCCTCTGTTCTCTCCAAGCTGCAGGACTTGGTTCCAGCAGCCACTGTCAGCTCTGTGCAGTGTTGACAGAACCGTGGCCTACCACATAATTTTTACCACAATTGAGTGTCCTCTCTTGCCTTCCCATGTCTTTGTTGTAACTTCACTCTTTTTTCCTTAGCTGCTACTTCTTGGGATTGGTTAGGCTTTGTGGCATAATTATACTACCACTTTGTACAGGGTTTTTCAGCTTAAAAAAAAAACCCAGGGGCTGGAGTGATAGCACAGTGGGTAGAGTGTTTACCTTGCACGAAGCTGACTGGGATCGATTTCCAGCAACCCATATGGTCCCTTGAGCACCACCAGGAGTGATTCCTGAGTGCAGAGCCAGGAGTAACCCCTGTGCATGGCCAGTGTGACCCAAAAAGCAAAAAAAAAAAAAAAAAACAACCAAAAAAAAACCACCCCAAATTTCATATTTATAATTTCATTAGACGTTCAATAGCCATCGGGCTAATTTACCTTCACCACTCTTCACAAATAAGGAATGCCGTATTTCAGTGTGGAATGAATATTCTGCAATTTTAGGCTGCCTTTTAGGTGTTTGTGAATAATATTGGGAGGAAAGATCTGTCAAATCTGGTGTAAAGGTCAGCTGGTAATTTGGAAATCCCAGGATCTTCTTTTTCTTAAGCCCCTTAATACCAGTTTAGATATTATGGATCTGGCATAGATACTGTCTGGAAGTTTTATATGTGATGGTTTAGATTAATAATAACTTTTTTACCTCTTTTTTTTTTTTTTTCCAATCAGCACCATCACGCCTGTGGTGGGTAAGAAGAGAAAACGTAATACCTCATCTGATAATTCAGATGTGGAAGTCATGCCTGCTCAGTCACCCCGGGAAGACGAAGAAAGCAGCATTCAGGTAAAATGATTTCTAAAGTGCTTGTGGAAAAATCACATGTAATTCTGACAGGTGGATCAGGAATAGGTACCTCATGAGAGACCAAAGGCCAGCGCACATTGCAAGAGTTAGTAAACCAGAGATTGGCCTAAAAGATAAAAGAAGGGCTGGGGAGAAAATCTCACAGGGGTGCAGTGCATGCTTCTCACTGTATCCTGTGTCCTGAGTGTGTCCCCCTCTGTACATACTGGTTGCCTCTAGCACCACCTTATGTAGTAGTCCTCATGGATCCTGAGTTGCATTACTGACATCTGCACTGCCTGAGATGAATATTAACTGGAGTTCACCCCCACCTCAAAAAGTGAAATTCTCAGGGTTGGAGTGATGTACAGTGGGTAGGGCGTTTGCCTTAGACGTGATCGACCCGAGTTCGATTCCCAGCATCCCTTATGGATCCCCGAGCACTGCCAGGAGTAATTTCAGACTGCAAAGCAAGGAGTAATCCCTGTGCATCGCTGATTGTGACCCCAAAAAAAGGCAAAAAAAAAAAAAGCGAAATTTGTGTATTTTAAAACTTGGCTTTTATTTTGGAGTGGGGAGGAAGGCACACCCAGTGATACTCAGGCTCTGCACCCAAGGATTGCTTCTGTCAGTGTTTTGGGAACCCTGCAATACAAGGGACCTGGGACTCCTGCATGCAAAGCATCCATTCGACCCCTAAATTTTTGTTTATTTAATTTTGGATTTTTTTTTTTTTGTCACACCCAGTGATGCTTCACTACTACTGGCTCTGTGCTTAGGAATAATTTTAGTGGTGCTCTTGGAACCATATGCAGTGCCTGGGATGGAGCCAGGGTCAGTAGCAAGTAACTGACTTCCTATACTGTTTCTTCAGCCCCATTTTTATCTCTTTAGATAAAAGTGTGTTAGTATTTCTCCAAATCCCCGTGTTTGAGAAACTAATAGGAAATCAGCTTCATGTTGCTGTATCAGTACTTTGGTTTGCCCTACAATTTAAAGATAAAATATATTGGAAGAAAATTTTAAAAAATTAATAAAAAAAATTAATGAAGCAAAATTTTCCACCATTCCTTGAGCAAAAGCAGATTGCATTTTAATGTAGATACTAAGGGGTTGGAGAGATAGCTCAGTGAGTGCTGGAGTGCATGCTTTGCTTGTGGAGATTTGGGTTCGATCAGTAGTACCATATCGTTCCCTGAGCATCATCAGGAGTAATCTGAGTACAGAGCCAGGAATAAGCCCTGACAACTGCTGGGTATGACCCCAAACCTTTAACTTTAATAGAAAGTTCATGCTGCATGTAAGGCATGTAAGGCATTTGCCATACAGGCAACCAACGTGAATTTAATGTCCAGCATCCCAAATTGTCCCTGAGTCCTGCCAAGAGTGATTTTTGAGTGCAGAGGCAGAAATAAGCCACAAGCACAGCTGGGTGTGGCCCCCAAAGCAAAAATACTGAGAGAGAGTTCATGATTTCAGCTTTGGCATTTATTTTGGTTTTGATTTTTGGTTCACACCCAGCAGAGTTTAAGGTCACTGCCAGCAGTATTCAGGTTGCCTTTTGCCTTTAATGCCAGCATCAAGCCTAGGCCTCCCGTGGGCTTGTCATCTTTTGTGAGAGCCCATACCCAGCAGTGCTTAGGGGTTACTGCTGGTTCAGGACTCAGGAATCACTCCTTGAAGGCTCTGGGGATCATAAGGGGTGCTGGGTTGGCCTCATGCAAGCTAAACACCCTACCTGCCTATACTGTCGCTTGGGGCCTTCCAGTTCTTTGAGCTCTCTCTCTGGCCTCATGGATGACTTTTTAAACAACCATTGATTTTTTTTTTCTTTATGGGTCACACCTGGCAATGCACAGGAGTTACTCCTGGCTCTGCACTCAGGAATCACCCCTGGCGGTGCTCAGAGCACCCTATGGGATACTGGGAATTGAACCCGGGTCGGCCATGTGCAAGGCAAACACCCTACCCGCTGTACTATTGCTCCAGCCCCCCAATCATTGATATTTCTAAGAAGAGTATTAAAATCCAGAAGTCACAAAGGGTGGATAAATACATTTGAGTCTATTAAAATCATGCATGTGAGGGCCAGGGAGATACCTCAACACACTAAGGATTGAATCCTCCCTCACTGCATGGCCCCCTGTACCCCAACAGGAACAACCACCAAGCACTGCTGGGTGTGGACTCTAAGCAAAAAAATGATTGTACAAGTGTAATAACATTACCAGCAAAATTCATAAATAACATACTGGTTAAGAACATAGAGTCCTTAAAATAAGATGTCCTGGTTTGTTGTCTTCCCCACCTTGGGTGGTAGGAAGTGTTAATCCCCACTTCCCCCTTCCCTTTCTTCTTGTTGATTCTGTTGCCATCACTAGAGTCCAATACACTAGATGCTGGTTCTTGCCAGAGGCCACAGACACAGTGCTCTCACACTTCTGTTGCAGCGCTTGTAGGGATTGTAAACTTTGGTGGTACTCAGGCATACTTTGGTTGAAGTGCTGTTGAGATTGCAGTTTGTTGCCATGTTCCCACATTTAGTTGGATTGCTGAGATTATGTACTTTCTTGTGGCTCTGGCGATCACAGTTGGCAGTGCCATTGAACTTACTCTTGGCATGTGGGGCCTTGCCCGGGATTGAAGTTGTGGCCTTATGCCTGAATGGCACTCTGCCACTGAGCTGTAATCCCTGGACCCATGAGTTCTCAGATTTACTATTTACTAACGTTGACATTAAATATTGACATTAAACTAGGTTTGGTTGTTAGAATTAAATGCAAGCAATTATAAAATATATAGTACAGTAAATTTTTTTTTTTTTTTTTTTTTTTTTTTTGCTTTTTGGGTCACACCTGGCAATGCACAAGGGTTACCTCCTGGCTTTGCACTCAGGAGTTACTCCTGGCAGTGCTCAGGGGACCATATGTGATGCTGGGAATCGAACCCGGGTCGGCTGCATGCAAGGCAAACGCCTTACCCGCTGTGCTAGTGCTCCAGCCCCTAGTACAGTAAATTCTTGATCATATCATTCCCACAGATCTTAAAGTGAAAATTATCTATGAGTTAAATGAGGTAAAGGTGTTAAATAATCAAAAACTAAACTGATAGAAGTACAAAGAATAGTAAAAGTTAAAAACTGCATTAGTTTGCTAGGTTTGCCGAAATAAATACAACAGAAAATGTATTTTCTCAGTTTGGGTACCTTGAGGCCTTTCTCACTGGCTTGCAGCTGACTTCCCTTACCATATCCTTTCATGTTACTTCCTCATACATTCCTGGTATCTTTGTGTGTGCCCAGATTTCTTCTTTGTGTGTGTGGGGGGGAGGGGCAGGAGTAGAAGGAGGTTAGGAGGGTGGGACACACCTGTAGTTCTCATGGTCTTCTCTTCCTTCTGCGCTTAGGGGTTACTCCTGGCTCTGCCAAGGATTGAACCATGGTCAGCGAAATGCAAGGCAGGCACCATAACATGTTAATGCCGGCATGTACCATGAGTGGCTCATGCTTAAATGTGGTTTAATTAACACAAATTGTGATGCCAGTGTCAACCTGCTAGAACCTGTACTATCTATCTGGTCCTAGATTGCCTCTTCTTACCAGCACACCAACCAAATTGCATTAAGTCCCAGCTTAACGGCCTCATTTTAACTTAATCATCTCTTTGAAGGCCCTTTCCAAATACAGTCTCATTTTGAGGTCTGTGGATTAGGGTTTCATTGTAAGAATTTGGAGTGGGTGGGGGCACATCATTCAGTTCCTAACTGGTAATGCTTGTGTCGTTGGCAGAGGAAGTAAGGAACAGACACTTTATACACAGTGGATGGGAAAGTTGACTAGGTTTATTTAGTATGCCAATACTTTGTTTAAAAATTTCTTTTTAATATGTTGTTGCGGGGACCACACCCGCCGGTGCTCACAGGCCACGTATGCCCCAACTGGCAGGGACTACATAATACTTGGGATCGAACATACAGCCTCACACATGGAAGGCATATGCTCTGTCCCAGCCACTGGAGCCATATCCCCAGCTCAGTCCTCAATGTACAGCAAAATTTAGAATGTTCATACCTGGTGAATTACTCAGTGATCCTACACCCAGGAAATTAATATTCAGTGAGGAACTGACGAGATAGTGCAGGGCTTTTAAAGCTCTTGCTTTGTACACAGCTGACCCTTGTTAGATCCCTGGTCCCCATTTGGACCTTATATGGTCTCCCAAGAACCCCTTAGCACAGAGCCAGGAGTAAGCCTGAGCACCACTAACTTATCCAAAAACAAACGGAAAGTATGCAGTGAGCTATGTACTTCTGTTACACTTGTTAAATGTCCAAAATTTTAATACCTGTTACTGGGGAAAATTACTAAAATTGTGAAACAATATGCAATAGAATACCACAGCACAATTAAAATTAAACACAGGTGGAGACAGTACAGTAGGTTAGGCACTTGCTTTGCATGCAGCTTATCGGGATTTGATCCCTGGCACTGCATATGACCCTCCGAGCTACATCAGTAGTGATCTCTGAGTATTGAGCCAGGAGTAGGACCTGAACACAGGAGCCAAGTATGGTCCCAAATCTTCCAAAATGAAATAGAAATTAAAAACATTCAAAAGCAAGGTGTAGAATACTTTATGTACTTTTATTTTTCTATATTTATTATTTTTTTACTTTGTTTTGACACCATGGCTTGCGAAGTTGTTCATCATACAGTTTTAGGTATCCAATGTTCCAACACCAACCCTGCTACCACTAGTGACCTTCCCTCTACCATTGCCTCCATTTTTCCATCCACTCCAAAGTCTGCCCCTCTTAGCAGGCACAAAATAATTTCTTTTATATTGCTTATTACAGCTAAATGGCTAACAGAATTATTAAAAAATACTTCTGTAAAAGAAAATCTGTGAAAACCATTATATCATCATGGGATCATTAAGACTTGGAGGATTTATAAAATTGTTTGTTGCTAATTGAGCATTCTGTGTTAATTGGTTTTGTTTTTTGGAACTTGGTTGGTTTCTATGTCCTTTTCCATCTAATTTGGTGTACTCCTATTGGGCTGTCTATTGGGATGTCAGGACTGTAGAATTTTGAGATGACATGGCCACATGCTCCAGGAACGCCAGGATCTGTAGAACTGGGCTGATGAATGAGTTTTCATGGCAGGGGCTGTGGGATGTGGATGTGGCTGCCTGGGCTTCTGGAGGCCTGGGTGGGTGGGTGTGGGGGAGACGAGGGGCCAGTGCCCACCACCGACTCTGAAAAGACCCTCGAGTTTTCAACCTGAGAACTGGTGTACCTGAAATTTCCATCTGTTTGGCATCTCTGTAGTCGTGAAACAATGGAGTAGGGCCATTTGCACGGTGGCAGCTTTGCTTGTGTGATGTGGCTGTCAGGGCTACAGCAGGGTGGGGACTCGGTCACCCTTCCCCCCACCCAAGGGTGCCCCAGAGTTATCAGCAGGGAGATCAGTATACCTGTGAATTTTAGCGGCTTGGCTTGCATCTCCTCAGAGTTGTCATGAGTCTGTAGTGCTGGGTTAATGTATGAGTTTACATCTATCTACTCTTTAATAGCTTTTTTTGAAATTGGTTTTGGGACATGGTGGAGTTCTGGGTTACTCTTGACATGATGCTCACAGGTGACGGTCACTTCTAGCTGTGCAAGGGATTAATCTGGGTCTCCTGCATGCAAAACATGTACTCCAATCCTTTGAGCTACTACCCTGGCCCTAGTTTTTGTTTTGGGGCCACACTGTGCTATATTCATGTGCTACTCCTAGTGCAGTACTTGGACAATTGATCTTGGGTGGTCCTTGGAAGACCACGCGGTGCCAGCGATCAAACCAGGGCCTCCCATGTGGAAAGCATGCAGTCTAGCCCTTTGAGCTCTCTTGATAGCTCTTGTTAACCTTTAAAGACTGTTATGAAGAGACAGCTCAGTAGGATCAGAGTGCAGGCTTTCCGTTTAGGAGACCCTGAGGTTAGTTCAGGGCAAAACATTGCCTGAATATCAAGTCAGGAGTAGCCTCTGAACACTTCCTGGTATGGGCCTCAAATCAAAACAAGTAAAATATTGTGCTGTATGTGTGCATGTGTGTGTACATGCATGAATGCATTCTTCTCCCCACCTCAGAGGACAAAAGAGGTTGGTTTGGTTTCTATGGTGATGGTGTGCCACCACACTCAGCACAACCTGAGCTCTGCAGGCGGCCCACTGCTTCTTAGGGAATATAGTGGTGTTGGTGTTGGGGATTGAAACCAGGGCCCACACACCTGTGGCATGTGCTCTGTCACTTGAGTCAAGTCCTTGACCTTTACAAGACTTTCATTATTTTTTATTAATTATTTTGGTAGTTTGTGTTGAGGGGAGGGCACACCCTGCTGTGCTCAGGCTGCTGGCTGTGCACTCAGGACTCCTGGCAGGCTGGGAGCGTGTGTTGGAGGAATGCAAGGCAAGTGCCTCCCTCCTCTACAATTGCTCTGCTCCGACCCCCTTTCTCACAAACACAAGCCAAGATTGTGTTTGTGGTGAGAGTTTGGAAGACTGGGGTAAAATTGCAACAGTCAAAGAGGTAGATAGGATCAGATTTCCTAAACTAAATTGCCTTACCGCCCCCCACTTTTTTTCTCCAGAGGTAACTTTTGTTACCATATTTTTGTTTCTGTAGCAATATATGTTACTTTCACAAGCATGCTACTTTGTTTACACTTAGTATTTCATCCCCACTCTGTCTTCTACTTTTCCTCTAACTGCATCTTGGAAGTTGTTCTTTATCAAAACAGGGCAGATTTAGTTTTTTTTCATCTACTCTCT
This sequence comes from Sorex araneus, assembly GCF_027595985.1. Lineage (NCBI taxonomy): Eukaryota > Metazoa > Chordata > Mammalia > Eulipotyphla > Soricidae > Sorex > Sorex araneus. Next base: position 75,958,673 of record NC_073304.1, read on the forward strand.
TTTGTGTAGGGTAGATGTAGGACACACAAAAGGGACTCACTACCTTTATTTCTATGAAAAATGTGAAACATACACAAAGGGAAATATTGTTTAATGAAGTCTTGTGTTCCCATTCTCCTGCTGAAATACCAACATGAGAGTTCAGCCCTTCCTCTTTCTACAGCAACAAGGGATATTTTAGATTTTCTAGATATTTTAAGGCAAGTTCAAGTAATTATTGTGTTTATTTTTAATTTTTATCAAATTAAAATAATATATATTTTTATAATTGAAAAATATGGTTATAATTAAGCTCATTTTATTCTTTTTTATTTGTTTGTTTTGGCCATACACACCAGGGTTTCCTCCTAGCTCTGCACTTAGGGATCACTTCTGGCAAGGTTTGGGGGTATGGAGCATAATGGGGTGCTGGGGATCAAACTGTGTCAGCTGCATACAAGCCAAGTGCCTTACCTTCTTGCTATACTATGATCTCTCCGGCCCCTATAGTGTTTAGTTTCATACTTATGACACATAGATTACTTACTCTCCACCACCACCAGGTGCCCAAGACCCTCCACCACTGTTCTAGTGTCATCTCTGCTTTGCTTGTTCCTCTTCTCTTCATCCCCATCCCATTATTTTGTTCTGTTTCATTTTGGGGCTAATACGGCAGCACTCAGAACTTAACTCCTGACTCTGCATTCAGGGATCACTCCTGGGGGAACTCGGGGGATCATATGAGGTGCTGAGAATCGAACCTGGGTTGACCTCATGCAAGGCAAACTCCCTACCCATTGTACTATCTCTCTTGACCCATCCCCTCCCCAGTTTTCTTACCTTTTATTTTTGTTTGTGTTTTGGGCTGCTCCCAGTGATGCTCAGCGCTTCTACTTCTGTGTTCTTAGTCCCCCTGGTAGACTGGGGGACCATATGGGCAAGCACCTTACCCACTGTGTTATCTCTCCAGCCCCTTTTTTCTTATATTTTAGTAAGTATATTTATGTTAAGAGTCCATAATGGACTGAAAGTCAATACAGGGGCTGGAGCCATAGCACAGTGGGTGGGGCATTTGTCTTGCACGTGGCCGACCCGGGTTCAATTCCCAGCATCCCATATGTTTCCTCAAGTACCGCCAGGAGTAATTCCTGAGTGCATGAGCCAGGAGTAACCCCTGTGCATTGCTGGGTGTGACCCAAAAAGCAAAAAAGAAATTTAACGCAGAAGTCACTGTCACTGTCATTGTCATCCTGTTGCTCATCGATTTGTTCGAGCGGGAACCAGTAACGTCTCTCATTGAGAGACTTATTGTTACTGTTTTTGGCATATCCAATATGCACGGGTAGCTTGCCAGGCTCTGTCTTGAGGGCTCGATACTCTCAGTAGCTTGCCGGGCTCTCCGAGAGGGGCGGAGGAATCGAATTCGGATCGGCCGCGTGAAAGGTGAACGCCCAACCACTGTGCTATCGCTCCAGCCCAGTGCAGAAGTATGGAAAGTTAATTATCTTAATCATAATCTCTGGAAATAATTATAAGTTTTATGTTCCTAGACTTAAAAAAAATTGCTGCACCTGGTGGTACTCAGGGCTTACTCCTGGTTCTGTGCTCAGGGATCATTCCTGGTGGATTCGGGGGACAGTATAGCATGTCAAGGATCAAACCAGGTTGGCTGTGTGTGAGGCAAACCCTTTAATCACTATCCTGTTACTCAGGTGCCTCCTCCTAGACTTTTAAAAAATGAAATAGAGTATGTACACAGTAAAATGTGTAGAGATTTGTGTAATTTGATAAGTTTTGACAAATGTATATGTCCAAGTAACCATCTGTCACATGACGATAAAGAACTTTTCTGATGGGGCTGAAGTGCTAGTACAGTGGATAAGGCACTTGCCTCCCATACAGTAGGCCCTGGTTCAATTCCAGGCATCTCATATGATCCCCCGAGCCAGGAGTATATTTCTGAGTGCAGCAGTAGAAGTAAACTCTGAATATCTCCAGGTATGACCCCCAAACAAATACCCTTTTTTTTCATACAGGAAGTTTGTTTTGGTTTGCGGGCCACACCTAGCTGTGCTCAGTTCTTACTCATGGCTCTGTACTCAGGGATCACTCCTGGAGAGCTCAGTGGAGCAGCTGGTGTACCGGGGATTGAACCCAGGTTCGCTGTGTGCAAGGCAGATGCCTTACCCACTCTGACCTCCATCCGGAAAATTTGAAATAACCTCTTCCAGTTACTTTTCTCTCTCTGCCTCCTATCACCATAAATTAGCTTATTCTGATATGCAAATGAAATCCAGTAGTATAGTATTCTTGAATCTATCAGCATAAATTTTTGTAGATTTGTTGGATTTTCAATAGCTCTTATTTTTTTGTTTTTAGTTTGTTTTTGTTTTGGGGGGTGCAGTGAAGACATAACTTGTGATACTCAGGGATCATTCCTGGATATGCCATGCCAGGAATTGAACCCAAACTTGGTATAGACAAAGCTTGCATTCCAGCCAGTTTAGTACACTTCTTAAGTCCTCTTTCTTTTCTTTTCTTTTTTCTTTTTTTTTGCTTTTTGAGTCACACCTGGCGATGCACAGGGGCTACTCCTGGCTCTGCACTCAGGAATCACCCTTGTTGGTGCTCAGGGGACCATGTGGGATGCTGGGAATCAAACCTGGGTCGGCCATGTGCAAGGCAAACGCCCTACCCGCTGTGCTATTGCTCCAGCCCCTCCTCTTTATTTTCTTGAGAAACACTTGCAAATTGTTTTTTAAAAGTGTTTTCTTCTTATGAAAGAAAGAAAGCAGGTTTTTTGTTTTTGTTTCTAATCATTTTGCCTTTACAGAAGAGACGCTCAAATCGTCAAGTGAAACGAAAAAAATATACAGAGGATCTGGACATAAAGATCACAGATGATGAAGAAGAAGAAGAAGTGGATGTAACTGGTCCAATAAAAACTGAGCCTATCCTTCCTGAACCAGTGCAGGAACCAGACGGCGAGACTTTGCCTTCCATGCAGTTCTTTGTGGTAAGCTGAGAACTAAAGCAATTAGAGAGGTTTGCGCTACTGCTTGAAATCTCTACTGATTGACTCTATCTTCTGCTGCAGGAGAATCCCAGTGAAGAAGATGCAGCCATTGTAGACAAAGTGCTTTCTATGCGGATTGTAAAGAAGGAGGTGAGGCCTTTGTCTTTAAAGTCATCCCATAATGCTACATTGATGTGTTCTATTTGATGAGCACCTTTGAACTTGAGAATAGATTGCTAGGACTCGGGATATTGTTCAGTGGTCGAGTACTTGGCCTTGCATGTTCAATCCCTAGCATAAAGGGGCAAAAAATAAAAGATTGAACATCAGCCACAGAGATGGCTTAAAGGGCTGGAACACATATTTTGTATGCAGACGCCCCAGGTTCAGTTCTTGACACTGCATGATTCCAAGCACTGAGTGGTATGCTCCCTCTCTCCCCAAGTTAAAAAGCAGATTGCTAGAATATAGTTTTAGAATATAGTTTTATAGAGGTAAAGCAAAAATATGTGAACTATCTCATTACATCCTGTTTTGCTTGTCTGCTTAAAATGTATAAATGTTAGGGGCTGAGGGGTGGGATGGATATATAAAGACTTATTTTCTCCAGTTATTAAGTCTTTAATATTGAAATGCCAGATTATTTCCTTAATCCTTCAATCATCAGTACATTCTGGGAGCAGTGGTATGAAACTCTACTATATATGGTTAAAATTAAAATTTCTTTTTCTGACAAGGTGTCAGTAATGGTTTTTTTTCTTTAGCTTCCTTCTGGACAGTATACTGAAGCAGAAGAATTCTTTGTCAAGTACAAGAACTAGTACGTAATGTATATGTTTTTCACCCCAAATTTCACAGAGTTTAAGTGTTTATTAGGAATGTGAATTTTAAAGCCCACACTAAACTAGGTGGTTTGTGTGCAAATTCAGTTTTAAGAAGGATTGAACTAAAAGATTCCCTGTGTTAGCATGTGGTCATTCTGTCTGCTGCTGACTAAACCCCAAATCTTAAACATTAGCCTATAATAACTGGATATTTCTGTCCTCTTTAGCTCCTACCTACACTGTGAATGGGCTACCATCTCCCAACTGGAGAAGGATAAAAGGATCCATCAAAAACTAAAACGCTTCAAAACCAAAATGGCCCAGATGAGACACTTCTTCCATGAGGTAATTAATTAGTAATTGATTGCCTGTCAATTCTTTCATGGAAGCAAAAATTACTGTGATGGTCATCCCTGACTGAATCTTCAAAAGACATAGTTCCTTTTATATATGGGATATGGTTTTATTTTTGGTGCTTGAGCTTTTTGTAGTTCCCGGAGCTTTATTTTCCCTTGTCTGTAGGAACTTTATACACTTTAGAGGGTATTTGAAATTACTTGTTCGGTATTCATAAATTTTCAAAACTGGTGCTAATCCAATCTCGGATATATGTGAGGTATTTTCCTCCGATATGAGTCTTTAGTTGTTGATGGCACCTGTAAATGTAAGCAGTTATGGGCTTGGAGAGATAGTACAGTGGTAGGGTGCTTGCCTTGCTTGCGACTGTCCCTAGTTGATCCCAAGCATCCCCAAAGCAGTTAAGTCATTAAAGGTAGGCCATTTAACCAAATCAATTATTTATGTATTCTGTTGGTTATATGATATTAAGTATTGCTATCTGATATTAAGTATAGCTATGGCAAACAAACTGGACTTAATAAATACTATGACTAATGAGTAGTATAAGTGTAGTCGATGTAGAGATTTAGGCAAGTCTTTCTGGATCTTTTAAGCGATTATTTAATTTTGCTTTTTTCTTATCACAAAGGAAACCACAGATCAAACCAAGGGTGTAGAGGACCTCCAGTCATTACAATAGCAACAAAGGAAAAAGAAGGGGAAATTGACCAAACATAAAGTGGGTCAAAGACATAATCTTGTTCCCACCTTTTTAAAAGACTGAGACTTTTGGACCAGAGAGACAGTACAGGAGTTAAGGTGCTTGGCCTTCTACTCACCTAACACTGGCTCAATCTCCTCCATACCTGGCATTCCCTGAGCACAGAGCCAGGAGTAAACCCTGAGCACCACCAGATATGGCCTAAATAAATAAAATGCTTAGCTCTGAATGCATGCCCATTTCAAAGCACACTCACTAACACTGACTGTGAACATACATTCACACTCAAAAAAAAGAGAAAAGACATGGACTTTTGAGAAAGGTAACATGAAAGAAGAATGAATAGTAAGGAGGCAGTTGAGGTTTTCTGAATGAGAGTTATTTTCGTTTGAACAGAGTGGTTTTGGTGAATAGAGGAATGGATCTTGACTTATTTTATTTTATTTTATTTTATTTTATTTTTTGCTTTTTGGGTCACACCTGGCGATGCACAGGGGTTACTCCTGGCTCTGCACTCAGGAATTACCCCTGGCCGTGCTCAGGGGACCATATGGGATGCTGGGATTTGAACCCGGGTCAGACGCGTGCAAGGCAAACGCCCTACCCGCTGTGCTATCACTCCAGCCCCGGATCTTGACTTATTTTAAAGTAGAGTCACAAAGCTTGGTGTAATTGCTTGCATAGATACCAGGTTTCTTTTTTCTTTTTTTAAATTTATTTATTTTTGCCTTTTTGGTCACACCCAGCAATGCTCAGGGTTACTCCTGGCTCTGCACTCAGAAATCACTCCTGGTGCTGCTTGAGGGACCATATGGAATGCCAGGGATCGAACCCGGGTCGGCCACGTGCAAGGCAAATGCCTTACCTGCTGTACTATCACTCTGTCCCCAGATACCAGGTGTCTTGTCTGAGCAGGTAGCTTGAGGCAAGATCATTATAATATTAAAGATTCTTTATAATAGAATTTTAATATTATAATACTAAAAATGAAAAATTATTATAATATTAAAAATTCTTTGGGGGAAATTAGCATTTTAGTTTAGATTGTGAATGTGCTTGAGAATTGGTCAAAACAGAGCAAAACCAAGGGACCAGAAAGCATAAGAGTTAAAGCATTTATTTGCCTTGCATGTGGCAGACCTCAATTTAATTCCTGGTATTGCATATGGTCTTGAGCACTTCCTGGAGTGATCCTTGAGCACATCCAGGAGTGAGCCCTAAGCACAGCTGGGTATGGCCCTAAAACTAAAACCCAAAAGAAATTTTAAAAGGGATAGAGAATAGATAAAATATTGAGAGTAGAGTGTCTCAGAAAAGCCAAGGCACTAGTGGTTTAAGATGAGAATAATGAATTGCTGGATATGTCAGCCATAAAATTTATTTGAATACAAAAAATTTTCATCATATTTGGCAACTTGGAGAGCACCTTGACAAGAGTAGCTTATTTGTTTGATAAAGTAGTGGAGTAAATAGACAAATGACATGGCCAAGCCATTTCTTTAGCACTCGTGGGGAAGTTTGAGTATGAAGCAGAATAGAAAAATGGGTGTAGGACAATCTTAGAGTGAAGGGAAGTCTTTTAAAAGATGTTAAATAGTAGAACATATTTGAATGCTTACTAGGAAATAACCTCGTAGAGAGAAATTCCTAAGAATGTAAGAAAGGATAGAATTCATAGCAAATACAGAAAAAATGATCTCTGATCGGGAGGACAGATGCTTCCTTTAGTAGCAGGCAAGAAATAAGCGTGCAGACATGCAAGGTTTATATGGTCTGATATTATGACAGTGTTAAGCTCCGTTTAATGACTTCTTTTTTGTTAATTTTGGAGTAGGGTCATCAGCTAAATGTGGACTAGAGAAGTGGATCTTGGTCTTATTGTTTGGTTTCATAAATCTCATAGGATGAAGAACCCTTCAATCCGGACTACGTAGAGGTGGACAGAATATTGGATGAATCTCACAGTATTGACAAGGACAATGGAGAGGTGAGTTGGGATATAGGCTGGAATAGGAAAGTCCTGTTAAAAACTTCTGCTGGTGGGGCTGGAGCAATAGCACAGCGGGTAGGGCATTTGCCTTGCACGTGGCCGACCCGGGTTCGATTCCCAGCACCCCATATGGTCCCCTGAGCACCACCAGGGGTAATTCCTGAGTGCAGAGCCAGGAGTAACCCCTGTGCATCGCTGGGTGTGACCCCAAAAGAAAAAAAAAAAAAAAACTTCTGCTGCCATGCTTGCTCTTTTAAATTTCAAGTAGTGAAAAGTCACTCACCTCAGTGCCATTTTCTCAGATTTCATATGGAAAACCTCATCTGGTGAGGTTGAAAGATGGGGAGTGGTGAAAGGACTATTTTACAAATTTTAAATTTCAAAATGTATAAACATAAAAATATACTTGAACTTACCCATAGCTTTCTTTATGTTGTTGAGAATTATTTCCTGAACTTAACTATGAGTCAAATGTATTTGCTTTCTCACCGGGAAAAAAAAGAGTAATGCATTTCACTCTATAATTTTAAACAGATTGTGGATTCCTCCTGCATCATAGATTAAAAATTCAGTAGGTGTAGCGTGGGCCTCATAAATTAATTTTGTTTTGTTTTTTTCTGATGCCAAGAATTGAACTCAGGGTCTCACACAGTCAAGTTTTTGATCCCAGACTGCATCCCCATTGAGTTCATGTTAGGAGGGGCTTGGGGGGGCATAGTTTCATTTTATGTTGTTTGGTGGGGGACAGGTATAGTGTATTCTATTGGTGATACATTACGTGGTAGGACATCTTTAAGCTCTATAAGCTCTTAGATCTGTACTTAAGGGGAGATTTTGGGCCAAAAAACAAAACAAAACAAATTTCTGACAGTTTTTGCTTAGAGCAAACAGTAGAGAACAGCATAACCTTATGATATTGTGATCAGGAGTGAGCTGTGCGCAGGAACTTAAGTGACTTATTCCCATATATCATCCTTACAAGACCTGCACATCAAAGTCTCTCACACTGTAAAGTTCCAAAGCTCATTCTGTTTTCAGGATCATTTAGCTCTTCAGATCTTGAGCTAGCCAAGGCTTAGTAAAATTCAGTGTCTTCCAATAAACATGCCCCAGATGACATATGTTCTGCTTTTTTTTTTTAACTACCGAAGTATTATTATTTGTGGGATGTGATTGGGAAAAGGATCGGTTATTAATCAGAAAAGATTAATTATTGTTAAAAATTAATTAGTAATTAGTAAGATTAATTATTGTTAAAAACCTAATTAGTAGGGCTAGATAACTAGTATAGTGGGTTAGGTACTTGCATAAATCTGACCTGGCTTTAATCCCAGGTATCCCTTATGGTCCCTGGAGCCTGCTAGGAGTGATCCCTAAGCACAGAGTCGGGAGTAAGCCCTGAACACCACTGAGTTTGTCAAACACACACACACACACACTCACGCACACTGAGAAAATTTACAGTCAGAGCCTGGGAAGTGGCTCAAAGGGTCGGAATGTTGGAATGTGTGTTTTTCATGCTTGGAGCCTTGAGTTCCATCTTTGGCACTGCATAAAATAAACAGAACAGCAGCTCCTCAGTTTTATGATCTTAGCTTTCTCAGCCTCCAAAAATTCTTTGCTCTTTATAAGCACATTTACCCATTCAAAAGTAATTGCCCCTTGAATGAGTGAATGAATAAATGAATCAATAAAATAAGCCCCCCCCAAAAAAAAAGTAATTGGCCTTGGTTAGGCTCCTTTAAAATGTGTTGCTGCCTGTTTACAATAGCCAGAATCTGGAAGAAACCCGAGTGCCCGGGAACAGATGACTGGTTAAAGAAACTTTGGTACATCTATACAATGGAATACTATGCAGCTGTTAAAAAAGATGAAGTCACGAACTTTGCATATAAGTGGATCAACATGGAAAGTATCATGCTAAGTGAAATGACCCAGAAAGAGAGGGACAGACATAGAAAGATTGCACTCATCTGTGGAATATAAAACAACAGAGTAGGAGACCAAGAACAGTAGTATATAATACCAGGAGGTTGGCTCCATAGCTTGGAAGCTGGCCTCACACGCTGGGGGAAAGTCATCCCAGATAGAGAAGGGAACACCAAGTAAATTGTGATTGGAAATCCCACGTGGGGAGGGAGATGCGTGCTGAAAGTAGACTAGAGACTGAACATGATGGCCACTCAGTACCCCTACTGCAAACCACAATACCCAAAAGGAGAGAGAGAGAACAAACTGGAATGCCCTGCCACAGAGGCGGGGTGGGGTGAGGGAGATACTGGGTTCATTGGTGGTGGAGAATGGACACTGGTGGAGGGATGGGCTCTCGAACATTGCATGAGGGAAAAACAAGCACGAAAATATATGAATATGTAACTGTACCCTCACTGTGACTCACTAATTAAAAAATAAATTTATTAAAAATAAAATGTTTGGCTGCATGGGTAACTCTCCAAGATAGACTTTAGAAATCATCATCAATTATCCTTTCAAACTGTGAAGTTTTAAAATTAAATTAGTCATACCGTGGGGGGGCGGAACTGAAACTACTGAAAATGAAAGAAACAAGCAGAACATCTCCAACTCCCTCCCTTCTTCCAAGCCTAGTAACCTCTATTTTACTTTCTTTGAATTCACTTGTATCATGTATATATGAAATAATGTAATAAAAATTGATGGTTAAATAAAATATGTTGCTATGACTGATAAGACAGATAAAAATGACTTAATGCCCTGGTACTGTTAAGTTATACTCCCCATGATGAATAATTATATTCTATATCCCTACCCCCTCTCTAAGATATGTTTGATTTTGGCTTTTTTTTTTTTTTCAAATTATGTAGTAGTGGAAATAAGTCATGCTAAATGCTAGCGTCCCTTGGTAATGTAAGTTCTGATGCTTGAAGTGTGTGAGCTGAACTACTGCCTTTACTTTGTTTTGTCTGAGTGGCCACAAAGATAACTCAACAGGCTAGAGTGCATGCTTTGAATGTGGGAAGCCCAGTATCTGTCCCCAGCTCCATGCAATCCTTAGCATTATTGGGAATTGGCTCCAAGCACCACCTGTGTCTCATAATAGCAGGGTCAGGGCTAGAATATGTAGGGCACTTGCCTTGCACGTCACTGTCCCGGGTTTGATCCCTGGCATTCCATATGCATTTGTGTAGAGCCAGTGTAGTCCCCCTGAGCATCACCCAGTGTGGCCCAAATGACACCTCCCCCCAAAAAAAATACACTGAATCAAAAAGTGAGCATGAAATTATTATGTGTTCAGCCTTTCCTTTTGAGTACCTTTGTGGTATTGACACTTCATGATCTGATTCTGTGGTCAAACACTTTTTTCTTTAATGTCAGCAGAAAACACAGAATTAGTTATATTAATTCTCTGGTTTCTTCTTCCTAGCCTGTTATTTACTACCTGGTGAAATGGTGTTCCCTGCCATATGAAGATAGTACATGGGAACTGAAAGAGGATGTTGATGAGGGGAAAATTCGAGAGTTTAAAAGGATCCAGTCTAGGCATCCAGAACTCAAAAGAGTAGTAAGTACATTTGTATATAGATTATAAAGACCATATTACAGGCAGTGATTTATTTTAATTTTTTTCTCTAAAGAAGTTTGCTATTGTTTTAGGTTTTTTAACATATTTTTAGACATACACAAATTGAAGAAACAGCATTAATTTACCGTCACTCAGCTTAAACAGCTAACACATTGCAAATTCTTTCATTGGCTTCTTTTCCCATTCATTCTTTTTCCAGACTATTATACAGCAACTTCAGCAACTTTTTCATCTGTAAATATTCCAGTGTTTGTCTAAAAGATAAATACCGTTATTCAGAAAAAATTGTAACTATCCCAAATATTAGGCAACTGTTGTATATGTTTTCCATTAAATTTTTGTTGTTTGAATTCAGTTTCAATTAAGTACATATATATATGTATATGTGTGTGTATGTGTATATATATATATATATATATATATATATATTGCTACTATTTTGTTTCTCTTCATTTTAGCCTGCCCAATGATCTCTTTCTCCCTTTGCAGTTTTCTTTTAAAGAAAACAGGTAATTCTCTTGGGCTTTCATTATCTGAAGTTTGCTGTTTGAATTTCCTTTGTTACATTTTGATATATTTTCTGTCCTTTATACAACACCTAAATGATTGTAAAATAGTACCACCCATTTAGACCACTGTAGGGCTGTGCTGTACAATAAATAGTAGCTGTATTTCAAATGGTTAATAGTCACATGTCACACATATCCAGTGGTGGATATGTAGCCTCTGTTATCGTTGAACACTCTGCCATAGGCGGTTGATCAGGTTGGGGGTGGTAAGGGGCAGGTAATAGAATATTCCCTCCCTCCCTCCCTGGGATCTCAGTGCTTTGTAACTGTGAGGTTCGTGCCTGAGTGATTAGTGACCATTCTGACCCTGAATCTACTCAGTGCCTGTTCTATTAGGTTCCTTTCGTGCTGTTTCATTAACAATTTAGGTCAAATGCTCAAATATTCTTAAAGAATTTTTAAGTTATATTTTAATTCTATTATTCATTTATTAGCTGGAGTCTTCTATAAGAGGTCTGTTTTGCTTATTCATTCTGAGGCACAGGTGTTATAAGAAAGGAGGATAAATTCTTCTTTTTTTATTTATTTCTCATTTATCAAAATATTAAAGTAGATCTCTGGCATTCTAGCATTCTACAAAAGGGACCAGGGGCTTTCTTTCTTTTCCTCCCTCCCCCACCCCATATTATTGAGAACTCATTAATTTGAACCTGTTTGAGATGGTGTAATCCAAGAATAATATTTTAGAATTGATTTCTGCTATAGATGCTTAGTAAGTTTGTCCAATTTAGTGTCTTTACCCCACTTATTCAAATACCTTTTTTTTTTTTCTTTTTCAAGACACGTCCACAGGCAAGTGCTTGGAAGAAGCTGGAACTATCACATGAGTATAAAAACAGAAACCAGTTACGGGAATATCAGTTGGAAGGAGTCAATTGGCTGCTTTTTAACTGGTATAATAGGTAAGGAAAAAGAACAAATTTATAAATGTACGTTTGTTCTGGTATTATTTAGTTTCATATTGACGGTTTCTTTTTTATACACTTTATAAAAAAATTATCTTTGATGTGCTTTTCTTTTTCACTGATAAATCTGCAGGCAGAACTGCATCCTGGCTGATGAGATGGGACTGGGCAAAACTATTCAGTCCATTGCCTTTTTACAGGAGGTATATAATGTGGGTATCCATGGCCCCTTCTTGGTAATTGCCCCACTGTCCACAATTACTAACTGGGAACGAGAATTTAATACATGGACTGAAATGAATACTATTGTCTACCATGGAAGTCTGGCTAGCCGGCAGATGATTCAGCAATATGAAATGTATTGCAAAGATTCACGGGTGAGTTGTATGTCATGGAGATGTAATAGGTTAGAGTAGATACTGGTATTTTAGAGGCTTATTTAATGAGTAAAAGATTTATTAAGGGTCTCTGTGATTTAAGGTATTATTTTTGTTTGTTTTTCTTTTGGGGTCATGCTGAGTGGTGCTCAGGGGCTACTCTAGTTCTGTGCTTGGGGGATGTTCCTGGAAGTGCTTGGGGCAACATGTGGTACCATAGATTGAAACTGGGTCTCCTGCAGTGCATGTGCTTCAAGCCTCTTTAGTTATCTCTCTGGTCTGTTGAAACATTTTTGGGGTGCTTATTGTTTTTTTTTTCTTTTGGAAGGGCAGCACCTGGTGTTGCTCAGGGCTTACTCCTGGCTCTGGACTCAAGAAAATTACTTCTGGCAGTATTTGGGGGACAAGATGGGATGCTGGGGATCAAACCCAGGTCCACCACATGCAAGGAAAATGCTCTACCCTCTGTACTATCACTCTGGCCCCAGTATATTTTTATGTAGACTGTAGAGGATATTTTTTTATATGTTGACTTTGACTTAGTGGACATTATGATCCATTGGAAATTTTGACTTTTTAAATAAATATATACATTGTATGTTTACTTTCCCCTCTCCCTCTTCCCTGCACTGTTGATGATGGTGGTGCTGGTGTGATGATGGGGGCTGCATACACACCCGGCTTTCCTGCTCACCCATTGTTAGCTGTGGTGCTGGCCAGGGCTCACACAGCCAGTTGCAGTGCTCACACATTTGGTCTTGGTGTGCAAAAGGTTTGCGATCCTTTAGTTGTGGGTCCTTGAACTTGTAATCACTGCAGAGGGCATCCTTGAGACATACAAGGTATAGCTTGCATGCTCTGTGATGTGTGTCATCCCTCGTTTGTAGTGCTCACATGCACCTGGCTTCGATTCAACTGGAAGTCACTTGCAGCACCAGGGATGACATACAGTAGAGCTGCCAGGATTACACATGGCACATGTGAGACACTCTGGTTTTGAACTTGTGACCATATGCTTGCAGGCAAGCATTCTAAGTCCCGGTGTTGGACTCTTAATACATATACTTTAAAGATAATTTTATCAACATTGATGAGTGTTCATAAGGTAGTTTCCACAATGAAATTTATTTACTTGAGTTCCTTGATCCACATGGTAGTGAGTGTAAATCATTTCCTTTTTATTTTAGCCAAGTTTGGCCCCCAAAAGAGAAAAAAGAAGTTGAATCATTTATCCTTTTTAAACATCACCTTTTACTTACCTTGCATGCAGCCAGACCTCATTTGATTCCCAGCATCTCATGAGATCCCCTGAGCACAGTCAATAGCCTGCCCTGAACCATCACAGGGGATGTGACCCCAAACCACCACCACCACACCACACCAGTACCCTTCCTTCCCCCCAGGAAATACCAAATTTTATGGTCCTGTTTTCTACCATTAGTTCTCTGTGCTTTTGTTTGTTTGTTTTTGGGGGGGCGGGAGGGGGGGAATTGAATGTACACATCCTGCTGTAGTGTGCAGGATTTATTTCTGGCTCTGTGTTCAGAGATCACTCCTGGTGGGGATCAAGGGACTATATGTGGTACCAGAGATTGGACCCAAATTGGCAGTGTGCAAGACAAGCACCCATTGTACCAATTCTCTGGCCCTGTGCTTTTTATTTCTAGAAAACTAAATTTATTCAAGTCACAGTTCATTGCTCCAAACTTTGGTCATTTTTTAAAATTCTACTTTAAATAGTAACTCTTATTACCACATACTAGCTAGTTTTACATTTAGTTTTGTCCTGTATATTTCAGCAGTGTCCAACATTTGTGGATTTCAGTGGATTTCAGCTTTCCAACAAAAGCTCTAGGGTTGAGGTACATGAAGTAGGCATACAGCAGTCAGAAAGGTCCAGCTTCATATAGTGAGGTCTGTCATTTTCTGAATACATTGAAGAGACAATATGTCAGGAAAATAAAGAACAGTAGGGGTGGGTGGTGTTACAGTTGATGGTTCCTATTAGCTTGCCTGGATGTAAAAAAGATTATATAATTCAGAAGAACTCCTTAGGTATATTTTAAGCTTTTCTGACTTTGCTCCCTTTATGCTTAGGGGCGCCTCATCCCAGGTGCATACAAGTTTGATGCCCTGATTACCACGTTTGAGATGATTCTGTCAGATTGCCCTGAGCTTCGTGAGATTGAATGGCGCTGTGTCATCATTGATGAGGCTCATCGACTGAAGAATCGTAATTGCAAGCTACTTGATAGTCTCAAGCACATGGACCTAGTGAGTTCCTCACACTGACTTGGGCAAAAATACCTGGACTTAAAATATCCCTAATCCCTTGTGGAATTAAAGCAACCCTAATAGCAGAGAAGAAAAGTAACAGGATCTTGGTATGGGGTGTTTCATAAACTATGGGAATGATAACCTGTAGAAGTCGTTTGTATGCTCTGTGAGTTTAGAATTAGAAGCAATTTAGATTAATGGTTTTCTTCCTGTTGCTAATGTGGACCACACTATTAGTTACCTATCGCTGCATAACAAAATTCTCCAAAGTTTATTGACTTTTAAAAATAATAGTTACCTTTTTCAGATTCTAGTCAGCACTCAATCCCATCTCGTATAGGCTCTTCTTTTGGTAATGCTGCTGATCCATTAATGGGGCTGCAGTTTGTCATGAGTTTTAGCTGTCTGCTGGGTCACTGTATGTCATCTTCCATATGGTCAGTTATCTTCCAGTAGGCCAGACTAGGCTTTTTACTACGCAGTGGAACCAGGGCAGTGTTCTCAGAAGGGAGAAGTAGAAGCAACAAGGTCTTTGAGACAATGAAACATATGATATCATCACTTCTACTACTTATAGGTTAAGCTCAGGCTTACGACATGAGCCTTGGCTTGATGGGAGGAACTACAAAGAATAGCAAAATAATCCAGGATAGTTACATTATTAGAGGGTTACATATTAAAATACCCAGGAGCAAATGAGTATATATAAATATGCAATTGGGGGGAAAAATTCTGTATTTGGTTTGGTTATAGTACAAATATTTAAGTTAATTTCTTATGTTAAATAATGGCAGAGCTTTCTTGTATGTTTCGTGTTAGACAGTAATCCAATCCATTCTCATAATTTCTTTGATCAAGAAATCAAAACTAAACTTACATAATAGAAGATTCTAGAAATTTTTTGTATTTTGAGTTTTTAGAATTTCGGTTTTTCTCTCACTTCTAGGAACACAAAGTGCTACTCACAGGAACACCGTTGCAAAATACTGTGGAAGAACTGTTTAGCTTGCTTCATTTCTTGGAACCTTCTCAGTTTCCCTCAGAATCAGAGTTCCTCAAGGACTTTGGGGATCTCAAAACAGAGGAGCAGGTTGGTAGAGTATGTTATTAGTTGTTAAGCTAGGATGGAAAAGATAACTAGGCTGACATCTGTTGCCGTGGCCATGTAGACATTTTTGATTTTGGGCAACACTGACTGGCTCAGGGCTTTCTCCTGGCTCTATGCTTAGAGATCACTCTTGACGGGCAAAGGAGACCATATGGGGTACTGGGGATTGAACCCAAGTCTGCAGTGTAAGGCAGACACCCTACCTGCTCTGGCCCCTAGGGCTTTTTAAGAAATACAGCATAGATGCCATCTCCAGAAGTGCTCAGGGGTCATCTAAGCCACACCCAATGGTGATCAAAAGACGGGATATCATGCTACATATAGAACTTGGCATTTCATATGCTGGACTATGCTTTACCACTTGAGCCATATCCCTGAACCCTTAAGGGCTCTGGAATGTTGTACCTACCTTTAGCACTACCTAAAATCTGAATTTCTCAGATACTGAAAAATTCTCGCTGCATTTTTGCATATGACTATCTGGAGAATGTCTTTTTGTTACTGATTTTGTGTTTCTCTGTATTGGACACAGGTTCAAAAGCTACAGGCAATTCTCAAGCCAATGATGCTGAGAAGACTCAAAGAGGATGTTGAAAAAAATTTGGCACCCAAACAGGAAACTATTATTGAAGTAGAACTGACCAACATCCAAAAGAAATATTACCGGGCTATTTTGGAGAAGAATTTCTCCTTCCTTTCCAAAGGGGCGGGCCATACTAACATGCCCAATCTACTCAACACAATGATGGAGTTGCGCAAATGCTGTAACCACCCCTATCTCATCAATGGTAAGAGGATTCCTGGAAAATACCTCAATACCTATTTAACTTGTGCTTCCTTTCTAAATCATACTCCTCAGTAACAAATGCCCTGGCCTGTCCACCGACTGTGGGAGCATAGAGGAGTTCTTTTAAAATGATTCTTAATTTTTGTGCCACATGTAGTAGTGGTCAGGGCTTACTCCTTGCACTGTGCTCAGGGTTCATTCCTGACTCTGCTCTCAGAGATCACTCCTGACAGGATTTGGGGGGGTCATATGTGGTGCTAGGGGTCAAATTTGGGCACTGGCATGGAAGATAAATGCCCAACCCGCTGTCTGAGGTCTCCAGTCCTTAAAATGATTCTTATGAAAGATCTTTCTCTGGTGGTTTCTCCTCATTAATCCTGCATAATCTGCAAAATTAAATAGGATTTGATATTTATAATTGCATAAATAAGAATTCTGGTCTTTCTGCTCTCCATAAGTGTCATCAAATGCTTCATTTTATTGGTTCTCTTTTGTTTTTGTGTTTTTTTGTTTTTGTTTTTGTTTTTTGGGCCACACCCAGTGATGCTCAGGGGTTTCTCCTGGCTCTGCACTCAGGAATCACTCCTGGCCGTGCATGGGGGACCATATAGGATGCCAAGGATCGAACCTGGGATGGCCGCATGCAAGGCAAGCGCCCTACCCGCTGTACTGTCCTCTCTGGCCCCAGAGCTTTTGTTTGTTTTTGTTTTTGGACCACACTTCACTGTGCTCAGGGCTGGCTTCTGGCTCTGTGCCCAGGGATCACTCCTGGCTTACTCAGACCAAACAGGGTGCTGGGGATTAAACCCAGGTCAGCCACATGCAAAGCAAATAACCTACCCACTGTGCTATTGCTCTAGCTCACTGGTTCTCTTTTGGATTCCTGTAGCATGGTGATAGTGGTTTGCATGTTCTGTTCTAGTTCTTGTCCACATGTTTACTTTTATTTATTTATTTATTTTTAAATAACCCAGTTATACTCTTAAGTCTCACTTCCTTGGTAAATTGGTATAAATACATATGGAGAGGATATGCTGAGCTTTTGTGAGAAATGTTGGCATATTATTCTCAACTCAGATTACTTTAACATTTTGGCTTCTTCCAGTGGTTGCTTTATTTTTTCGGCTTTTTCCAGTGATCCTCAGGGGCTATATTCTGCACTCATTACCTGGGGATCACTCTTGGCCATTCTTCAGATATTACATGCAATGTGTGGTGGCAGGGATTAAATTTAGGCCTTCTGCCCATTGCATTAGGACTCCAGCCCCCAACTTAAATAACTTTTTTTTTTTTTTTTTTTTGCTTTTTTGTCTTAGTTAAATAAACCACTGTCTTATGTATCTTTCTTTGGACCTCCCCATCAAATTTTGCTTCTCTTTTGGCAGGTGCAGAAGAAAAAATCCTAACAGAATTTCGAGAAGCTTGCCATATTATACCTCATGACTTTCATCTGCAGGCCATGGTTCGTTCCGCTGGCAAATTGGTTCTTATTGACAAGTTACTTCCCAAACTTAAAGCTGGTGGCCATAAGGTTCTGATCTTCTCCCAGATGGTACGCTGCCTAGATATCCTAGAGGATTATCTGATCCAGAGGAGGTGAGGAAAGTCTCATCCCATGCCTCTATTTACTATATCCTCATAAAGCTCTGAAGCACAGGAGAGCCTGGGTTTAATAAAATGATTAGGATTTGGATAAAAGAATTGAGGATTGTATGCTTAACTTTGTTAGGTTTATGTGTGAATTACAGAAGTAAAGCCAGTACTGGTGATCCTTATGTACTTTTTTGTTCTCTTCCTCTGCTTTTTTTTTTTTTTTTTGGCTTTCTGGCTTTTTGGGTTACACCTGGCGACGCACAGGGGTTACTCCTGGCTCTGCACTCAGGAATTACCCCTGGCGGTGCTCAGGGGACCATATGGGATGCTGGGATTTGAACCCGGGTCGGCCGCGTGCAAGGCAAACGCCCTACCCGCTGTGCTATCTCTCCAGCCCCAACTGCTTAACAAATTAAAAATTTTCCCCTATAACTTCTGTACAGGTACTTATATGAGCGTATTGATGGGCGAGTTAGAGGCAACCTTCGGCAGGCTGCTATTGACAGGTTCAGCAAGCCTGACTCAGATCGCTTTGTCTTCTTACTGTGCACCCGGGCTGGTGGACTTGGTATTAATCTCACAGCTGCTGATACCTGCATCATCTTTGACTCAGACTGGAATCCACAAAATGATCTGCAGGTAAAAGGTCTTAAGGAACCAAATACCTAAACCGGGAGTTTTTCAACATGATTGGGAATATTAAAAATAAGACTTTGGAATTGTTCAAGGAATAGATAATAAATGTTTTGTTTTTTTTTTTATGAACCATGATAGTTTCCCCCCCCCTTTAATTTTATTTATTTTTTGTTTGGGTAGGGTTTGGGAGCCATATGTAGTGGTACTTGGGGCTCTCTCCTGGCTCTGCACTCTGATCACTCAGGGATAAGGGGCAGGGATGCGCCAGTGACCATATGTATTGCTGGGAATGGAACCCAGGTTGACTGCATGCAAGGCAAGCACTTAACTACTATACTATCTCTTCAGCCCCCATGACAAGTTTGTAACTCAAATCTCCTTTCTGTTTTACAAAAGCGGATTATAGAAAACATGTAAAGAACAGTTGGGTGTATGATACAGTATAACTGTGTTTATAGAAACTCTGGTTTTGTATACTAGGAGTTTGCCAACTCCTGGTCTACATGTTTGGGCAATAGTTTTATCAGGGAATTGACTTGATTCTGAATTGAGAACATCTTTATTGATGTGATTTAGTATTTTATATATCCTCCTCCTCTACCCACATTTTGTGTTGTTCTCTCACTTTTTATTTTCCTTTTTTGATTTACAGGCCCAGGCACGGTGTCACCGAATTGGGCAGAGTAAAGCTGTGAAGGTGTACCGTCTCATCACTCGCAATTCCTATGAGAGAGAAATGTTTGATAAAGCTAGCCTCAAGTTGGGATTGGATAAGGCTGTTCTGCAGTCCATGAGTGGTCGGGATGGCAATATTACTGGAGTGAGTCTCGTAGTATACTGACACATTCAGAGGAGTTCATAGTGATTTTAAAATATGGATAACATTGGATTGTCAATGATTATTTCTTAAAATATAAACAAGTTCTGCATAATTAGGTGATATTGTCTCAGTAGTCTTTTTCATCTCCATTGGATTTCATAGATCCAACAGTTCTCCAAGAAGGAGATTGAAGATCTCTTACGAAAAGGAGCATATGCAGCCATAATGGAGGAAGATGATGAGGGTTCTAAGTTTTGTGAAGAGGACATTGACCAGATCTTGCTAAGACGAACTACAACCATCACCATTGAGTCTGAAGGAAAGGGTTCCACCTTTGCCAAGGTAGTTTCTTTCTTTCTATACCTGTGTCTGGAAAAGCAAAAGGAGAGACAGGAATCTCTAGAATTTCAGTATATTTTTTAAGGTAGTTGCTTGTTACACATTGATCTTTTAAAAATTACTACAGCCAACTTTATTCCTTTTTTCCTCACTAGGCAAGCTTTGTTGCTTCTGAAAATCGGACAGATATTTCTCTGGATGACCCCAATTTTTGGCAAAAGTGGGCCAAAAAGGCTGACCTGGATATGGATTTACTCAATAGCAAGGTAAGTGTACTCTTCTTTTTGAAAGTACTGCTTTATAGTTACAAATTACAGAATGTATAAATCGTGTATAGGACATTAGATAGTTGAACTACCTTTAGGAAGTGTTACAGAAGTCTGTATGGTTGCCCTGATTCTTCAGTGCCAACCTCCATTTATAATAAAATTTTTATATAGGAGGTTGCAGAAAACTACTTGTAATTAACATTTAATTTTGCCTCTTCAGTCATCAAGTATTCACAGATGTTAGATCTAAGGCTATTTCAGTCCATAATTTTCTTAATTCCTTACCTATGAAGAAACGTTTTCTCTTCTCTGCCTAGAATAACTTGGTTATCGACACACCTCGAGTACGGAAACAGACCCGCCACTTTAGCACACTTAAAGATGATGACTTGGTGGAATTTTCTGATTTGGAAAGTGAAGATGACGAGCGACCGCGCTCACGCCGACATGATCGTCATCATACATATGGGCGCACTGACTGCTTTAGGGTAGAGAAGCACCTTCTAGTGTATGGGTAAGGACCAACTTTGCCATCCCAAGGGGTGCATGACCATTTTCAGTGATACCCTGTTGATCTTTCATATTGGATTTATGACTATAGAATGGATTATTTATTTATTTATTTATTTATTTACTTGCCTTGAAGAGTGTTTATTGTATTACCATATTTTTTTTCACTTTTTTTTTTGTCTCACACCTTTGGGAAAAGTAATCTGGGAGGAATAGAATACTGTTGCTTTAGAATTCAGGGTATGCGGGGCTGGAAAGATAGCACATTGGGCAAAGCACTTTCCTTATATGCAGCCAATCCAATGTGATTCCCAACACCACATATTGTCCCTTAATCCCTGCAAGGAGTGATCCCTGAATGCAGAGCCAGTAGTAAGCCCTGAGCACCTCCAAGTGTGGCCCAAAAACCAAAAGAAAAAAAAAAAAAACAGAATTCCTTTCCGGCTTTTCTAGTTGGGGACGATGGCGAGATATCTTGTCTCATGGACGCTTCAAGCGACGTATGACTGAACGAGATGTGGAGACAATCTGCCGGGCGATTCTTGTGTACTGTCTTCTACACTATCGTGGGGATGAAAATATCAAAGGCTTCATTTGGGACTTGATTAGCCCTGCTGAAAATGGCAAGACAAAAGAATTACAGAATCATTCAGGTAACTATCAGCTCTTTAGTTTTCATATTCCTATAGGTCACTTCATTGTTTTCAGGTCCAAGGGTTTTTATCAATCCAAGTCTTCGATGTCTCCCCTTTGCCAGGTTTATCTATCCCTGTGCCCCGGGGACGCAAGGGGAAGAAGGTAAAGTCACAAAGCACTTTTGATATCCATAAGGCAGATTGGATCCGGAAATATAACCCTGATACTCTGTTCCAAGATGAGAGTTATAAGAAGCACTTGAAACATCAGTGTAACAAGTAAGGATAGGATTTAGCAATGTTTAAAGCATTTTTCTGCCTCAGGCTTTCTGATACTATTATTAACCCAGCTCTTTATCTTTTTTAGGGTGCTGTTGCGGGTACGGATGTTATATTATCTGAGACAGGAGGTTATTGGAGACCAAGCAGAGAAGGTTTTAGGGGGTGCCATAGCCAGGTAAAAATTACTTTTTTCTGTATGCCTTGCCTTATTCTAGGAGAGACTGGTTTACTTATTTCATCCTGTACTATCTTTGGGATATCTTATAATTAAAATCTATATACATCAGGTTCTTTTTAATACATATTTAAGGTCAGTGAAAAGAAATAGCAAGTTGGGGACTGGAGAGATAGAACAGTGGGTAGGGTGCTTGCCTTGCCCATGCCAACGTGGGTTTGATCCCCAACATCCCTATTGTTCCCTGAGCACCACTAGTATTGTTTCCTGAGTACAGGGCCAGGAGTAACCCATGAGCATCACCAGGTGTGACCCAAAAACCAAAAATGAAGGGGAAAAATATGCAAATGCTTGAGTTTAAATTGTTATGTAAAAGATAAAATCTGTAATAATCTTTCCAAGGGTTATTGTCATTTCCTGCATTGCTGTGCTCATTCTGCATTCTTAATACCTCTAGTGAGATTGACATATGGTTCCCAGTAGTGGATCAACTGGAGGTTCCAACCACGTGGTGGGATAGTGAGGCAGACAAATCCCTGCTCATCGGAGTCTTTAAGCATGGTAGGTATCTTATATTATTAGTTCCTTTTCTAGTATAAATGTATATTCACAGACTTAATGAAAACTCATGACCAGTAGCTGAGCTCATTTATTGATATTAGTAACTTACATTTGAATGAATGAATAGTTCTGAATCACCCAGAGCAGAGTAGTTATTTCTTAGTGCTTTTCAAGACAGACCAGACTGATTTTTAAATTCCAAAGTAGGACGTTTCCTGTTTCTAATCATGGTTAGAGTACCTATGATGTGACGTCTATGTGAAGGTACTACAAATTAGAGGAGGTAATATATTCCCTCTCTCGTTAACAGTACCACAATACCACAATAAACTGTATGACTTTTTTATAGCTTACTGAAGATGTTCTTCTTGTATACACATCTCATTTGTTTTAACAGATATATGTGGATGTATATATACATATATATGTACATATACAGAAAAAGAGAGACAGACACTACCTTCTTTTCAGTTTTGCCTAGGAACAAATCCCAGGCAGTAAAACTAGTGAACACTAAGTTCCATCCCAGTGACTCTAAATTAGAGTCATTTCTTCCTCCTCTTCCATTCTAGAGAGTGAAGTTAGGGCATCATTCATGTGAAGCTCTCACAACCACTGAAGTACATTTTTTTCTTTTTTAACACATGCACACACAAAACAACTGGACCAGGAGAATGGCATAAGGGAGGGGGGAAGCACATGCATGTGGGAGTTCATGGTCCAGTCCCCAACAAAACATGGCCCTTCATTCCACACTGGGTATAACCTCAAAAAGAAAACAAAAACAAAGGGGAAAACTCCTTGTTTCTGTTGGATAAAAGTAGAAGCATTTTATCTCTCATGCTTCTGATGAATTAAATAGGATAAGAGAAACCACAGCAATTTTTAGTCTCCGATTTCTTTTTTTTTTTTTTTTTTCTTTTTGGGTCACACCCAGCGATGCTCAGGGGTTACTCCTGGCTCTGCACTCAGGAATTACTCCTGGCAGTGCTTGGGGGACCATATGGGATGCCGGGGATTGAACCCAGGTCGGCCGCGTGCAAGGCAAACACCCTACCCGCTGTGCTATCGCTCCGGCCCCTCCGATTTCTTTATGAGCCAGAGTTTAAAAGAATCTATACATCCTGAAGTATTCAGTGTTCAGCACTTACAGTGCCTATTTGTTTATGGATGCAAGGTTCTTAGCCTGTATTTTGAGAATATGGCACCTAAATTATTTAACTGTTTAAGCTTCTGCATCTTTACTGTAAGAATAGTAACAATGTTACACAGGCTGCCCAAGCACAAGCTTTTGCATGTAGGAAGCCTGGATTGAATCCTTAGCACTGCATGGTTCCCTGGGCACTGCTGGGAAAGTCCCCTAATCATAGTTGGAAGACTCACCACCATCAATCACCTCAACCCTGTCCCCACCCTTCCAGCACTACTGACTGAGGGACAAAAAACAAATAGCTTTGTAGATTTGTCGCCATTCTCTATAAGTGCTGATTAAATTTGTCTCAAACAACAATAACTTATAATAGAACCATGACCAAATTGCTATAGGAATGTTTAAATCATAATATAACCCCCAAATTATTCAGGTTAGCATTTCAACTCTTTTGCATTACAAACCAAGTACTTCATATATTCTAATAATTTAAGTCGCATAAAATAAAGATTAAGGCACAAAACAGATCTCCCTTTTTCTTCTAGGCTATGAGAAATATAATACTATGAGAGCAGACCCAGCCTTATGCTTCCTGGAAAAGGCTGGACGACCAGATGACAAAGCCATTGCAGCAGAACATCGTGTGTTAGATAATTTCTCTGACATAGTGGAAGGGTAAGCACTAGTATTTACTTTAAAACTCAGGAGTCCACCCTAGAAAGGTTACCAGGTACTTAAGCTAAGAGAAAGCAATGCTCTAACCTTGCTGAATCCATTAGGATTCTTGATGATGGCTGTTATGAGTATCATGACTTAACGAAGAGTGGGAATATCAAAAATGTCTCTGCAAACTCAGAAATCTACATATATTGATAAACTATATAATTCAGGGTGAAATGTTACTTATAATTGATTTATCTGAAATACTATTAAGTCTTGTTTATAATGCTTTGTAATGCTTTTCTGAATAGTGATAATGGAAGGAAACAGTTTCTCCTGAGCAAAAACAGTCGTACATTTTGGGAAAGCACCAGACAGTTTTATCCGTGGTTTTTCTCTCATTGTTGACTGACACAGAGGTTTTCCTTGTGCCTGCATACATGCCTCAGTGATGAGTTGCCATGCTAATACTGAGTCACCAGGTAGGGCAGTGTTGCCCTGGTTTGGGTGCCAGTGAGTTTAACAAAACTTCTCATGTGGAAACCTGAGGGGCATGTGAAATAGTTGGTTTATTTTTCGAGTATTGATCACAACTTAGTCTGCCCAGTAGAATCTCAAAAGAAGGGTTATTTCTTGCACATCATTTATGTCATACAAGAGAGCAGAGTCTGGAAGGTCTAGAAATAAGCAGACCTAGGAAATTCAAATACAGAAATAGTTGGGAAGGAGGGGTTAAAAAATTTTAAAACAGGGGCTGGAGCAATAGCACAGCGGGTAGGGCATTTGCCTTGCACGCGGCCGAACCGGGTTCGATTCCCAGCATCCCATATGGTCCCCTGAGCACCGCCAGGAGTAATTCCTGAGTGCATGAGCCAGGAATAACCCCTGTGCATCGCCGGGTGTGACCCAAAAAGAAAAAAAAAAATTTTTTTAAACAGGCCGTCAAGAGAAGGAAGTGTCCTGGTCAGATTCAAGTGGCTTAGAATGGTGATTCATAGGGCTGTAGAGATAGTTCAGGGGTTAAGGTGCTTGCTTTGCATCCCACCAACCCTTTTCAGATTCCTGGCACCACACACATATTCTTTGCCTGCCCTTCATCCCCTCCCCCCAACCCTCCACCCCCTCATCTTACTGGTGCTTTATTGATTTCTTCTAGTTCTTTGTTTTTTTGAATGCTATACTCAAAGCATACCATAACCAGGCCTACCATTCCCTCAAGTATTCCAAGCTGGCTTGTATATAGGTTTGGATAGGTTATTTATCCTATGATCTTTCTAGTGAAAGAAAGTATATTAACATTTTCTCATACCTCTGGATAATTTTAGGGTTGACTTTGATAAGGATTGTGAAGATCCTGAATATAAACCACTTCAGGGTCCACCGAAAGATCAAGATGATGAGGTAATTCTTAGGAGTTTAGTACCTAAATAGTTATTGTTTCATATTTCAAATCCTAAAATTATTGATAATAAAAAATGGGGAAATAATTGCTATTTGGGAATATAAAGTGTGAATGGAAAGGATTATCATTTCAACTAGGGAAAATAAGGGATGGTTTTATGATAAGGTGGGACCCAGGCGGGAAATTTATTTTGATAAATCCTTATCCCCTTTATTTTCAAACCATTAATAAGAAGTGACTTTTTAGGTCCTACTTTCTTATTTTAGTTACTTGTAATTTTTGGTGAGGGTTCCTTTCACCAGAAAGTTTTTTTTTCCTGATCTGTTGGTGGCATAGAAGGGACACACACACAAGAACATGATTTCAGAGTACCAATTTTTCTTTTCTTTTTCACCCTTCCATCTTGTGGGGTGGATCTTCTCTAGGGTGATCCATTGATGATGATGGATGAAGAGATCTCAGTGATTGATGGAGATGAAGGTAAACTTCTGGACCCACTAGTTCAGTTGTATGTGATATGGTGGTGGTGAAGTACTGAGTTTTGTCCTATCCTGGGATTTCTAAGAGTTTTGCCTTTGGGTGCGCTAATATTCCTGTTTTGGGGTCAAGAGATGGTATAGCAGTTAGGGTATAAGCACCACATGGTTCCGAAGCATTGCTGGAGTAAGCCTTTACAGGCCCTTGCACCTCTGGATGGCCTGCATGTCTCCTGCACTGAGGGCCTGAGCAGCACCTCATCTTCAGGCCCTTGAACTGAACTGCCAGGCAGGTTGGCTGAGAATTGTCAGTGAGGCTTCTGGACATCCTGAGCACTGGTTGGGAACCCTCCTGCCCCCCTCGCCGCCCCCCCAACACACACACTTAGAGAAATTAATACCTGCATTATCTCTGTTACCTTTCTGTTCAATCTGCTTTGCTTCCTATAGCCCAGGTAACCCAGCAGCCAGGCCATCTGTTCTGGCCTCCCGGCTCTGCTCTGACAGCTAGGCTTCGGCGCCTAGTGACAGCCTATCAGCGCAGCTACAAGAGAGAACAGATGAAGATAGAAGCTGCAGAACGTGGGGACCGGAGACGCAGACGTTGTGAGGCAGCTTTCAAGCTAAAGGAAATTGCACGGAGGGAAAAGCAGCAACGGTAAAATATGGCTGTGAAATTGGATTGAGCTATAAGTTTGTCTTCAGCTATGGACCCTATACTGTAAAGCATCTTAGTCAAAGAATTACTTGGAATTCCCTACTCAGGGACGATCCTTTTTTGGAAGAGGGCCATACCCATTGTTGCTCAGGGGTTGCTCCTGGACATGTTCAGGCAGCAACAGTGCTGGGTATCAATCCTGGGCCTCTGGCATGCGAAGCCTGTGCTCAGCCCATTAAGCTGTTTCTCTGGATCCAGAGAGATCTTTTTTTTTTCCTCCTTTGTTACAGCTTTTCTAACTTGCAACCTTGATAAGTGTATAAATACATGGATAGATTTCCCTTGTAGCCCTTCTCATTGCATTATGTATTCATATAGTTTTCCCCGTAGCTTGTTTGTTATTAATTTTATACACTATGGACCATAAATCAGAGTGACTCTTACCACTTCTTGTGCTGCCTTCAGGACTTTTGATTTTGTGTGCTACTTTTCACCAATATGGTGTTTTCATATAGCTTTAACCACATGAAATAGTAATAGGTTTCCCCTGTATTCTTTGATCACTGTTATCCAATTTTTCTTTCCTTTGTAGGTGGACCAGGCGTGAACAAACTGATTTCTACCGTGTAGTGTCCACTTTTGGTGTGGAGTATGACCCCGACACCATGCAGTTCCATTGGGATCGATTCCGTAGTTTTGCTCGACTAGACAAAAAAACAGACGAAAGCCTTACCAAGTACTTCCATGGCTTTGTAGCCATGTGCCGCCAAGTATGTCGCCTTCCTCCAGCAGCTGGAGATGGTAAGACTGGAGTGACTAGGACATGGGGGGTTGGCTAACAATGAAACAAATTCTTGGTTTATTTCTTCTAATACCCCTATCTTGCAGAACCCCCGGACCCTAATCTGTTCATTGAGCCCATCACAGAAGAGAGGGCCTCACGGACTCTCTACCGTATTGAATTACTTCGGCGCTTACGGGAACAAGTTTTATGTCACCCTCTTTTGGAAGATCGGCTGGCATTGTGTCAACCTCCAGGTCCTGAACTGCCCAAATGGTGGGAGCCTGTTCAACATGATGGGGAACTTCTACGAGGGGCAGCCCGTCACGGGGTGAGCCAAACAGACTGCAACATCATGCAGGACCCAGACTTCTCTTTTCTGGCTGCCCGTATGAATTATATGCAGAATCATCAGGCAGGAGCACCAGCTCCATCCCTGTCACGCTGCTCTACTCCACTGCTGCACCAGCAGTATACCTCGCGCACTGCCTCACCATTGCCCCTGCGCCCAGATGCTCCTGTTGAAAAGCCACCCGAGGAGACAGCTGCCCAGGTCCCCAGTCTGGATAGTCTGACTTTAAAGCTTGAGCATGAGGTGGTGGCCAGGAGCCGACCCACCCCACAAGACTATGAGATTCGAGTAGCCCCCTCCGATACTACCCCTCTTGTTTCCCGGAGTGTCCCACCAGTCAAACTGGAAGATGAGGATGACTCAGACTCTGAGCTGGACTTGAGCAAGCTGTCGCCATCATCCTCTTCTTCCTCATCCTCATCCAGCTCCAGCTCCAGCACTGATGAGAGTGAGGACGAGAAGGAAGAGAAGCTAAGTGAGTGCATGTGATAGGCTGTTGGCCCTCCTCCCTATTACCCTCTCTGCTCTTTCCTTTCTTTTTCTGCTTTTTTGTTTTGTTTTGGAGAGAGAGAGAGAGAGAGAGAGAGAGAGAGAGAGAGAGAGAGAGAGAGAGAGAGAGAGGGAGAGAGGGAGGAAGAGAGAGGGAGGAAGAGAGAGGGAGGGAGGGAGGGAGGGAGAGGGAGAGGGAGAGAGAGGGGTTTGGATTTTGATTTGACAGAGATCTGTTGTCTTTTTTTTTTTTTTTCTTTTTGGGTCACACCCGGCGATGCACAGTGGTTACTCCTGGCTTTGCACTCAGGAATTACTCCTGGCGGTGCTCAGAGGACCATATGGGATGCTGGGATTCGAACCCGGGTTGGCCGCGTGCAAGGCAAACGCTCTACCCACTATGCTATGGCTCCAGCCCCAGAGATCTGTTATTTCTTTGAGCCCTGGCTGAACATATAATCACCATTCTTACATAATTATTTTTATTTATCTATTTATTTATTTATTTATTTATTTTGCTTTTTTGGGTCACACCCAGCGATGTTCAGGGGTTACTGCTGGCTCTGCACTCAGGAATTACTCCTGGTAGTGCTTGGGGGACCATAAGGGATACCAGGGATCAAACCCGGGTCGGGCGCATGCAAGGCAAACACCCTACTTGCTGTACTGTCACTTCAGTCCCTCTTACATAATTTTGTTCTTTCATCTTTGGTGATATGTTCTGTGTTCTCTAGCTGCTGACCAGTCACGCTCAAAGCTCTACGATGAAGAGAGTCTCCTGTCCCTCACCATGTCCCAAGATGGATTTCCAAATGAAGATGGAGAACAGATGACCCCGGAACTGCTGCTGCTACAGGAAAGACAAAGAGCCTCAGAGTGGCCCAAGGTAACAGCCTCAAGAGTGTAGCCTATAGATAGAACAAGGACTAGGGAGTTCTAGTTTTCTTTGACTTTTTTTTTTTTTTAATGAAATTTTGACTTCAGGGTCTGACAGTATTACCTTCCTCTTCTCTCCTTTGTGCTTTTTTTTTTTTTATCTACTATCCTGATAATGCTGTTTATCATAGGATCACAGTGCTAGTTCTCAGGCCTTAAAACACTATTGATTTCTTCCCCTTCCTCCCCCATTCAGGATCGTGTCCTGATAAACCGCATTGACCTCGTCTGCCAGGCTGTACTCTCAGGGAAGTGGCCTTCGAGCCGCCGGAGCCAGGAAATGGTAACAGGAGGAATGATAGGGTCAGGCAACCACTTACTAGATAGTCCTTCATTGACTCCAGGAGAATATGGTGACTCTCCAGTCCCCACGCCACGAAGTAGCAGTGCAGCTTCCATGGCAGAAGAAGAAGTTTCTGCAGTCACTACAGCAGCAGCCCAGTTCACCAAACTTCGACGAGGCATGGATGAGAAAGAGTTTACAGTTCAGATCAAAGATGTAAGCACAGCATTTAGAAGCTGGGCAGGGTGGGGTTTCACCAGTGGTGAAAACTAATTGGTTTCACCAGTGGGATGCTTACTCTCGTATGGTTAGCTACTTTTAACAATTAGTGGAGAAAAAGATACACAGAAAATTATACTAAAAACAAAAATTTCTAAACAAAAATATGTTTAGAAAGGTCAGTGAAGTAGGGTGAAAAGATCTAACTTGTAGCTTAAGGACTAGACTAAAAGAAATTTAATTGACACAAAGGACTCCGGCTTTATGAGGCTGAAACGACAATACAGCAGGTAGGGTGCTTGCCTTACTTGCTTCCCAAGCACCACCAGGAGTAATTCGTAGTGGAGAGCCAGGAGTAACCCCTGAGCACCACTGGGTGGCCCCAAAAACAAGCTGAAAAAAAGGAAAGAATTAAGTGATGTTACAAATGTTATAATGGCACATTATCAATCTTCAGCACTGTCATCCCGTTGCTCATCGATTTATTCAAGCGGGCACCAGTAACATCTCTCACTGAGAGACTTATTGTTACTGTTTTTGGCATATCCAATATTGGATTATCAATCTTAGTATATTAAAAGGAGTTTTCTTACTACAGTTAATGTTACTATTGTATAAATGAAAATTTAGTGGGGCCGGAGCAATAGTACAGCATGTAGGGCATTTGCCTTGCATGTGGCTCACTCAGGTTTGATCTCTGGCATCCAAGCACCACCAGGAATAATTCCTGAGTACACAGCCAGGTGTAACCCCAGAGCAACGCCCCAGTGTGACCAAAAAAACTTATAGCAAAAAATATAAAATTTGAATTTTTCTCTAGGTTGAATCCTATTTAGTTGGTCATTAAGTATTCAGTAAGTCAAAAAATGTCTTACATTAGCATATAATAGGAAAATCAAGCTTTGCCCCTGTGATGAATTGCCATGCTAATACTGAGACATCAGGTAGGGGTTTTACCCTGCATTGGATGTTGTTGATATAAATTCTTTCTTACATGCATCTGAGGGGCACTAAGAAATCTTTCTACAGAAAAAAAAAATGCTTTTCTAATTTCTACCCTTTATTAGGATGCCCATCATTGATAGGACCACCCTTGAAGCCAAGACCCCAATGCTAAATCTCTGTTTAAAAAAACATGTAAGGGATCGGAGTGATAGTAAAGCAGATAAAGCATTTGCCTTGCATGCGTGCAACCTGGGTTCAATCCCTGGTATCCCATATGGTCCCCTGAGCACCGCCAGGAGTGACTACTGTGTAGAACCAGGAGGAACCCCTGAGCATCACCAGAATGTGAACCCCCCCCCCAAAAAAAGCAAAATAAATGAACATAAAATAAAGCAAATGCATTTTAAAAAATAAATTAAAAAATTTTAAAAACCTAATATATAATGCCTTGTGTGGGTGGGTTGTCTTCCTAGGAGGAAGGATTAAAGTTAACATTCCAGAAGCACAAATTAATGGCTAATGGAGTAATGGGAGATGGACATCCACTATTTCATAAGAAGAAGGGGAACAGAAAGAAGCTAGTTGAGGTGAGTGACAAAATCTTTCAAAACTGAAATAATTAGATGTTTTAATTCCTGATAATTAATGAAGTAGTTGGGATTGAGGGAATAGAAGATACTAGAATTACCTTATGGCTACAATTGGCTCTCTGTCCCAAAGAGGAGTATGTGCTCATGGGGGTGGATTCTGGGTTTGCAGCTGGAGGTGGAGTGCATGGAAGAGCCTAATCACCTTGATGTGGACCTGGAGACCCGGATCCCTGTCATCAATAAGGTGGATGGTACTTTGCTGGTGGGTGAGGATGCCCCTCGCCGGGCTGAACTGGAGATGTGGTTACAGGGTCATCCAGAGTTTGCTGTTGATCCCCGATTTCTAGCGGTGAGTGGCAGTTCCATACAGCAACTAGTCATTCCCTTGACATTTAAACTATGTTGAGAGGGAGGAAGCATGCCATAATGTATTTTTTTTTTTGCCCCCTGCATCTAGAAAAATTGTAGTCTTCTGTCTCACAGACTCACAAGATAAAATGTTAATTCATTTGTTGAATTAACTACTAGGCAAATATTTACTGTTAAATTACTATATAATAGCCTGTTTTGTTGTTGTTTTCTTTTTAAAGATATCCATTTAGGAGTTTTCCACTAGGACTAATCCTTTATTTACCCATGCAATAAGCATTTGTTGTCAAATTATATATTAGTATTTTAATAATTTCCCCAAAGATTTTTATTCTTCCAGTATAACATTGTACTTTCCTATTGCAGTATATGGAGGATCGCAGAAAACAGAAGTGGCAGAGATGTAAAAAAAATAATAAGACAGAATTGAATTATTTGGGGATGGAACCAGTACAGACAGCTAACTCTAGAAATGGAAAAAAGGTGAGACTGAGTTATTCCTCACTACTGTAAGACTTCTAAGATTAGTGTAACTGGAAATTACCTGTTGTTTTTCTTCCCAGTGTATACATTTGAGAAAGTTTATCTTTAATTTACCAGTAAGGAAACGAAAGCACTACCAACTCTAGAAGAGCATAAAATTCTAAAATCTAATAGTATTTCATCTTATAAGTGTATAAAACATCCAAAACTTTATTTTCCTCTTCTATTAAGGATTTTTTTGGGATAAATCTTTCACCTTGACTCTTAAAAAGTGAGTAATATGGAGCAGAGTTATTAAGACTTTGGTGGGGCAACCTGGGGCCTGTATCCATTGATGCTCAGGTTTACCCCTTGCTTTGCACTAAGGAATCACTCCTAGCTGTCCTCAGAGACAATATGATAGGCTGGGGTTCAAACTTGGGTCAGCTGCATGCAAGGCAAGAGATTTATCTATTGTATTATCTCTCTGGCTCCAATACTTATATAGATTTTATGATTCTGTGTATTTTAGGAAAAATCTGCCTATTTTATTAAGGGAAACAGTTAAGGAATTAGTATATGTGGTTGAAAACCTCTAATAAATAACAATGGAAACGGGACAAGGAACTATATTTTTTATTTTATAAATACAGTTGGACTCTACATTATTCCATTTCAGCTATTTTTAGGCTTTCATCACATTTACTAGGCCATTTGTTGGATCAAATGGTCATAGTTTCTGTTCCTTTCTTCTCTTGGATATATACTTTTTAAAATGTGTGTCATTTTAGTTGAGCATGTAGTGATTTTAACACAGATTGCCACTTTTGTATAATTGTGTACTTATTCAAATCACTCTCCATTTATTCTTTTACATCTTTCCATGTGTGGCTAAAATTTTGGGAAATCTTGGGCTACCTTCGGGTACTCAGAGTTTGCTCCTGGCTCTGTGCTCAAAAGTCAGTCCTGGCAGTTCTCAGGGGAGCACATGTGGTCTGGGGATTGAACCAGGATCATACAAGGCAAGCCCCACTATGGTTTATTATTTAACAAAATTAATTTCCAAGTGAGCTGAATCTTTTGCGTTAAAATTTTGGAGGAGCAAGCCACACCTGGTGATGCTCAGGGGTTACTCCTAGTTCTGCACTCAGTAATTAATTTCTGGCAGTGCTTGGGGGACCATATGGAGTGCTGGAGATTAATCCAGGTTAGTGTATGCAAAGTAAGCACTGTACCACTGTGCTATCACTCCAAGCCCTGCATTAATATTTTAAGAATAGCATTATTTTGCATTATTTGTGTAGTGAATTTGATTTTTTTACTGGGACTAAGCATGAAAGTCAAGAATGGTTGATAATGCAAAGACTGATAGCTAGAAAACTGGTTTCTTTCTTATTTTATTTGTGTTCTGGGCCATATGCCAATACTAAGAGGTTATCCATGGCTTTGCACTCAAGAATCACCCATGTAGTGCTCGAGGGACCATATGGAATGCCAGATATCAAACCTGGGTTGGCATGTGCAAGACAAGTGCCCTGCCACTGTGCTATCTCCAGCCCTTATATTTTTTAATTTAAAAAAGAATTGGGTGGTTTTGAGCCACCCCTGGAGGTCCTGCTCTGGAATCACTCCTGTTGGTGCTTAGGGGACCATATGGGATGCTGAGGATCAAATCTGGTTTGGCCATGTGCAAAGCTGTTGTCCTTCCTGCTGTACTATTGCTCTGGCCCCCTATAGTTGCATTTGAAAAGCCCATGCAGTGATTGCTTTGACAGCAACTATATTAAAATTGAAGTAAGATATTAGCATGGCTCTTGCTCAGGGATACATGCATATTTGTGATGCACTTTTTTTTTTCTCCATTCACTGAGGTTTAAAAAAAATTCTTTTTAATGTCCAGGCAGTTGTTTTTCAAAAATCATAAACCATTCCAGAGGGCTGGAGATATAGTACAAGTGGTAGGGTGCTTGCCTTGCACATACACACAAAATCAACCTAAAATAAAAATCGTGCTATTCAGGCTTAGATTATAAACTAAAGTTCAGAAACCCAGGTGTCAACTTATTTGCTTAATTCCAGTTTACCCAGTATTGACTTGGAACTAGTAAAGTTCCAAGAGGGACTAGAAGTAGTAAATTAATGAGAACTTGAGGTCAGTATATCTAAAGGGAAACAATTTAAAATTTAGCCAATATGTGAGTATATGAAAATGAAAAAAAAATCTAAAAAGGCTAGAGAGATAGTACAGTCTGTCATTATCGTTATTAACAAAGGTAGCATTTGTATATTACATAGCCATTAAAAAATCAAAATTTGGGTTCACATAATTATTGAATCCTTTATATTCATTTTAGCATCAGAATGCTTCAACCAGATAACATTTTTTCTTATTACTATTCTCAAGTCTCAGCAGACTATACTTGTTTTGATCTTTCTGTTTGAAGGTCAGAAAGATTCTTGGAAAAGTTTTTGCAAGCTAAGACGCTGTTAACTTGTACC
The DNA here is from genome assembly GCF_027595985.1 of Sorex araneus. Lineage (NCBI taxonomy): Eukaryota > Metazoa > Chordata > Mammalia > Eulipotyphla > Soricidae > Sorex > Sorex araneus. The sequence goes on from NC_073304.1 coordinate 75,993,218, forward strand.
TCTTTCCCCTCCTCCCCACACACCCCCCCTTTTCTTTTTTCCCTCTGTTCCATTCTTCCAGGGTCACCACGCTGAAACTGTGTTCAATCGGGTTTTACCTGGGCCTATTGCACCAGATGGCAGCAAGAAACGGGCCCGCAGGATGCGACCAGACCTTTCTAAAATGATGGCCCTGATGCAGGGTGGAGGCACTGGGTCCCTGTCTCTACATAACACCTTCCAACACAGCAGCAGTGGCCTGCAGTCGGTGTCATCTCTGGGTCACAGCAGTGCCACTTCTGCTTCATTGCCTTTTATGCCGTTTGTGATGGGCGGTGCCGCATCATCCCCTCATGTAGACTCCAGCACCATGCTTCATCACCACCACCACCACCCCCACCCCCACCATCACCACCATCACCATCCAGGCCTGAGAGCCGCTGGCTACCCTTCTTCACCAGCCACTACCACTTCTGGTACTGCCTTGAGGTTGCCCCCACTGCAGCCTGAGGAGGAGGACGATGAGGATGAAGACGATGATGATGATGATTTATCTCAGGGCTATGATAGCTCAGAACGGGACTTCTCACTCATTGATGATCCTATGATGCCAGCCAACTCAGACTCCAGTGAAGATGCTGACGACTGATGCCCCAGCATGGTCCCCATTGCTTGGGTGGCTGCTGTATTTTCATTTACTCTGGCCCTTGGACTATGGAATCGTGGGAGGGGCAGGGGAGATGGGGGAAACCCAGAACTCTAGGAGGTGAAAAGGCAAAAGGAAACTTGTACCTGATTGCTTCCAAATTTGAGAGAATTGGGTGGGCGGGGGACTCCTAAAATAATCCACGAGCACTTCCTCATTTCTGGGGAAGGACAGGAGACAGAGCCGCTGATGCTCGCCCCTCTCCAGACACCTCCCTTAACCACAGACTATGTAGCGCTGGCCCAGCCTCTGGCAGAGCCTGTTCCTGGCCGAACTGTGGATACAGCTGGAGGGTCAGGAACTGTTACCTTCCTTCCCCTTGGCATTAATAAATTTAAGTTAATCCTTTTCCACTCTCCCCTTGTTCTATATTTGCTCATACCAATATAAATATTAATTTTAAGAATCGATGTTTGTGATGGGTAATTTTAACACACTTTCTTCCAGGTCACTACTGTGCCTGCCGGAGACTCGGTAAGGGTAGATAAGGTGGTCTGCACACCCCCTGCTCCCCAGCAAAGGATAGCTTCGGTGTGTCCAACTTACTGGAGCAGAGGGAAGCATTGGCGCTAAAGAGCACGCAAAACAATTAATAAAATAAAGTCCACTTTCGAACCGCAAGTGCTTAGGAGAACCGGGAAGGAAGAATTTCTAAGGGAACTACGCACATTTGTTTCGGATTAACTGAAATAACGGTGCTTCGGGGAGGCTGTAAAATGGTGTCACTTGCCGAGGCTGGTGGGAAGAACGCGGGCACCGCCTGGGTGGGTCCCTGGGGATCGGGGTCGTGTGCTGCGCCTCGGGGTGCTCGTGGCTGCGGCCCCGCCGGGGACTCGGCTGTTGTGAGGCCGACTCGCGGCCTCGCCGGGGCCCTCTCCCTCGTCAGAGCGGCGTGGGCGTGGGCCCGTCCCCGCAGCGCCGCGGCTCCCAGGCCCGGAGGAGCGAAAAGCTCCGCTCCCCCGCCGCGCCGCCCGCCGCGCCCCGCCAGAGCCCGGCTTCCCGCCTCCCCGGCCACGGCGGGGGCGGAGCCTCCCCACCCGCGCGCGCGGCCGCCCTCCCCGGCCTCGCCCTGGCGAGAGGCAGCGCCTGGGAACCGCGGCGGGGCTGGGCGAGGGCGGCTCCGGCCGTCACGTGAGGACGGCGGGTCGCGTGCGGCTGTTGCTAAGTTGACCAGAAAACCCCGCGAAAATCTAGACCTTTTTTTTTTCTTGAAATTGCATTTTTGTTGATCTTCTCTGGTATGGTTTTGGTTTTTGTTTTTGTTTTCTCTCTTTCTCTCTTCCCTATAATCTCCGGAGACGCGATTTGTTAAAAAAAAAAAAAAATCCCCAACGCCGGGACCCGGAAGCGGAAGGGGCATTTCTGAGGTCGGTACTTCCGGGGCACTGGCAGAGTGCGGGATTCCGGGGCCGAGAGCTGCTGGCGGAGCCGGGACTTCGCGTGATTCTCGGAGCCCGAGGAGGAGCGGCGTCTGTGGCCATGGCTGTGACTCTGGACAAAGACGCGTATTATCGGCGAGTGAAGAGACTGTACAGCAACTGGCGGGTGAGACAGATCCCGTAATTGCCCCCGAGGGAGCCCCCCTCGGCCATCCCATAATAACTCCCGTTTCTCGGCGCTCTTTTCGCCCCCACTCCGTCCCCGGTTCCGTCGGGAATTCCCGGTTTCGGTGTCGCGCCCCTTTCGCTGCTCCAAGATCTTGCAGCGCGGGCGGCCCCCGTTAGCAGGGAACCCCTCGGCCACCACCATCTTCCCCCCCGCGTGCCGGCCCCCGTCACACAGAACCAAAGCCACCCCCCCCCCTCCGTCGCTTCCCGCCCTGGCAGCGGCAGCCCCCCGCGCGCCCACCCCCCGCCTTCGCGCCCTGGCTCCCCTTCTGCGCGCCGCACGCCCACCCACGCGCTCCCTCTGCCCTTGCAGAACCGCGGTCCCGCCAGAATTACAACCATCTTCGTAAAAGGATGGATGGAGGGACGCGGAGGATGTGCAGCAGCAGGCTCTGCGCGTTTGTCGTTGGCTGGAGTTATAAAAAGAAACGCTGCTCACGCGCAGCCGCCTCCCGTGCTAGGCCTTGCCGTGGATAACACAGAAACCTAATGCTGAGTACCTGCAGGCGTTAGCGATTCCCCAAAACGTTGTGACGCCCATAAACCTTGCTAGTTTTCCTCCGCGGTAGAGTCTCGGGCACGTGTTCCGGAAAAAAAAAAAAGCGGGGTGAGGGGAGGGAAAGAGCTGTTTCGGGTCCTCAAAAGATTGGGCGGGCGGTATTGGTGCTGCATGAAAAAAACGTTCCCAGATAACAATTATTTTCGTGAGCGTAGTTTATCAGTTCAAATGCTCAAGTGTTCCCTGGGTTGCTTGCTGAGCTGCTTAGCCGTAGTCTCCGAATTCTGCTGTCACACAGGGAAGATTAAACCAACAGACTTTTTTAAAACCCGGAAAAAAAAAAAAAAACCCTGACAGGAACGATCGATTCTGATTTCTGCGTTGTAATTTGCCTTTGAAATTGATCTAAAACCCGGGGTATTTTGATTGTTTTTCAACCATTCATTAAAGGTTTTTCCTCTTGTTATGTTTTATCTTTTGAGTATGAATGCATTAGGTAATTCTAAATAAAATGGACTCTGTTGCAATTTATGGAAAAGCAAAAAATAAAGACTTTGCTTGGTAAATAAGTGCTGAACATAAATCTTATTTTTAAAAATATTTTGTTGGTCAATCTTCTACTAAAGGTTTCTGACAGGTTCTCTTACGTATTTATATTTAGATGTGGTCCATGTTAAAAAAAATAAACTAATAGCTCTGTTATATTCCAAAGATGAGTGGGTACTAGGCCATTGGTAATTACCAAAAGAAGCCCTGAAATCATACCTTTGATGTAGAGGTGTTTCCAGACCCTGTGATTTTGTTTACCAAAGTTTATTCTGTCCTTTCTAGATCTTTCGTGAACACTAAGGTTAATTCAGAGATCAGTATGCCTGTGTGGGATATATAACTGCAGAGCATAAAATTTAGGAAAAATTGAGTCCTAAATACAGATTAGCAAACATAAAATAACTGACATTCTTTAAATTCGTAAAGGCCACTGCCCTCCCGCATCACCATTTTTTCTCAAAAGTGTAAAAAATATTGTTTACATCTTAAGGGGAGAAATGTCAGATGGTGATTGGAAATTAGCATTAGCAATATTGTAAGCCAAGGCAATTGTAGTAAATTAGTAAAAATTGTGACAAACTTTGAAAGCATCTAAGTATGCTTTTTTTATGCCTATAAATTTAATAATTAAGACCAGAAGCCCACCTGTTCAATTTGTTTCTTTTTCTCTTTAATATCAGGTGAACTTATATTTCCACCCCTATTACACACACACATACAAGGGGACACAATAGGATTCTAGGAGGTGATGATGTCTGTTAGCATTTTGGTTTTTTGAATTTTTTTTATTGACTGAGTGATATATACAGTTGCAAAGTTGTTCATGATTGGGTTTCAGTCATATAATGTTCCAGCACCCTTCCCTTCAGCAGTGTACATTTCCCACCACCAATGGTCCCAGTTTCCGTTATGGTTTGCAGTACAGATAATGACAAGGTATATTCATTTAGTCTTTTCAAGTTATAGTACTTTCACTTTGTTTTATTTGTAGTTTTGGAACTCAAGGCCTCACTGATAGAAGGCAAATATACCTCAGAACTTACCTCTCCCATCCCTAGTAGGTCTGCTTAAGCAAAGATAACTGTTTTTTGTTTGTGAACAGAAAAAGTGAAATGCAGATGCATGCTATATTTTTCTTTCTACTTGTTAGAAAACTGACTGTGAAGTAATAATACTTGGAAGCTTCCTATAAAAGTTTGGTATTCTCATCTCCCATCCTTCAAACTATCTGTTGTAATGAGAATTAACCAAAATATTAGTTTGGGCTCTACATATGCTTTATAGTTCTGTAGACACTCTTAAGCAATCACTCTTCAGAACTGTTGCTTTATGGTAGCTCCATAAAGCAACTACAACTACTCTACAACTACTTAGAGTTGTAGAGTACCAAAAGGATCTTGGAATTGGAAGAATTACTGTGCCTCCTGATCCCACTATCTTAAAGTACTTTTGGGTTGTTGAAAAAAAATGTGTATGATTTCTTAATTTCAGTACTCAAAATCTTAGTTCCAAAACAGTTGTATTACACACTTTAAACTGAATGGGAATTTCTAAATTAGGGTGTATTGAACCTTGTACCTAAATTTAGTGTATTAGAGATGAGAAAAGAGTCTCAGTCAAAAAGTAAACTGGGACCCTCTATTATGGCTGGAAGTTACTCCTGTTTTACTACTTTGGATTGTTTTGCCTCACTTTTTTTTTTTTTTTTTTTAATTTGAACTGTGAAGAGCAGAAAAGGATGGTGGCATTTGTATGTTTGGAGGTTAGAAAAATTCAGGTTGTAGTGGCAGGTCATTAAAACAGGCTGAGGGCTTCTCTGTAGAATCTTTAAATTTACTGGTTCCTTTTTCAGGTCTTCTAGCTTTTTTATGATTGTGATTGTCGCTGCATGGAATAGAAATTGAAAGGTTTCCCATCATCTATGGGTTCCAGTTGCACACCTCTAACTCATTTGAAAACCACCTGTTGAGAGAACATCCTGTTGAGTGAACCTTGATTCTAGCCATCTGCTTTCTGTCCCAGAGGAATTCCATAAATTATCAGAATAGTAGCTGTTTTCAGAAAGAATGCTGGTCCCATGCATTTATTTATACTGCCAGAAATCAGGACTGGGGTGGTGGGTGGTCCCAACCCGAAAAGGAAGTGTTTTTTTTTTTTTTTTTTTTTTTTTCAGTACAAGGGCTTAAGCTTCAGGAAGCATGCATGCAGTCCACCACTAAGCCCCATTCCTGACTCTGGGGGAGAAATGTGGCAGGAAAGTTAGCTCAAAGGACTGGAGCACATGTTTTGCATATTGGAGACCTGTGTATTACAGGGTATAACCCAAAAAGAAGTAAAAGAAAGTCTAGCTGGAGAAGACTGCTAGTGTTGATACAATGTCAAGGCTCCTTTGGGTACCACTTTCTGGCTCTTTGCCAGTTCTTGTAGGAAATTACAAGGGGGATCAATTTCTTGCTCTGAATTGTTTTCCTTGACTAGGCAGCTGTCTTACGTGGTTTAAAAGATTCTTGAAAAATACAGACAAGGGAGGAGCCAGAGAAATAGTACCGGGTTTCAGGTACTTTCACACAGCCAACCCCAGTTCCATCCCAGAGCATTGCCAGAAGTAAGCCCTGAGCACTAGTGCATGTGGATCCCCAAAACAAAACAAATACATATTAGCTATGTTAGCTAGCTCAAGTGGTAGAGCACTTGTCTGGTTTGTTGGAGACCCTGAGTATAATCTCTAGCACCACATGGACCCCATGTTTAATCCTTGACACTGCATCTTGCCCCTCTATGTTACCACCAGCAAGACTGGCCAGCACTGCTGAACTCTCTATACTTGAATACCCCTGGGCCAGCCCCTATTCATCTGTTGTAGTTCTGTTTACATGGCATGGTTCCTTATCTCAGGAGTGGAATAAAGGTTTAGATGATGCTCTAATATTATTTGACTTTGAATACCAGACTTGATCCCTACCCCTACCCAGTACACTGGGTTTCATCTTAGAGCTGCACACTTAGGAATCATGTTCTCTGCCGCTGAAATGAAAGGGAATCCCTACTAGTTCCTGCTTTGGTCTCTTGTGGGTTGGAGTGTTGTCCATACATGGCAGTGCTCAGGAACTATTTCTTGTTCTCTGCCCAAGGGTTACTCTTAGCTCAGTGCTCAGGAGACCATATACAGTACGAGGGTTCAAACTGAGGTCAGCCACATGCAAGGCACCCTCCTTAATCTGGTCAAGAGTTCTTATTCCTTGTGTTTTGAAATGTCATTGTCTTTTTGTTTTGTTTTGCTTTATGTTGAGTTATGAATTAAACCCTTTATTCTCTAGATTTAAATCTTTTGGAACTGGAATTTTGCACTCTTCAATTTCTCCCCTCCATGTCCTCAGATGATCCTTTTTTTTTCTTCCTCTGAAGTCCCTGTCTAGTTAAGTCCTCGTTTTAAAATTTCATTTCCATTTATTTGGGTTACTCCTGGCTATGCACTCAGGAATCACCCCTGGCCGTGCTCAGGGGACCATATGGGATGCTGGGATTTGAACCCGGGTCGGCCGCGTGCAAGGCAAACGCCCTACCCGCTGTGCTATCTCTCCAGCCCCGATACAAGTTTTTTTATTCCTGATTTTTAATAATTCCTTGTTTTAATTTCTTTTTTTGTTTGTTTTTGGTTTCGGGCTACACATCATAGTGCTCAGGGTTTATTCCTGTCTCTGCTCAGGGATCACTCCTGGTCGACCCAGAGGACTATATGGGGTGCAAGGACTCAAACCTAGGTCGGCCACATGTAAAGCTAACCTACCCTACCCATTGTACTATTGCTCTGGCCTGCAAATTTTGGGGTTTAATGTTTTTTATTGCCCCCTATTCTGTTCTTGCATGGCTTTGCTGTAGTTCCTTAACAGAGGGTCTTTTTGGTTTTTTGGTCCTCTTCCTTACCTATTTCCTCTGGACATGTTAACTCTCTTTTACATATTAGAAGATTGCTATTAAAAATCAGATAAGAAACTGCTTTGCAAGAAGGGTTTCTCTCCAATACTAGGACTGCTAGATGGCAAATAGAGTGTCTTTCTGAGCAAGTGGAGATGCATAAGGAAAAATATTTCAATTTTTATGCTTGAGGCATTGCATTTGTTCTCAGTTATTTCTTTGCACTATAGACTTTGGTTTAATTCCCCAACATTTAGGACTTGGACTTGTGCCAGGCCTTGTATTGGGTCTTAGAAGCTTTCTGAGCCCATTTCCCATAATCAACTTTTTTGTAGGTGCTTTAGGAAATGTCTCATGGCTTCTCAGTACTAACAGTTCATCTCTTAAACTTTTTCTCTGCTTTGCTTTTGGATTGTACCCAGCAGTATTTGGGGCTGCTCAAGACGTGGGGGGGGACAGTGGCAGAGGGGAAGGGCATCAGTACCATTCCATTTGAGCCTTCTCTCTACTCCCATTTCTTAAACTTTCTGATTAAGCCATTGTTGTTGTCCTTGAACTTGCCTGTGACATGCATACCCATTCCTCTTCCTAGATCCTTGGCACTACCAACTGTGTTGGCAGTGAGAATGCTTGTCTTAAGATGTAGCTCCCCAGTTTCAGCTTGGTCATCTGCCTTTCTTTGTCCTTTTGTTACCTCCCCTCAAAGACCACTGAACTCTTTTAACCGATTTCTTTCAGAAGGGATACTTTGTATCACACAAATGAAAATGTATCACCTTCTAGAAATAAAAAGTTACTGCTAAAAAGTAGAGATAGGTAAGCACACTGCAGTGTTAAATTTAGCCAGTGTTACAAAGTAGCATTGGCTGAGGGATATAACCCAGACAATGCCTCACAACCTTGAATTTGATTTACAGCACCACAGAAAAATATATAATTAGCATTAAACAGCTTATATTCAGGATGTAACCAGGAAAATAAAAGGGGCTCAGAGATAGTACAGTGGGTAGAGTGCTTGCCTTGCAGGTGGCTGATCAGGGTCCACTCCCTGGCACCTCATATGGTCCCCCCAGCCCTGCCAGGAGTGATCTCTGAACACAGAACCAAAAACAAAGAAAATTGAAATTACTGAAAAGTTCTGTAATCTCTTTTGCTGTGATTAAATATTTAAAGTCACATCTTGGATTGCTTGAAATCATCTCATTATAGGGGTTATATACTTGCAGCTATAGTTTGTTCTAGTTATTTTATATTTTGTTCTAGTTATTTAAATAACTACTAACCTGTGACATCAGAAATAATGTGATACTTGGTAACTTTTAACACATACCTACTTCAACTTGGAAATAATGCTGGCAAACACATAGTCATTCTGAATTCCCCACCATTCTAGGCACTGTATACGCAATTGCTTATTTAACTCTCAGAGCAATACCTAAAGACGTGAAGATCAAGTTGTCTAGATCAGAGAGGTCATACTAAATGGCGGGCAGTTGTTTCAGAATGAGCTCTTAGCCAGCAGGCATATTGTTTCTCTAAATACAAAAGGCAGAACCTTGATGCCTGTTGGTTGTAATTACTGAAGGAATTTCCTGTTAAATGTAAGTTGTACTAATTGCTTTTTTTTTTTTTTTTTTTTTGGTTTTGATTTGGGTGCCACATCCAACTCTACTCCGGGCTTATTCCTGGCTCTATGCTCAGGAGTCATTCCTGGTGATGCTCAGAAGCTCATATGTAGTGCCAGGGATTGAACTAGAGTTAGCAGTATATATCAGGCAAGCACCTTAGCCCCTGTACTGTCTCTCTAGACCACTAAGTTTTGGGGGAGTTGCAGTGGGAGAGTACCAGACCGAACCCAGAGCCTCACAGATGCAAGGCCAAGTGTTGTACCATTGAGCCACACACCTGGCTTCCAATATTAATGTTTGAATTTGTTTGTTTGGGTGTTTTGTTTTGTTTTGGCTTCTATGTTTAGGGGTTACTCCTGGTTCTGCACTCAGGAATCACTTCTGGTAATGCTTGGCGGACCATGTGAAACTCTGGCGTTTGAACTCGGGTCGGTCTCATTCAAGGCAACTGATCTAGCCAGTTGTATATCTCTCGCCAGCACTCCGATAATAATTTCTTCCTGAAAAGTTTGTCAGTGACTCAAGTTTAGAGATAAAAATCAGGCACTTTTCACTTTCCTAAGAAAATTTATTTGTTTCTTTGAAAGTATCTTATCTAATGAAGGTATTTTCTTATCTGACTTGCTAGCTGAATTAAAATATTTTTAAGCCATTTTAACTATCTTGAAGCTAGGGGTTAGGATGCATATCTAGTATGTGCCTGACCCTGGTTCAATCCCTGATAACACATGTATCACTAGGTACGGCCTCTATATTCCCTACCTGTTTGAGGCCCCTGCACCTGGAAATTTTTTTTTATATTTTACAATAATTGAATCTAAATGGAAAGGTATTTTGAACTAGTGTTTTAGATTTAATCTTTGCCTTCTGAAAACAGAAAACTGCAAAAGTCATAGTATTTGGACTACCTATATATTTGTGTATGAATTTTGATTGTTCTGGCACTTGGTATGAAGGTTTTGAATATGATGGTACTGAAACTAGGATTTTATTGAGAATAATAAAAATGCAAGGTAATAGGGAAAGTGGCTGCTTAGTAAATAATAGTATTCTCAGGTGAAGCACTGTTAGCAAGATTTGATTTGAGAGCTACCTCAGGGCTGAGCACGTGTGGGAGGTCTGGGTTCAGTTCTTGGCACAGCATGGTTCCCTGAACACACTCGCTCGCCAGTTGAGTGTGAAGCACTGCCTGTTCTCACCCTGAACCAGCCCCCACTACCCACCAAAACAGCAAACAAGATTTGACTATCAGATAAATCAGGCTGGAAGGTAGCAAAAATTGGAGACAAGGGGTTTAAATGTCAAAAGTCGGTGCATAGGCTAGGGGTTATAGTTCAGTGGTTGAGTATTTGTTTTGCGTATTTGAGACCCTGGGTCCATCCTTGACCTCTCTCTCTCTCTCTCTCTCTCTCTCTCTCTCTCTCTCTCTCTCTCTCTCCCTCTCCCTCTCCCTCTCCCTCTCCCTCTCCCTCTCCCTCTCTCTCTCTCTCTCTCTCTCTCTCTCTCTCTCTCTCGTAAAAAGGAAGTCTGAGCATACCAGGGATCACTGTTGCAAGAATGTTTATCTAGAAAGAGGAGAGTAGGAATCACAAGTCCAAATTTAAGTTCTCATTTGAATCCTAAAGACCAGCCTAAGTTGAAGAGATCAGACAGGAATCTGGCAAGTATTGCTTAGTGGTGGGGTCTTGCCTGGCAGAGCTAGGGGTTACTCCTGCCTCAGTGCTCAGGGACTGTTCCATGCTGAGGAATCAAGCATAGAGCTCCTACGTTCAAAATATTGGCTCCAGGTTGATGAGCTATCTCTGTAGCCTGAAATTTGGGACCTTCAAGCAGCACAGAATGGGCCCTAGCTGCCTGCCAGGCTGGCACTTGCCATTGATTCTGAGGCACGGGCTACTAACCTGGTGACGTCTTTTTTACCTCTCTCAAATTAGCACCTCCATTTCAGTATTTTAAACAAACTTCAAACAATTTAATCTGAAAATAATGTAAGGGCCAGAGAGACACCTCAAAGGACTCAGTACATACTTTGCAATGGAGGAGATCTACATTCAGTCACCAGGACCTTTCTGGTCCCTGAGTACTTCTGTGACTACCAAGCATCACCAAGTGGGGCCCAAAACCTCACTCCAAATATATACACTTAAGCATGTGGGTAGTATGTGTACAGTTTATAAGTAGTTTATTTAAAAATCCAGTTTCAGGGGGCCAGGGCAATAGGACAGCAGTGAGGGCATTTGCCTTGCACATGGGTAACCTGGGTTCGATCCCTGGCATCCCATATGGTCCCCCGAGCACTGCCAGTAGTGATCCTGAGTGCAGAGCCTAGAGTAACCCCTGAGTATCACCAGGTGTGGCCCAGAGTCAAATAAATAAAAGGTACGTAATTTTTTTTTTAAATCCAGTTTCGGAAGAACATATTAAATGTAATCTGTATATGGTTTGAAAATAAAGGTTTTCCAGTTTTGCTATCAAAATACTTGGTTTTATGCAATTCTTTTAATTGAGTCACATTTTAGGGGCTAGAGCGACAGCACAGCGGGTAGGGCGTTTGCCTTGCACTCGACCAACCCAGGTTCTAATCCCAGCATCCCATATGGTCCCCTGAGCACCACCAGGGGTAATTCCTGAGTGAAGAGCCAGGAGTAACCCCTGTGCATCGCCGGGTGTGACCCAAAAACCAAAAAAAAAAAAAAATTTGAGTTATATTTTAAGAAGTTTGCCTGTTAATTATATTTAAATATCTTAAACTCTGTTACTACATTTATTTCTTCCCATCAGTTTTCAAAAAAAATTAATCAAGAGGGGCCAGAGGGATTGTATTCTTAATCAAAGAGTATTCTTTGAAATGGTCACAGCGAATGAATTCTTAAAGAAATTATTAGTTTTCACTCTCACCTTTTTGATCAGCTGTGGAAGATTAGGTATTTTATTTTATTTAAGACCTCAAGGGGCTAGAGAGGTAGCACAGCGGGTAGGGAGTTTGCCTTGCACGCGGCCGACCTGAGTTCGATTCCCAGCATCCCATGCACGCCAGGAGTAATTTCTGAGTGTATGAGCCAGGAGTACCCTGTGCATCGCTGGGTATGACCCAAAAAGAAAAAAAAAAAAAAAACCTTCAAGATGTTTGTTTCCTCTGTCTGTAAAATTGCTAACTGGGACTTTCTAGTCTCAATCCTTAGTTTTATAAAGTTAAGATTATTGTTTAATTTCCCATATTAATGCTTATTAAATTGTTATGCTCTTTTTCTACTTTATTTTTTGTCATTGTTTTCCCCATGTGGTGCCAGGGATTGAACCAAGGACCTCACACAAGCAAGGCAGACAGCTGTACTGCTAAATCAAATCCCTGAGCCACTGTGGGTTTTGTTGTTTTTGTAATTTTACTATGGGTTTTTGTTTGTTTTTTGAATTTGGTAGGGGGTCCCCCAAAGCAGCACTTAGGGGACTAAAGGGCTCTGCCTAGTAGTTCTCCGGCAACCAGGTCAGTGGTTCAACACAAGGGCATGAGGATGCAGTATTGCTTGAGCCCTCTCGTGTAGGGGATAACCCAAGGCCACCCTGACGTGTTCTCAGGCTTCCAGAGCTGTACCCTTGGTGCTCGGGTAGCAGACATTTGGTCTTCGGGCTCAAAACAGTCAGCAAAAAGCAATATGCCTATCACTCCAGGCTCGAATTTTTGTTTTAATTTGGGGGGGGGTCACACTCAATTCTCAAGATGGTCACTTCTGGGGTACTGAGGGGACCACAAATTACCAGGTATTGAACCCAAGACATGCTTTAAGATTGTGGAGCTGTCTTTCCACCCTTTCCTGAGACTGCCAGGGCCTCAGCTGCTTGTGCCAGGGCCCTAATTCAGGCTCTCCAATAGGCCTCCCATTAGAACTCTTCCCCAAGCCCATACTTTTAATTTTTGTATATATTAGTACATTTTTTATTCAACCAAGACTTCAAGTGCTAAGAGAAACCTTAATTTCAGTGGTTTTGTTAAAAACAAACAAACCTCCATAATTTAGGGAGGCCAGAGAGATTATATAGCAGGTGAGGTGCTTGCCTTATATGTAGCTAACCTCAGTTCAAATTCCCAGCACCACATATGTTACTCCAGCACTGCCAGGCGTCACTCACCTGAGCATAGACCCAGGATTAGCCTTTGAGTATACCCACTCTTTGCTGAGTATGGCTCCAAAACCCCAAATAATAAAAGGTGGGAGTGATAGTACAGCAGTTTGGTGCTTAGCTTGCATGCAGCTCTCCAGGGTCCAATCCCTGGCATCCCATATGTCCCCTGAACACTGCTAGCTGTAATTCCTGAGTTCAGAGCCAAGAGTAACCTCTAATTATCACCAGATGTGGCCCCAACACAAAAAGAATGCTCTACAGCAAATGGTGCCAGAACAGCTTGATATTCACAAGTAAAAGAATGAAGTTAGGAAGGTGATAGTACAGAAGTTAAGGTCTTCTTAAAATTTTATTTTTTACAAAGTTGTTCACAATAATTGATTACATTCAATATTTCAACACCAATCCCACCATCATTACATCTTCCCACCACCATTATTTTGAATTTTCCCACCACTTAAGCCTGCCCCACAAGCAGATGGTAGATAATATATTTTGTATTGCTTGTTATGAATAGCATGAGATGTTGCACAGCTGCTTTTGCAGCCATACGCTCCTAGAATTCTAAAATTTTAAATAATTGGGGTCGGGAGACATCTCCGCAGTGAGCTGCTCAATTCCGAGATTTCATTTGTGAGTCTCTGGATCGAGGCCGTTAATGCCCTTAAATGCCACCTGGGGGCAGTTTGTGGGCGTTACAGCAGTACTGGAGATGGGAAGGAGTGACCCATCCTCGGTCCCTTGTGGCCTAGAGTATTCAGTCACTGGTCTTGTGTACCTGGATTTTTTCATTGGGTTCTGGAGGTTTTTGAATCCCAGGTGGAGGGATGACACCTGCTTCCATCTGAGGCATCCCAGTGAAATTGGCCTGGCACAAGGTTCAGAACGTCTCTGGACCAGCTGCTCAGTTCTGAGATTCATTTGTGGTCAGAGGTTAAGGTCTTGGCCTTGCATGTGTCCAATCCTGGTTTGAATCCCCAAGTACCACAGCAAGCTGTGGTCCCTAAAAAACTAAAAAGTAGAAAATAAAATACTGAAGTTGAGGTCTTAGAGGCAGTGCACAATGCCTTAGAACATCTCCCTTGCGTGTATGTGGTCATGAGTGCAAATCCCTGGTGTCTCCTGTGTGTAATTCTGGTCAGCACTGCTATCTATGATCTCCAATGCTGCATGTGATTTCCAGCTACATTGTAGTCAGATGTATTTACGTACTGCAAAAATGGGTACTGATACTACAGCCAGGAGGTGCAACCCCGGCAAGTACTTGTCTGAGCATTGTATGACCCCAGCAAACACTAAACCTATAACTCATCTGCCTTAACTAAGATTGCTCACCCCCATGTCAAGCACAACTGAAGGAGTGTAGACTGTAGTGATCGCTATACCTGTGTGAGCACTACCACTTGAGATGTGACCTTCAATGAGCACAACTTAAATTGCCACATATCACAGCCTGGCATGGGTGCAACCCTCATTCATTGCATAACAACAACAAAGGATAGAAAGGATAGGAGAGGATTTAGGTTTTTTTGTTTGTATTTGTTTTTAAGTAAAGATTAGGGCCAGAATAGGTCCTATTCTGGCTACTCCATATCGCCGCCTCTGTGCCCCAGGAGTAATTCTTGAGTCCAGAGGCAGGAGTAATCCCTGAGCATCACCAGGTATGACTCCAAAACAGGAAGACTGAGTTAAGATTGTTTCTTCATTGTATACAACAATTAACTTTTATTATAGAACAGTATAAGAATTAAAACTTTAAGACTTGTAGAAGAAAATATAGCTAAATCTACTCATTGGGTCTCAGAGAGATATCGTACAACAGCTTTAACTATCAGGGAAGCAGAAATACAAACTGATGCTACTTTGCCTTTGGATGTGTGTTATGAAAAACTAAGTGTTGGTTAACACTCTTGCACATTGCTGTTTGGAATATAAAATGGTGCTGTCACTTTGGAAAAAAGTGATGGTTCTTCAAAGAAAATATATTCATAGGGTTGATATGTAGCCTTGCTAGATAAAACTCAAAAGGTAGTATATCCACACAAGATTTATGTGAATGTTCACAGTACTATTTGTAGCAAAATTTAAATTGTAGGGACTGGAGCAATAGTACAGCATGCAGGGCATTTGCCTTGCATCTGGCCGACCCGGGTTCAATTCCCAGCATCCCATATGGTCCCCTGTAGATTGCCGGGTATGACCTAAAAGAAAAAAAAAATTAAATAGGCTTTTGCACTATGGATTATTTTTCAGCAGTGCAAAGGTGTCCAGCAAGATTACTCAAAAGGCAAGAATACATGCTTTGTATATGAAGTGCTTGGATTTGATCCCCATTACTGCCCAGTGTGGCCCAAAAAACTGAAAATGGGGAGGATGGATAAAGATTTGATACTGTGAGAACTTGAATGAATTTTGAAAGCATGTTAAGCAAAAGAAGATCCCATACGAATATATGTATAGAAAGTATTCAAAATACAAGTTTGTAGAGACAGATTTGCCGGCAACTCAGGGCAGCTGGATATTGACCGCCATGTGTTTCTGTTTGGGTTCATCAGGAATGAGGATCAAATGATAATGGTTCTTAGTTTGGTCCCTGGTTGCCATTTGCTTCCCCTCATCTGCACCACTAAGTATTACCAGCTGCAGCACCTACAACAATTAAAAGTAGTCATAGGGGCTGGAGCGATAGCACAGCGAGTAGGGCGTTTGCCTTGCACATGGCCGACCGGGGTTTGATCCCCAGCATCCCATATGGTCCCCTGAGCACCGCCAGTAGTAATTCCTGAGTGAAGAGCCAGGAGTAACCCCTGTGCATCGCCGGGTGTGACCCAAAAAGCAAAAACAAAAACAAAAAATAAATAATAATAAAATTATACTGAGATTTGGTATATAACTGAAAACACTAAACATTTAATTTCCCCCCCTTAAATAAGTGGATTGTATATAATCTTCGGGTTTTGTTTTGTTTTAAGGATTGAACTTAGAACCGGATAGTATCCAAATTAAGGTGTGTGCCTAGCATGCAGCTCTGGCTGCCAACAGTGATTCAGATCCTGTATCATAGACAGTCTCCCAAACCCGGTGAAACATGGTCTCCAAGAACTGCTAGCTTTGGCCTCTCAAAATTTAAACTTTTCTGTATTTTGTTTTGAGGCCATAATGGTGATGTTCAGGAGGCTACTCTTGTTGCTCTGGGGCCCATGTGATGCCCCATATTAAATTAACCTAAGCCTCCTGTATACTCTTCAGGCCTGTCTGTGTTTTATCTCAATAAAGCTGTTATAAAAATTAGAGTAACTGTTTGAAGCCTGTGCTCCTGAACCATACAGTATAAACAAGTAGTAAATTTAAAAACTTGAGTCCAAAGTATAGAGGTTGTTGGGGCATTTGCTTGTATATGCCAGGCCCGGTTGGTTGCTCCCTTGCCAGATATGGTTCTGTTGAGTCCTACAGGACTAACGGCAGTGATGTTGTCAAGCAAATTAAATTTGTGCCTTAAACTTGGAATTTCTGTTGTGAAAAAAATTTTTTACATATCCTGGATACATATTGAATTCAGTATTCCTATATTAGCATAAAAGGAATTGACCAAATTATGGATCTTTATTTTTCAGAAAGGAGAGGATGAGTATGCCAATGTTGATGCTATTGTTGTGTCAGTGGGAGTTGATGAAGAAATTGTTTATGCCAAATCAACTGCCTTACAGGTGAGTGAAAGGGTTCCTTGCTCAGTCTGGTAATCACTGTCCCCGTTAAAAATCAATTCCTCCATCTACAATTTGAAGTACTCAATATTTGAAGTACTTAATATCTTAGAGTACATCTAGAATATTTTCATAGAAATTCAGCAAAATCACTTACTTGGACCTTACGGGAAATAGAGGAGTATATAAATTGGGGTGGACTTTTTAATGATAAAAACTTACATAACAGTGGCTGAAATAAAATGTTCCTTTTGGGGCTGGGACTGTAGCTCAGTGGCAGAGTATGTGCTTCACAATTCACAAAAATGAGGCCCTGGATTTACAAGGTTGATCCCTGGCATTAAAAGTAAGTAACTACAGTATTTTACTTTCTCTTATATAGAGAAACTAATGAACCTTGTTTTTTCTAGATCTTTCCTCCCATTCTTAAGGAATATTCATTGTGTTCCTCATATAAAAATAGCTAGAACTGTAGCTATTAAAGCTAAAAGAATAGAGAAAGGAAAGAAAGTGGGAGGCCTTGCATTTTTATGGATACTTGCTTGAAGTTCTATTCAGCTTAATCTGATGATTTAACATAGCTGCAAGAAAAGATGAGAAATAATTGATAAACAACTAGCAGTCTTTGGGGGAGGTAAAATGCAGTTTCCTGAGGTGCTACTATGTATTTGTTTATGTGGTTCTGTCCTACTAAATTATTCCTATCAACACAAATGACCACATTATTTTATTTTCTTTTGTACAGAATTTTTCAAACAGAACAATCTTGAAAGTAACATTTTATTTGTTTTTATCTGTCTACTCCCATATGCCTGCTCTACAGTCCCATTTTCCGTTTTAATAAATTGTCAACTCCTGGCCAGTCTCATTTCATTTCAATCCATTTGGAGGCTTCCCCACTCCACGTTATTTTGGAGTTAATTTCTGTTGTTTTATAAATATTCCTGTATGAGTACATTGATTTTTGTTCTTTCTAAATCTGTAAATATTGTTGTTGTTTCCCATAGACATGGCTCTTTGGTTATGAACTAACAGATACTATAATGGTCTTCTGTGATGACAAAATCATCTTTATGGCCAGCAAGAAAAAAGTGGAGTTCTTAAAACAGATTGCCAACACTAAGGGCAATGAGAATGCAAATGGAGCTCCTGCCATCACACTGCTGATACGAGAAAAGGTCAGAACTGATTAAAAAAAAAGAAAAAAGAAAAAACATGTCATAAATGTGAAAGAACCTTTAAAAGGATAAACAGAAGTTCCATCTGGGAATTTCAACGATTCTAAGAGGAAGGTTTTAACTGACTATGGTTATAATTGTAATGTTCTATTGCATATTCACTTTTAGGAAGTAAAGAGTTTTTTTAAGTAAAATAGTTTTAAAGAAATACAGTGAGGACACCAGCTTGTCTAGAGGGGAAAGCTGAGAATGCATTTATCTTATTGAACCAGTCTCCTAGATGGAGAACGTGCTTGTTCCCAGCTTCTAGCAAATGTAATTTTTGTTTTGAGGCCTTGGATTTGTGCTCACAGGAGCATGTAGCGTGGGGGTCCAACTAGGATTCAAATTCAGTCTTTGAGTCCTCTCTCTAACCCTCGAGTGTGATTTTTGGAGGTGTGTGGAGTCCTAATGCCCTCCTGGAAAAAGGGAAGAGTCAACTTCCATAGCACTTAACTGTAAAAATATCCAAAGAAATTTTGTGTTAATTTCTGGTGTGTTATAGATCACCCTTAGAAGTGGGTAGGGTAAAGGGGGAGAATTCATTCTTTACAGTTTAGAATTTTTATCTATGCTTATTACTAGTACAAACAGCTAATTGACCTCTTTTCTTTCCTGTGACATCAATAGAATGAAAGTAATAAGAGCAGTTTTGACAAAATGATTGAAGCCATCAAAGAGAGTAAGAATGGCAAGAAGATTGGAGTCTTCAGCAAAGACAGATTTCCTGGAGAGTTTATGAAAAGCTGGAACGACTGCCTCAGCAAAGAGGGCTTTGACAAAGTAAGACTGTCGCACAAATAGCACATAGGAGCTGAGAGGTTGAAAGTGTGACTGACTTTCATAACACATAGTACAGAGAATTTGTTTTGGGTAAACAGCTTATACATTCACATTTCCACTTCTTATTCCCTCTGAGAAAATAAGCCAATTTTACTTTTCTCAGTCGAGAATGAGGCATTCAGGAGATAGTTTCCCTATTTGGGAGGGCTATTGAGACAAACCTCCTTTCTAAAAAATAAGAGTTTCCCACTCCTACTTCTCTCCTGAATTTCTTCTTTCATCATCCTTTACAAAAATCTTCAGACAGAAGCATTTACAGAGACGGAGAGAAAGTAAGGGGCTTGCTTGCCTTGCATGGAGCCAACCCGGATTTGCTCCCCTGGCACCAGATAATGGTCCCATAAGCCCCACCTAAAATAAGACCTGATCATTGCTAGGTGTGGCCCAAAAACAAACAAAAGAACACATTTACTCTTTTTTTTTTTTTTTTTTTTTTTTGCTTTTTGGGTCACACCCAGCAATGCACAAGGGTCACTCCTGGCTCATGCACTCAGGAATCACCCCTGGCGGTGCTCAGGGGACCATATGGGATGCTGTCGGCTGCATGCAAGGCAAACACCCTACCCGCTGTGCTATCACTCCAGCCCCCACATTTACTTTTTAAATGGTACATTAGTTTAATACTTCTTGGGATTCAAAGATCTAGAAAAAACCTGTTTCAAGTGTTTATTCAATCCAAGAAGAGACTATTTTACCATTTTGTGCACTGTGTCCACTCCGACTCCAGAGTGGCCTATTTGATGTGTAATTTTTTTAATTGTCCTTTATCTGGTTGATTCCATCCTTTAGTAGTCTGGGCGTAAATTTTAGTTATCTGCTTTGGGTGCACTTCACTCAGATGCCACCTCTGGGTATGTGATCTCTCCTTTATTGGCACTCCTCCTGGGGTAGCCTGTCTCCTTTAGATCACCCGTTCTGTTACTTTGTGTTTTTTATTCTCTTCTCGTTCTAGAGAACTACGCATTCTCCTTAGAATTCGTCTCCTCCCTCAATAGGACTATTTTACTTAACAAAAAATAATTTTTTACATATTCTACTTATCAATGACAGTACTCCTATTTACAGAGATGGTTTTAGGGACATGGAGGGGGGTTTCCTGAGGTTAGTGCTTAGACCCAGCGGTGCTGAGAGTTCATCAGAACCACACTCTGGGGATCAGACTCATACTTCGCTCATACAGAGCATGTGCCCTTGACCCCAGTGCTGTCTCCTGCAGCCCCTAAAGGTACACTTTTTTATTTTCTTTAAAGCAGTTCCATAGTGCATGTTATAAACTCCTACCACTTTGATTGCAGATAGATATCAGTGCGGTTGTGGCCTACACCATTGCGGTGAAGGAGGATGGGGAGCTCAACTTAATGAAGAAAGCTGCCAGCATCACTTCTGAAGTCTTCAACAAATTTTTCAAGGAGAGAGTCATGGAAATAGTTGATGCAGATGAGGTAAATGGAGAAGAAAGTCTTTACTCTCTTACTGATGCAGAAAATAATCTCCCTGATGCATTATTCTGTGGATTTTTTTTTTCAAGTGTATTTTCTACTTCTGGGGGAATTAAACTCCCCTCCCCCAATTAAAATTCTGATATGCAGGTTGATGGTGTATAATGATGCCATCTTTCAAAATAACTATAAATCTGTGTTGTTTTCTTGAGGCTGCTTGAGATTTCCATGAATAATTGTGAATTCCACATATTCTCTGAAGTTGCTTGCCTGTATACCAACATGTAGTGCTTTAACCCAAATCTCCTCTTTGCCACCCTTGAGTAACTATTGTTTTATTCCTGGGTATGCTTACAGAAAGTTCGACATAGCAAATTGGCTGAGTCTGTGGAAAAGGCCATTGAAGAGAAAAAGTATCTAGCTGGGGCAGATCCTTCCACTGTGGAAATGTGTTACCCTCCTATTATTCAGAGTGGTGGCAATTATAACCTTAAGTTCAGTGTGGTGAGGTAAGTATGAGGGTTCTTACATTCAAAATACAGCAGTCAGGATGTCAGCTTTCAGTCTGTTTTTACTTTTACTTAATTGTAGAACTCAAAAATGTGTCTTGACAGGAGGTGGGAGGGAACCTGGGGACACTGGTGGTGGAATTGGTGTTGGAACATTATACACCTGAAACTCAACTATGAATATGTATAGCAGAGTGCCTTGATATTTTTAATGTTTTAATGTTAAAAGAAATAAAATCTTAGTGCACATAAACTGCCTGAGCACTTATGTTGCTTGAGCACATGTGTTACCAGCACATACACATGGTGCCCACATCTTGCCCTCTGGAGATGTGTACTTTCGTACTTTAATACTTAAATGCTGGGTTGTGTACTGGAGCTCTCTCCACTCTGGAGAAACCTATGTTCTCTTGAGCTCATTATTCTTTCTCTCACTCTCCATTTCCTCAAAAGTTCCAAATAAAATCTGTTCTTCAATAAAACAATAGAAAGAAAAAAAATTTTGTAGTCAAAAAACCTCTTGGGTTATGTTAAAATGACATAGGATTAATATGAAGTTGCTTTCAATGGCTAAAGAAGAATTTAAATAGCCAGAGGAATTGTAAATGCAGAATATATGAAAGACATTAAATTATTATTGTTTGTAACCTTATAAATTATATTTTTAAGTTGGTGGAGATAGACTAGCCATTAGTCTGCTTTTTACAATTATCTAGTCTATTCTATGTATATTTCTATTTTATTTGTTAGTTGAACATTTGATTGTAAGCATTTTTTTTTAATGATTGAGTATGGCAGGGGACAAACGAACAAAACAGAACAGACATTAAAATCTTAATAGGGCTAGAAAGAGAGTTCAGCATGAAATGAGTGCATGGTTTGCATACACAAGGCTTCAGTTTTATTCCTGAACATGGTCCCCTGAACATTACTGAGGAGAAAGCATTTAAGTTTAAAGTAATCCCCAAGCGCCCCTGGATATGATCCAAAACAAAACAAGACCAATATAATCTTACTAGGTGGATATTCCATGTATGATAATCCCCTTTGGATTGGGGAAGGGGGCCAGGGATGGCGCACCTGACTGTACTCAGGGATCACTCCTGACCAGGAACCAAACCCTGGTCACCCCTGTGCCTAACAAACACCCTCCTTGCTCTACTGGCCCACCCCTTCTAATTTTAGAAAATCCTGTGAATGATACTGAAAATATTGTGCATCGATGCTGTGTGCTCAGGAATTCCTTCTAGCATTCTCAGGGGACCATGGATTGTCAGGGGTCAAACCTGAACCAGCCATGTACAAGGCAAGTGCCCTACCCCCTGTCCTATCACTCTGGCTCAGTCTTTACTGAATTTTTATTCTAAAAGGTTGGGATCCCTGGGATCCCATATGGTCCCTCGAGCCCACCAGGAGTGATCCCTGAACGCAGAGCCAGGAGTAAGCCCTGAGCACTGCCAGGTGTGACCCCAAAACAACAACAACAAAGTTCTTATTCTGGAGGCTGGAGAGATAGTACAGCAGGTAAGATACTTACCTTGCATGCAGCACAGCTGACCCAGGTTCAATTCCTGACATCCCATATGGTCCACAAACACTGTTGTCATTTGGTGGGGGGGGGGGCAGGGGCGAATCAAACCCAGCAATGTCTAGGGATTACTCCTGGCTCTGTACTCAGGAATTGTTCTTGGTGGTACTTGGGAAGAGGGTGCTAAGGGGTGGACAGGACATAGGATCATTTGGGATGCCAGGAATCGAACCCATGTTGGCCATGTACAAGGTAAACACCCTCCCTACTCCTATACTGTATTATCTCTCTGGCCCCTGATGAGCACTGCCAGGAGTAATCCCTGATTAGAAAGTCAGAAATAACCCCTGGACATCACTGGGTATGACCACAAAACTTAAAAAATAAATAATAAAACCACAGAATTTCTTCTGCCTCTTCTTTGGTATACAGGAAGAAAAGATAATCACTATCATTACTGTTTCAGTGACATTTCAGGATTCTGCTAGTATGGTTAATGAAAGGCTTTCTTCTTTGGCTTTAGTGATAAGAATCACATGCACTTTGGAGCCATCACTTGTGCCATGGGCATTCGCTTCAAATCTTACTGTTCCAACCTTGTTCGCACGTTGATGGTTGACCCTTCTCAGGAAGTTCAAGAAAATTACAACTTTTTGATCCAGCTTCAAGAGGAGATGCTAAAGGAATTAAGACATGGTAAGGCACCTTAGAGAAAATTTGGATGTCATGGAACAAGAACATCATTCAGGGCCAGAGAGAGAGCAAGAGAGTTTATTGCTGAAGCACATGCTTTGGATGCAAGAGCCTGGGTTTGATCCCTAGCACTGCATGGTCTCCTGAGCACCATTGGACAAAGAGGCGGGTGTAGCCCCTGAGCAACACTGGGTATGGCCCAAAACAAAAACATTAGTATTGATTTAAGTTTTTATTTCCAAGTCTCTTGTACTGAAGCTAAAATGAGAACCAGAGAGATAGTACAGCAGGTAAGGTTCTTTCTTTGCACGCAGCTGACCCAAGTTTGGTCCCCAGCATTTCATATGGTCCCCCAAGCACTGCCAGGTGTGATTCCTGAGTGCAGAGCCAGCAGTTAGTCATGATCATTGCAAGGTGTGGCCCAAGAGCCATAAATAAAAATAAAATGAGATTTTATTGACATCAAATGATCTGAGCGTTTAGTTCTTGAATCTTTTCTTTTCGGCCTGAGTGATCATTGTGGTTTTATATTGTTTACAAACTGGCTAACCTCTGTGATCTTATGAACAGATCTTCATAAGATAACCATGACCTGTTCTCTTGGAAAGTTCTAAGAACTAGAATTAACAAATGTAACTTCAGTCCCACATTATATGAATACCAAAAATTTAAGCTTGACATCAAACTAATAATCCTGTTAACCAGCGTACTACCTCCAAAGGAAACTAAGTAATTAGTACCTTATTTCCCTTGAGACTTTCACTCTTGATTGGCTAAATAGGATTTTAACCGCCTTTAAATCACTTTTTTGGCATACCCATGATACTCTAGCTTCCAAGCACAATCCCTATATATCTGAAATCAATTTTAAGTCCTATTGGTAGAAATAGAATAGGCCATTTAATGAGGACAAAATGCCCTCAGATAGCTTTTAAAGCTTCAGTATCTGAATTTTCCTGATTTAAATTATGTACATAGGTCCTGAGAAATTAAGGCTAGAAGTCAGTAAGTAGTACTTCTATTTTTCACTTGTTTCAAAAGGCATGTATACCTGGGAGCTGGAGCAATAGTAAAGCAGGTTTAATACCAACCCAGGTTTAATCCTCAGCACCCCACATGATCCCTGAAGCCCAGTAACTAGGAGTGAGAGCCAGGAATAAGCCCTGAGCACTACTGAGTGTAACCCAAAAACAAAAACAAACCCCAAAAACAATTAAAAATGTATACCTATTAGGTTGGGCGAGGAAGAGGTGGATTAGAAGTAATGTACAACGGCAAGGGTCTTGGGCACACTGGTGGCAGTGAGGCATAGTAACTACATCAAAACATAAATGTTCCCACTGTTGAAACCATGTTACTTAAGTGTAAAGAAATAAAACTCAAAATATTATTGTGATGCTGATGTTAACAGTTAAAAGTATTTCACTGTGGTCCACTGGTGTTCCATCGACTGATTAAGAATGACTGGGAGGGGGGCCGGAGCGATAGCACAGCGGGTAGGGCGTTTGCCTTGCACGCGGCCGACCCGGGTTCGATCCCCGGCATCCCATATGGTCCCCCAAGCACCGCAAGGAGTAATTCCTGAGTGCAAAGCCAGGAGTGACCCCTGAGCATCGCTGGGTGTGACCCAAAAAGCAAAAAAAAAAAAAAAAGAATGACTGGGAGGGAGCTGGAGCTATAGTACAGTGGGTAGGGCATTTGCCTTGCACACGGCTGACTCAGGTTCGATCCCCAGCATACCAAATGGTCCCCCAAGCACTGCCAGGAGTAATTCCTGAATGCAGTTGTGAGTAGCCCCTGTGCATTGCCGGGTGTAACCCCAAAAAAAAAAAGCCCAAGAAAAAAAGAATGACTTGGAGACTGGAGAGATAGTACAGTGGATAGATCACTTGCCTTGCACACAGCCAACCACTCAACCAGGCTCTGTCTGGGAGATGATATATGGTCACCCCAAGTACTTCCAAGAGTGATCCCTGAACACAGCGGGGTGTGGTGATGATTCTGTATTTGAGGTGCCTTCTAAGTAGTGCTGAAGTGGGCCCAGGGACTACTATTGGTGGTTAACCTCACTGTGCAAGGTGGGTGGTTTAATGGTAAGGTGGCCAGCAGGGCTCTGCCCATCTCCTTGGAGGGCTCTATGCAACCAGGGATTAAACTAGGGGCCATGTGATGTCAGGCACAAGTTTTAGCCCTTTGAGCTATCTCACTGACCCTGAGTGATCACTCTTGTTTGATTTCTCTGGAATTGTTTATTTGGCTGTGCTCAGGGCTCCCTCCTGGCTCTGCTCAGGGGTCACTCCTGGGAGGGCTTGGGCAACCAGCTTAGTGCCAATGATCAAACCTGGATCAGCCATGTGCAAGGCAAATCCCTTACCCCTGTGCTGTCTGTCCAGTCCCCTAAGTATATTCTTTTTAGAATGCAAATTTCTAAGCACTACCACTCTTGCAGCTATATTCCTTTGCTCACACATGGAAGAACTTGAAAAGAAAGTTTATAAAAATGGGGGTCAGCGGCGGGCAACAGAGAGATAGCCCAATAGGATGAAGTACGTACATGCCTTGCATGCAGGAGGCACAGGTTTGATCTCTGGCACTACTCAATCCCCTGAGTACTGAGCCAGGAGTAACATTGCTAGGTATGTGTCTCTCCCCTACTCCCTTTATAAGAAAGATGCAGATAGTAGCCACAGAGATAGTACCAGAGTTCAGGTGCTTGCCTTGCTTGTGACTGACCCAACTTGATCTTCAGCATCACTTAGATCCCCTGAGCACTGCCCCTCACGGTCCAGAATCCCTGTATAAATAACTGCGTTTGGAAGGGACAAGAGTGTAGCACAGCATAGAGCACTTGCATATATAAGACCTCAAGTTCAATTCTTGGTACTGAAAAAAGGAAAAATGTGTTTGAGTTGTTTTTGTCTTGAAAGACATTTTAATATTTCCTTTCTGTCTTGATAGGTGTGAAGATATGTGATGTGTATAACGCTGTCATGGATGTGGTTAAAAAGCAGAAGCCAGAGCTTTTGAACAAAATCACCAAAAACTTGGGGTAGGGTTCTATGATGTATATTCTGAGTCCATTTTAGTCAAATATTCTTACGTTGATTCAACCAGTATTTTTGTTTTGTTTTTCTTTTTGGACTATACCTGGCGGTGCTGAGCTTATTGTTGGCTCTGTGTTCAGGGATCCCTCCTGGAATCGGGACTGTATGGGGTTCTGGGGATTGAACCTGGTTCAGCCAGAGGCAAGACAAGTGCCTACCTGCTGTACTATCACTATTCATGATTTTATTTGGGGCCAGAGGGGATAGTACAGTGGGTAGGGCACTTGCCTTGCAAGCCCCGAGCTGAGGTTTGATTTATAGTATTCCATGTGGTCCATGATCGAAGAGCATGAGTAAACCCTGAACACTGCCAGGTATCATCAAGAGATAGGGGCCAGAGTGATAGTTCATGAGGGAGAGTGTTTAACCTTGCTCACACCCAACCCAGGTTCCATCCCCAACATCTCATATGGTCCCACGAGCACTGCCAGGAGTTATTCCTGAGTTCAGAGCCAGGAGAAACCTCTGAGCATCGCCAGGTGTGACCCAAAAAATCCAAATAAATAGAATTTTTCATTTCTTTCGGGAGGACCACATTCCCTCTGAGACATGCTGTGCTGGAAATTCAACCCAGGATCCCTATATCTAAAGTGTGCATTCAGCCCTTTCAGCCGTCTCTCCAGCCCAAATCTTTACCCAATCCAGTGTTTCTCCAATGTTTTTGGCCATTGAAAAATTTAGAAATATACCTAATACATCTTACAGAACAAAAGACATTTTGGGAAAACAAAACTTTAATGGAAACTGGCTTCATAGAGCTTTTTTTAGTCTTCTGGTGGAGGGCTATGTTGACCTATAAATAAGTCTATGTTTTTGGTTTGGTTTGGTTTTTGGATTGGGAGTGACCAGTCTTGGTATGCTCCAGTGAATATATGTGATTGATGCTGGAGTGAGATCAGTGAGATGTACAGCAGGTGCACTAACCCATTTACTATCGCTCTAGCCCCTAACTATAACATGTCTGGACCAAAGTGACTTAATGAATATAATTAATAAGATTCCAGTGAAATATGCCTCTTTAATACAGTTATTGCTGACTTGGTTATGTAGTCCTTAAAAGGCCCCCTGCAAAAAAAAAAAGAAGAAGAAAGAAAAACCCCTGCTTTGATGTTTTAGTAGAAGAGTAAAGATTAATTATGAGTGAATAAGCTGAAAGTTAGGCTCAGTCAAATAAAAGTTACATTGAGGTACTTAATGAGGCAATTATGTTCAGCATAGTAAGGGCCCAAAAATACTGAATCTGTTTTTGTTGTTTTTGTTGTTGTTATTTGGGGGCCACACCTGACAATGCTCATGGGTTACTCCAGGCCCAGCACTCAGTCACTGATGGTGGGTTTCGGAGACCTTATGTGGGATGCCAGGGTTCGAACCTGAGTTAGCCACATGCAAGGCAAACGCCCTATCTGCTGTACTCATTCCCCAGCCCCTAAATCTGCTCCTTTAATTAATTTGCTGATCAAGAGGAGTGAATCATTTAACATCTTTTTCCTTTTTTAAAACTATCTTCATTTCCTTTTTAGGTTTGGAATGGGAATTGAATTCCGAGAAGGATCTTTAGTAATTAATAGTAAAAATCAGTACAAACTAAAGAAAGGTAAGTTTTACAGGCATGCAATAAGAAAATACATTTTATTTGTTTGGAGGCCATACTGCAGGTACTTGAGACTTATTCCTGGCTCTGCGCTCAGGGTCACTTCTGTATTTCAGGATGTATGGGGAACCTGGGTTTGCCATATGAAAGAAAGGCAGGTGCCTTTTGTTTCTTGCTTGGGGCCACATCTGGGGGTGTGCCACAATCGGCAGTACTCAGGGCTTAAGTCTGACTTTGTTCTCACTGTCATGTCTGGAGGTGCTCTAGGGACCGTATGAGGTACTGGGATTTCAAATGGGGTCCACTGTGTGCATGGCAAGCATGTTCCAGTACAATCTTTCTTGCCTACGAAAATAACTTTTTTAAATTTTTATTTCATTTTGATTCGTCTCCCTTTTTGTATACAATTTGTGATTTATTACTATAGATTGATTTCTCTTTTTGTGTTTTAGGGATGGTTTTCAGCATCAATTTGGGATTCTCAGATCTATCCAACAAAGACGGGAAGAAACCAGAAGAGAAAACTTATGCCTTATTCATTGGAGACACAGTCCTTGTGGATGAGGTTTGTATTTGTTTTTAAGCTCTTGAATGTTTATAGTCTTTTTTACCCCTACCTCCCCAACTGTGTTTATAGACTTTTGAGGTACATTTTTGTAACTTACGTTTGTTTATTTTTCCTTAAATGTCTTTGTTAAGGTTACAGAGATAGCTCAGAGGACTGGGGTATACCTGCTTTGCATGTGGGAGCCCCTGATTTGATACTCATCATTAATAGTCTTTTTTTCTTTTTGGGTCACACCCAGCAATGCAGAGGGGTTACTCCTGGTTTTGCACTTAGGAATTACTCCTGGCAGTGCTTGGGGGAATCATATGGGATGCTGGGAATTGAACCCAGGCCAGCTGTGTTCAAGGCAAACGCCCTACCCTGAGCACTGTTGGGAACAACCCCTGATCACTGAGTGTATCTCCAAAACAAACAGACAAAAAAAGTTCAGTGCTTTATTAAGGGGAGAAATTCTGTGACACTTAGATAGAGTGATAGTACAGTGGGCTGGGTACTTGGCTTGCATGTGGCTGACCCAGGTTTTATCCCCAGCAACCCATATGGTCCCCTAAGCTCCACCAGGACTAATACTGCTGGGTGTAGCCCAAAAACCAAAATTAAAAAACAAAACAACCAAAAAATAGTAATTAAAAAAAAATCCTGTGCAAACTTGGTTTAGTACATTAATTTTTATTTATTTATTTATTTATTTATTTATTTTTGCTTTTTTGGGTCACACCCGGCGATGCACAGGGGTTGCTCCTGGCTCTGCACTCAGGAATTACCCCTGGCGGTGCTCAGGGGACCATATGGGATGCTGGGAATCGAACCCGGGGGGTCGGCCGCGTGCAAGGCAAATGCCCTACCCGCTGTGCTATTGCTCCAGCCCCAGTACATTAAATATTTTTAAATAAATTTTACTGAAAGGAGAGAGAGAAAAAAGTAAGGTGTTTAAGAGAAAACACAGGGTTTCTCCAGAGTGAGAAGAGAGCATAGGGAAGTAAAAGGAACATACCTCAGCCGGGATGTGGTTGATTCCAAACTGGAATGCCAGTTTTTAAATTTTTAAGTAACCAGTTGGGCTATAATTTACACATCATACAATTTATCCACTTTAAAAGTGTAAAAGTTGAGTGGTTTTTTTAGCACATTCACAGTGTGCAGCCCATTCCAATAATCTAATTTTAGGTCATTTTAATCACCTCACAAAGAAAGTCAGTACCCGTTAACAGTCACTCCCTCTTTTCACTCCTAGTCCCCCTGACCTAGAAAATGACTAAACTCTTTTTTTAGATTCAGTATTTGTCTCTTCCAAACATTTGTGGTCTTTGACTTTTAATCTTTCATTTAGCAGGATCTAGTTGTTAACAACTCAGTGTTCATATTATAAGGTAATCACTTTTATACATTAATTCATTGAATCCATATAGTAACCATATGAACTATATATTCACCTCATACCCAGAAAACTGAGGCAAGAGAAGTTTAAATAATTTGCCAAATGTTAGGAAAGTGGTTTAGTGAGGTTTCAGATAAAATCTGTATTCTTAACTATTATCTTAGTATTGCCTCTCAAAATATAGTTTATAATCAGAAGTTGGTAGGATATAAATGGGATTTATTATCACAAATTTTAGTATTCTGCCCAGGTTTGATCCCTAGCATCCTATTTGCACCGCCAGGGTAACCCTTGAGTATCACTCCGTGTGGCCCAAACCCTACCCCCCAAAAAACCAGTTTAGTGTTCATTTAGAAGGTGTATTGCCTAGGTGTACATTGTGTTAGAAAGTGTGTTTCTGTTTAAAGGCTCTGACTTCTTTGTTTTATTCTAGGATGGCCCGGCCACTGTTCTCACTTCGGTGAAGAAGAAAGTAAAGAATATGGGAATTTTTCTGAAGGTAGGATGAAGATGACCACAAGTTGTGTAGAAAGTTTCGTTCAGGGAAGAAATAGCTAATATTGACTGAAGAAATTAAGGCTTGGATTTCTGATTCTGACTTGTTCCCCACAGAATGAGGATGAGGAAGAAGAGGAAGAGGAAAAAGATGAAGCTGAGGACCTGCTAGGAAGAGGTTCTCGGGCAGCATTACTTACGGAAAGAACCCGAGTGAGTTTACTGGTTTAAACAGTATTGAGATTTTCTTAGGTTATATTTGATTGTATTACAGACATTTATGTCAGAAGGTCACATGTGCTGATCATTTGAGTTTCTCCTTAGAATGAGATGACGGCAGAAGAGAAACGAAGAGCACATCAAAAAGAATTGGCAGCTCAACTTAATGAGGAAGCAAAGAGACGACTGACTGAACAGAAAGGAGAACAACAGATCCAGAAGTAAGTTTGCTTTGAGTAGGGAGATTGTCTTAGATTATGTATGATTTGCAAACATTTATGAAAGATGCTTCTTTGTCTCTATGCTAGAGCTCGCAAATCCAATGTGTCCTATAAAAACCCATCTTTGATGCCTAAGGAGCCACATATTCGGGAAATGAAGATCTATATTGATAAGAAATATGAGACTGTAATAATGCCTGTGTTTGGCATTGCAACACCTTTTCATATTGCCACAATCAAGGTACTAACTTGAATTAAGTTCCATGTGCACTGCTTCTTAAAACATGAATTGTTTTTATCTTGTCTGGAAACATCATTTGCTTGTCTTTCCTTGAACTTCTCAGTTTTTTTTCAACCAGTTGTATATTGGGCACATGGTAAAAGCTTTTTTAAGAGTTTAGTGATAGCCATAGCTCAGTGTACTTAGGGGTTTCGGGGCACACGCTTCACACACGGCAGATTACTGCGCAGTCCCCCAAGCATACAGGGAATGACCCTTGAGCACAGAAATGGGGGTCGTCTCCTCATTCTAACACTGCTGAGTGTGGTCCAGAAGCCTTACCCACCCCAAAAACTAAGGATTGTTATGGAAATTAGTCATTGGGAAAAAAAGATGAACTGTGTCTTAGATTAAGATTAAGCTTTAGAGACTAGGGTTGTACTCCTAACCTAACTTTAAGATCTCTGTAATCACCAGTGTTTTCTAGGGAAAAACACCTGTCTTTATTTTAATGTTTTCCCTTTGTTTGAACAGAATATAAGTATGTCCGTGGAAGGAGATTACACTTACTTGCGAATCAACTTCTATTGCCCAGGCAGTGCTCTGGGCAGAAATGAGGGCAACATCTTTCCTAACCCAGAAGCCACGTTTGTCAAGGAAATGTGAGTCCCTAGGCAAAAGCCACCCCAGTCACTGCTGGCTGGTGAGACTTTTCTTCTCTGCTGCGCTCCCCACACAGCACTTACGTAGAATCACCTTCTGAGCTTTGTCCTTGTTTTGAGGACGAAAATATTAGTACATATTTCATAATCTCAAATAAGAAAATATATGTCACATTGATTTCTACTCTTTCCTAGTGTGAAATAGAATAATTTAGGGGAAGTAATACCACATTTGAGAAAATCAGTGAGGGGCTGGGTAGGGTGCTTGACTTGCATGTAGCTGATACCTACCATCCCTTTTAGACTCTGAACATAGAGCCAGGAATGAGTCATGAACAAAGCTGGTTATGGCCCCGAAAAAGGAAAAATAAGTGATTTGGGGGCTAGATGTAGAACAGGAGTTAAGACACTTGCCTTGAATGTGAACAACCCTGGTTTATTCCTGGAATTGTGGATGGTAACTCAAGGTTCACTGTGCACGGTTCTCTGAGCACAGAGCCAGGTGTGACTCAAACACTACTATTTCTCCCTCAAAAAGGAAAAGAAAAATAAATTATTTCACCACCCAGCAGATTATCAGTGTATTCTGTAGGAGAGAACAGAGATTTGGGTTTGCTTTTAACTTTACAGACATTACCTCACCAATCCAGAATAAAGTGAATAAGAGAAAAATATGCCTTTTTTTCCTAAAGGTTATTAATCTACTTATAAAATACACAAATGTGGATTACCTAATTGATAAATTTATATACTGGGGTCCAGAGCCATAGTTCAGCATCTTGGGTGATTGCCTTGCATGCATCTGTCCCGAGTCCTCTCCCTAGCATCCCAGATGGTCCCTCAAGCTCCACCAGGAGTGATCCCTGAGCTCAGAGCCAGGAGTAGTAAGCCTTATTACCTCTGGGTATGGGTCAAAAATTAAACAAAGACCAAAAAATTATATAATTGCTTCCCCTCTTCATCAGTACGTATCGAGCTTCAAATATGAAGGCACCCGGAGAGCAGACAGTACCAGCCTTGAACCTTCAGAATGCTTTCCGAATTATAAAAGAAGTACAGAAGCGATATAAGACTCGGGAAGCAGAAGAGAAAGAAAAGGAGGTGAGCCTGAACACAGACAAAGCCTCTTTGTGTAAAAGGAGACTTGGAGAAATATAAAGATACTTGAGAATTAACTTTACTTTTTATTCTGCACAGGGTATTGTGAAGCAAGATTCACTGGTGATCAATCTTAACCGAAGTAACCCCAAACTTAAAGATCTATACATTCGCCCAAACATTGCCCAAAAGAGAATGCAAGGCTCCCTGGAAGCCCATGTCAATGGTAGGGATGATCCCTCTTGGGCTTAGACTGTCTTGTGTGTGGGGGGGTGGGGGGAGGGTGTTTCAGGACCTGAGGGAGGAATCCCCTTGCACCCTTCATTGTCAGAGGGATAAGATAGCCAGCATAGCTGTTTCTGACTTTTCCTTTGACCTTGTTCGGATCAGCCAGAAAAGATGCTCTGCATTTGGACTTAACCTTATGCTGGAGCAGCTGAGCAGTTACTTAGCTGCTTCATTTTCTAACTGCCCCCTCGCCCCCCACATACACACACAGGTTTTCGCTTTACATCTGTTCGAGGAGACAAAGTGGATATTCTGTACAATAACATCAAGCATGCTTTGTTCCAACCCTGTGATGGAGAAATGATTATTGTCTTGCACTTTCACCTCAAGGTAAACCTTTCTACTTACTACTTAGGACATTTTTTGGGATTTTGGGGGCTTGGGGGTGGGGGCTGTGGTGGAGAGACATTGTTTATTTGATGAGAGGGCCACACCCTGCAGTGCTCAGGGCTTAACTCCAGGTTCTGTAGCCAGGGACCACTCGTGATGGGGCTTGGGGGATCAAAAAACATAATAAAACTGGGGCCAGAGCAGTAGTACAGTGGGTAGGGTATTTGTGTTGCACACTGCCAACCCAGGTTTGATCCTTGGCATCTCATACAGTACCAAGCACCTGCAGGAGTAACTTCTGAGTGCAGAGCCAGGAGTAACCCCTGAGCATTTCCAGGCGTCACCCAAAAAAACAAAAATAAATAAAACTATCCCCAGTGTCAGCATAAATTTTTACTTTTGGGAATAAAAGATACATAAAAATTTTAATCAAGGGGCCAGAGCAACAGTAGTACAGCAGATAGGGAATAATTCCTGAGCATTGCCAGGTGTGACCCAAAAACAAAAACTTTTTTTTTTTTTTTTAATCAAGCATGTGATACTACAAATTGTACTGGGCCACATGCATAACAAATGCCTTACCTCCTGTATTACCACTTTAATCCCTTTTTTTGTTTTTTGTTTTTTGAGTGTGTGGGTTTTTGTTTTTGTGTGCTGTTGGGGATTGAACACAAGGCCTCGCACATGCAGAGGAAGCGCTCTCCTGCCCAGCTGCAGCTGCTCTTTTGGTTAGGAGATCTTGGACAAGACTTTTTAAACATGGTGTTGAAAAATAGCACATAACTCAAAAAATTATTACTCTGAGTTCAGAACAGACTATTGTTTATAAAGTCCACAGTGCTACAGATTAGAAGGAACGGCGGGGCTGGAGCGATAGTACAGTGGATAGGGCATTTGCCTTGCATGCAGCCAACCCTGGTTCGATTCCTGGCATCCTGTATGGTCTCCCTAAGCACCTCCAGGAGTAATTCCTGAGTGCAAAGCCAGGAGTAACCCCTGAGCATCGCCGAGTGTGACCCAAAAAGCAAAATAAAAAAGGAACATGATAAAATACAGCACAGCAGGTAGGGCATTTGCCTTGCACGAGGCCAACCCGGGTTCAATTCCTCCATTCCTCTCAGAGAGCCCGGCAAACTACCAAGCGTATCCCACCTGTACAGCAGAGCCTGGCAAGCTACTTGTGGCGTATTTGATACGCCAAAAAAAAAAAAAAAAAAAAAAACCAGTAACAACAAGTCTCACAATGGAGACATTACTGGTGCCTGCTTGAGCAAATCGATGAGCAACGGGATGACAGTGATACAGTGATATAAATAATATTTGTTAGACACACAGTTATGGACATAATCTCCAAAGTGCTTATAAGTTTTTATACCTTTTTTGTTCCAAAATGTCAATATTTATGCTGTTATATTTGATAGTTTTATTATTTTTATGTGTTGTGGCTTCTAGAATAAATATATTTACTTTGGGGCCACATCTGCAGTGCTCAGGGCTTACTCCTAGTTCTGTGTGTAGGATTGACTCCTGGTGGGGCTTGGGAGACCATTTGGGGTGCCAGAGATCAAACCTAGTGAGCTGCATGCAAGGTAAGTACCCTGCCTGCTATGTTATCACTCCGGCCCCAATCTTTTTGCTTTCTGCCCTCAGAATGCCATCATGTTTGGGAAGAAGAGACACACAGATGTACAGTTCTACACAGAAGTGGGAGAGATCACCACAGACTTGGGAAAACACCAGCATATGCATGACCGAGATGACCTCTATGCTGAGCAGGTCTGTTAAATTGGGTGCCTTATTTTCAGAGTAATGAAGTAAGATTAAGTGCAAAATTGAGGTAGTAAATGTAGTAAGAACCCCTGAATCCATATGCAGAATAAGTCAGTCTGCAATGACTTACATGTTAGACTTGGCTTGAGACTTAACTCTGCAATTAATGTTATGGTGACTTATAATAAGACATATATGTATTAGTAACGCAGTTATGATAGACTCCACATGTAGTTGGGTCTTTTGAAGTCAATGAGTACTTTTTTTCTTCTACAGATGGAACGAGAAATGAGGCACAAACTGAAAACAGCCTTTAAAAATTTCATTGAAAAAGTAGAGGCTCTAACTAAGGAAGAACTGGAATTTGAAGTGCCTTTTAGGGACTTGGGGTAACATATCTCATCTTCTTTGTGGCCTGATACATTGGTGTATCTTTGAGGAATCTTAGATATTTTTTATTAAATAGAATTTAACATGTGCCGTTATTCCTGTGTCTGATAACCTTTGATGCATCCACCCCTTGTCTAAGGGCAAGGGGGAATAACGTAAAACTGCAAAACTTCTAGAAATAGTCTGTGAGTTTCTTGGAGTTGTTTGTGGGGCTGGAGAAATGGCAAGCGTGCTTGCCTGACACACAGCGCCAACCCATGTTTGATTCTCAGCATCATACATTGTCCTGCCAATTGCTCCCTGAGTCCAGAGCCAGGAGTAATCCCTGAGCACCACTGGATGTGGCCCCCAAAAAAGAGTTTTCTGTGACATCAGCAGCTTCTTTTACAGTGAGCTCAGACCTAAGTGCATTATATTTTTGTTTTTATTATATTTATTTGTTTTGGATCCACAGCTGTCTGTTTTCTGGGCATAATCCTGTGTTCAGGGATCACTCCTGCTGGGCTCAGGGACCAAATGGAGACCCAGGGATCGAACCCGGGTTGGCCACATGTAAGGGAAGCAGCTACCATACCATCACTCCTGCCACTCTAAGTGTTTATTTAACTCTTATTTCAGATTTAATGGCGCGCCCTATAGGAGTACCTGCCTCCTTCAGCCCACTAGTAGTGCACTAGTAAATGCTACCGAATGGGTGAGTATTTCTTACTTCCTTTTTTACAATCATAAAATTGTTTTACGGTTGTTTGGTTTTGGTTTTTGGCAGTGCCGAGATTGGATTTTGTTCTCCTATGGGTTGGCGTATGCTTTACCACAGGCTCTCTCCCTGGCCACATTAAGAAAATTGTCTTATTTTAGTGAAGCAAAATAATTTCTATTGAATGAAACTTATTAAGAAATATATGAGCGAAGAGAAGGCCAGAAACATAGTACAGTGGGTCAGGCACCCGCATTACAGCTGCCCCAGCTTTGACCCTGGCTCACTATGTGTCCCCGAGCCCTGCCAGCAGTGCCCTTCACAGAGCCAGGAGTAAACCATGAAGATGGCCAGGTGTGGCTCAAAAAGAGACGAACAAAAAAGCAATGTGAGGAGAGAGGAGATGGGGAAATGCGTGTTTAAGGAAAAGCAAACCAGAGCTAGACAGAATTTTTTTTTTTTTTTTTTTTTTAGAGTAAGAGTGGGCCAACACCTTTATTGCAAACTACAACACCTAATTAGAGAGAGAGAACAAAAGGGAATACCAGGGTGATGGGGTGGGGGGAGATGGGGTTGGGGGCGGTGGGAGGGATGCTGGGTTTATTTGTGATGGAGAATGGGCACTGGTGAAGGGATGGGCTTTCAAACTTTGAAGCATGAGCACAACAATGTATAAATCTATAACTGTACCCTCACGGTGATTCACTAATTAAAAAATAAATTTTTTTAAAAAAAGAAAAGAAAAGTAAGTGGGCCAGAGAGATGGTTCAATAAGATGAGCTCGTTCTTGCAGGCCCGGTTCAATCCCTGAGCACCTTGCTGGGCGTAGCCCTTGAACACAAGTTGGTATGGCCAAAAAATAAAAATAAAAACCAAACTAAGGAAAACAGTAAGTGTTTTGACTAGAATCTGATTTTGATCCTCACTTTTGATACTACTTAACTTAGACATAAAACTTACAAAACCAAGGATTCTTAGACTTATTAGGTCTAAGAGCTTTAGCATTGCATGTAGAGGACTTATTTGGGTTTAATCCCTATCATCACAAAAAATATGAAAAATAAAATGCGTTTAAGAAGGAAAATTAGGGGCCAAGGAGAGAGTATAGAGGGCAAGACACTTGCCTTATTTGCAGCTGAATTCAGTTTGATCCCCAACACCACAAACGTTCCTAAGAGTCTCACCAGGAATGATCCCTGAACACCTGGGTATGACCCAAAAACAAAAAAAAAAAATTTAAAAAGGAAAATTGGACTCAGGAGATGAAAGAAGGCTTAGAGGACTGGAACATTTGTTTGGTGTGCAGGGGCAACGGGTTTGATCCTCTACAACTCTGGGTGAAAAACTCCTTAGCGACACACACACACATACACGACTTTCTTCTTTTTTCAGTGACTTCCTGTGATTTTGTATTGCCTTTAGTTTTTTTAATTTGGCTTTTAGTTTGTTTTTTGTTTTGGGGACCACATCCAGCCATGGTTAGTAGTACTCAGGCAACCATGCAATGCCAGGGATTAAACGTAGGTTGAGCACATGCTTTGAGTGGTCTTTCTGGCCCTTTTCCATTTTGGAAAAAAGTTTGGTTATACTTTGGTAAATTTTATTTTTTTATTTGGGGCCATACGTGGAGTGCTCAGGGACTACTCCTGGTTGTGTTCAGGAGTGACCCCTGGCTGTGCTTAGCAGACCATATGTGGTCTTGGGATTCAAACTGAGGTTGACAGGATGCAAGACAAACACCTTAACCCCTTTACTCTCTGATTCCTACTTTGGCAAAATTTAAATCTGAAAAATACTTGAAACTGCAGAGCTGAGAGATCTCTCTAAGGGATTTTGATCCCCCAGGAGACAGCCTGTATTAGCCCCTAAACATCACCAGGTGTGACTCAAAAACAAACAGGGAAGAGGAAAAAGAGAAAAAGAAAATGCTTTGTGTGATGTGTTTATATAATAATGATCCTTTTTTCCTCATAGCCACCTTTTGTGGTGACATTGGATGAAGTGGAACTGATTCACTTTGAGAGGGTCCAGTTTCACTTGAAGAACTTTGATATGGTCATCGTCTACAAGGACTATAGCAAGAAAGTGACAATGATCAATGCCATTCCAGTAGCCTCTCTTGATCCCATCAAGGAATGGTTGAAGTAAGTTCATTTACCTGCATCTGTATCTACCTTATAAATCGTGTATTGGAGAATTAGGGGACGACAGTGCTACAGTGCTACCTGTGGTACATAAAATATAATCTCAGATCAAAAGGGGAAGTCTATTTATGTATGTAACACAAGATTCTCTTTGGGTTGGGTTATAGATTGGAAATTTGGGGGTATATTAGTTATAAGGATACTTTTTCCTAAATGCCCAGCTGTAGTTTATGGATATTTACAGGTGTAGGATAACATAGCCTCGGGTAGTTTAGGTTTATTGGGTTACTCCCACCACAGTGCTCCCATTCCTCTGTGTTTATTTGTAGCTTCTTTCTTAATATTCTGATGATGGTATATATTGTTTTTCTCTTCTCCTTGAGTCTTTTGCATAGTTTATTCAGAGCCATGTCCTTTTTATATGGACACAGGAAGACTTAGCAAATGCTATGCTTTTGTAACCTGGGAGTTCATTTGACTCTACGTGATATTTTCCTCCTGGGCATGTGTTCTCTCGACCTAAGCCTCAGCTGCCCTGACTTCCTAGCACCCCCAAAAGCAGGGTCCCAACAAGGGACGGGACAGACCCAGGGCAAGCGGTGAGTTGTGTGCTACCCTGCTATCGAGATGGGCCTGGCCAAAGTGCCTAATGCTTAAATTAACTATAAGGTAAGAGCTTAGTCATGGACAAATGTTGTCATGATCCAAACAGTGATAACTAGATTTGGACCCTGCTAGGGTGAGGAATGATTAATCTGGCCTGAGTGCTGTAATTGAGTCTGGCAAGATGTTGCCAGGAGAGCTGCCTTGCAAGCCTCAATGTATCTCTTGCTATGTCCATACAAAAATAATTAGTATTAAGATGTTAATGAGTGTTTGGACTAAGGAAAGGAGAAAAACACCTTCAGAGTCAGGAAGGGCTTTGGAATGCCCAGCCCTCAGAAAGGGCTTTCTTTTGAT
Source organism: Sorex araneus (assembly GCF_027595985.1). Classification (NCBI taxonomy): domain Eukaryota; kingdom Metazoa; phylum Chordata; class Mammalia; order Eulipotyphla; family Soricidae; genus Sorex; species Sorex araneus. The sequence continues at coordinate 76,032,291 of NC_073304.1, forward strand.
GATTTTGCTACTTGGCTGTGTGTAGCCTAGGGGCAAGGGGGAGAGAGAAAGAGGGAGGAGAGAGACAAGAGAATCCAGAGATGCTGCAATAGATCTAGAAAGAGGACAGAGCTACGAGTGCGGGAGAGGAGAAAGATGGAAGATTGAATAAACGGTAACTAATCAGCAACCAGCATGGTCCTCGTTCTTCCTTTGCCTGTCCTTGGACAATGGCCTTCCCGATCCAGTCCATACACAGCAGTTCCAGAGCACCGAAAACAGGCAGTGAGACAGCCACCCGGAGAGCCTGCGAGTGCACATGCTCGTCAGCGTGTTTAGTTTTTTACAGCTGGCATCCAGGAATGCAAAAACCAGAGTTTTTGTTTTTTTGTATTTGTTTATTTGGGGGCTACCCTAGCGGTGCTCAGGTCTGACTTTCTATTCAGGGATCACTGATGGCTTCAGGGACCACATAGAATGTCAGTGATTGAACCCAGGTTAGCTGCATATAAGGCAAGTGCCCAACCACGATGCTATCACCCCATCCTTAAATTTAAGGCCTTTTAATTTTGTCTCTGCTTAGTATATGTACAGTTTTGTGCAAATAATTTCTCACTAATTATTTTTACTCAAGGATACTTTTTTTTTCATCTTGAACATACATAGATTTATATACATTTTACTTCTTCAATAATACAATATCATGTACCTCTGCCACTTGGCACCCAAGCACTAAACCAGCACAGTTGGGCTGAGAGTAGCCTGAGAAGTGCTGGAGAGGGTCTTCTCCCTCCAAAAAGTAGAATATTTGAATAGATAATCCCATATTTGATTTCCCCATTAAAAGACATTTGGATTCTCTGAGGAATCGCTGTTATAAAGCATCATGTGGAAGTCTTTTTGATTTCTGTATTTCCTATGTATATAATCTGAGAATGTGATTGCTTGATTATGTGGTTAAGTTTATGTTTAACTTTCTAAGAAGTTACCAAATGAAAAGTCCTGGGAAATCTGCAAATTATGAAAGTTATAGTTGTTTCACCTTGTCAACACTTGTATTGTTAATTCAGTTTACCATTGCAAGTGGGTGCTAGGACCGTCTCACCATTTCATTCTGTATTTCTGTGACAGCTAATGATTATTTTCCAAATGTTTGTATAATTCTATCCCTTCCATGAAGTTTCTAAATTTTTGCCCATGTTAAAAATATTATGGTATTATCCTACTACTACTTGTATCAGGCCAGATACAAGCCTTTCATCAAATACAGGTTTTGTGTGTTATCTTCGAATAGTTTCATAAGTCTCATTTTCTTAAGTGTCATTTAAAAGGTAAAAGTTTTCATAAAATCCAATCAACTTTATAGTTTCTGCCTTTTTGGTCATAAATATTGCCTCGACACAGTCATAAACCTGTTTTATTCTTGTTTTTGTTTTGTTGGGGGGTCGGACGTCTGGTGCTGTATCGGGATAACCCTGGCTCTGCACTCAGGAATCACTCATGGTGGACTCAGGGACCATTTGGGATGCCAGGGATTGAGCCCAGGTCTAGTACATGTGAGACAAGTGCCTTATTTGCTCTGCCATCTCTGTAGCCCCTCAAAATGTTTTATTCTTTATATGCCTACTTGACATTTAGTTCTAGATTGTGATCCATTCAAGTCTTGTTTGCTTTTTTTTTTTTTTTAATTAATTTTGGAATTTAGCAGACAATGCTCAGCAGCTGCTTCTTGCTCTAGGGTCACTCCCAGTGGTACTATGTTGTGGTAAATGGATACATTTCATTATTTAAGGTGAAAAGATGAATCTGCTCATTATTCCATCATGTCTCCTAGTTTTAGTGAATCTGTTAGAGCCAGTGGTTCTCAGACCATTTTAAACTGAAAATTACTATTTTTATGTCCTTAATAGGGACCAGAGAGCAAGCTCAGTAAGCTAAAAGCAAATGCTTTGCATGCAAGAAGCCTGGGTTCAATTCCCAGTACTGCATGGTCCCTTAACACACTCTGGAAGCAGCCTATGAGCCACTTCCCAGTGTGACTTTAAAGTACCTCCCCTCAAAAATACAAATGAAAGAGGGTGAGGATGAGCTTGATTTGTTTTGAGTGGGAAAAACCTTGTATAAGCCAAATACTGCTCTGTGGTACAGACTAGTGCTTTGGGAAATTAGGCAGCAGTCATTTGAATGTGTCCCATATATTTAGAGAAGGTGGTCTACTTCTCAGGGTTATGCATGAGAACTGAAGACATGGTCAGAAAATGTAGATTGATTTTGTCTTTGTAATGTCATTTCTCTCAGTTCCTGTGACCTAAAGTACACAGAAGGAGTACAGTCGCTCAATTGGACTAAGATCATGAAGACTATTGTTGATGACCCTGAAGGTTTCTTCGAACAAGGTGGCTGGTCTTTCCTGGAGCCTGAGGGTGAGGTGCGTGAGTGTGAGGTTTCTTTTTCAGTACATATCATTTGGACTGCTAGGAGAATACAGATTATCCCTTAAGATTACATAAGGGATCAGAACATATGGAAGAACTAAACACAACTTGACATGGTTGTTCCACAAGTAATTGTACAGGTAAATGGTTAATTGGGCAGACACCAAAAGTTCTTTGAAATTACAAAAGCTAATTTTAATCTCTAGCTCTCTCTCCCATCCCCCACCCTTGTTTTGAGGATTGAACTCAAGGACTCATGTATATAAGGCAGATGTCTTCCACCAAGTCACATCTATGCCTCCTTAAGTTTTCAGTGTTTGGGGGCCACCTATGGTAGTGCTTCAGGGCTTACTCCTGACTCTGTGCTCAGAGATCACTCCTGGAGTATTCACTTAGCGCCTTACCCACTGTACTATCTCTGGCCCCATTTTGAGGGAAAATTCTTTAGTGCACTTTACTGAAATATACTTCCTCCTACCTCTTGGCAGAGATAGGCGGTGGAAATTGTTCATCACTATCAATAATTTGTCTTTAGGAGGCTGAAGAATTAGTACAGCAGGTAGGGTGCTCGCCTTGCACAAGGGCAACCCAGGTTCAATCCCTAGCACCTCATGGTCCTCTAAGCCCATCCAGGAATGATCCCTGAATACAGACTCAGGATTAAGTCCTGAGCATCGCTGGGTGTACCCCAGAAACCAAAAATAATAATTTTGTCTTTGGTTAATCTTTTCTTCTTTTTGGTTTTTGAGTCACAACCAGTGATGTTCAGGAGTTACTCCGTGCTCTGCACTCAGGAATTACTCCTGGCAGTGCTCAGGGGACTATATGGGATGCTGGGGATCAAACCCGGGTTGGCTGCATGCAAGGCAAATGCCCTACCTGCTGTGCTATCACTCTGGCCCATCTTTGGTTAATCTTTCTGGGTGTAAAAGAATAATTTTTTTGTCCTTTCATCTCATTTCCCCGCCCTCCATGAGAACAATAATGCTGAGCCTGTGAGATAAGCACAGAGTATAGGCACTTGCTTTGCACTGATATACCCAGATATGATCCCAGGCACCACATAATGGTTCCCTAAGTAAAGCCAGATGTGGCCCCAAACCAAAAAACAAATGATAATTATGCTGGCATGCCACGTGGTTTGAATTAAGTCAATAAAGTAAATCACAAAAGAAATGTACATAATATTTGTTCTTTCTTATTCATCAGGGTAGTGATGCCGAGGATGGTGATTCAGAGTCTGAAATGGAAGATGAAACTTTCAACCCTTCAGAAGAGGAGTATGAGGAGGAAGAGGAGGACAGTGATGAAGACTATTCATCAGAAGCTGAAGAATCAGGTTAATTGAAACTTTGAGTGACTTCCTAATTCAGTTATCATTTTCCAAAAACCTTTTAGAAGGAAATTCCTATCTAATACTTGATTTTATTCTAGACTATTCCAAGGAATCATTGGGCAGTGAAGAAGAGAGTGGGAAGGACTGGGACGAGCTGGAGGAAGAAGCTCGGAAAGGTAATTTTGTTGTTGTTGTTATTTCTAATGTTTTTCAGTGTTTTGAGATACTAGGCACCATGATAAGAGTAGCAAAAAACAGAACAAAACAAAAAAACCTATAAAGCTAGAGCTAGATTTCACTGACCTAAGGAGAGAGTGGGGTCTGGGTATGTGGACATACTCTCGGAGTGTCACTGACTGGTGAATTGAAAGCTTCTTCATTTCCTCTGGTACCTATCTATAGCCACTAATATCCACATAGTTTTATAAGACTTCAGAATTATTTTTATTTTTCAAATCTAAACTCCTAAAATATTCAGCTTTCTGAATCTCTTCCAACTTAGAAATGACTTTGAGGGGGCTGGAGTGATAGTGCAGTGGGTAGGACGTTTGCCTTGCATGTGGCCAACCCGGGTTAGATTCTCAGCATATCATATGGTCCCCTGAGCACCACCAGGAGTAATCCCTGAGTGCAAAGCCAGGAGTATACCCTGTGCATCACCGGGTGTGACCCAAAAAGCAAAAAAAAAAGAAAAAATTATTTTGATAATGTAATTCTTAAGCCAGCTACCAAATAAAGATGAAAAGTAAATACCATGCTATATATTCCAAGAATTACTATAAATTCCTGACAGGGATTATTACAAAATCACTTTCAGTTCTGCTTTGTTTTTGTTTGTCCCCAAGCACACTTGTTGGTGCTCAAGGCTTACTCCCAGCTCTGTGCTCAAATTACTCTGGTGGTACTCGGGACCATATGGGATAATGGAGATCAAACCCAGTTTGGCAGCATGTAAGGCAAATCCTCCACCCACTGTACTATAGCTCCAGCCCCACAATTTCTTATTTTATAAATAAACCAACCCTTACAAAGATTAAGTGCTTGCTTAATATTGGTAAAGATGAAAACTTAGGGAGTTGGAGAGATAGTACAGTGGGTAGAGCGCTTGTCTTGAACACAGCCAATCTGGATTAAATCACCAGCACCCTATATGGTCCGCTGAGCACAGCAATGCCAGTAGTAAGCCATGTGTTACCCTAAAAATAATATGAAAGCTTAAGACTGGGGGATGGGATTGTGACTCAGTGGTATAGTACACACCTCACATGTTGAGATCTAGGTCTGGTCTCAGTGCCGCACACTCATTTGGGACTGATTCCAAATCTCATCCTCCATACTACTGTTCCTCAACCTTCCTCCAAGTGGCTCCCTTCCAACCTTGTTTGTTTCCTGAAGCCCCTTTGGAATATTCTAGAGACAGGCAATGGGACTATGTAACCCCCAGTTGAAACACACTATTCTACACAATTTCATTAGGTACCTCAAGCTTAACCTACAGCTAACTAATAATGCCTCTTTGTTCAGCGGACCGTGAAAGTCGTTACGAGGAAGAAGAAGAACGGAGTCGAAATATGAGCCGGAAGAGGAAGGCATCAGTGCACAGCTCAGGTCGTGGCTCTAACCGTGGTTCCAGACATAGCTCTGCACCCCCCAAGAAAAAGAGGAAGTAACTTCTGAACTTTCATCTTCAGCTCCATTCTTCCTCCAGCCAACCCTTGAGAGTTTTACATGACATAGAAACTGTATTTTTCCCATTTTTCTTTTGAAGTTTTGCCATTTGTGTTTATGGGTTTAGGGGGCCATTTGTGTGGACCAATCTACTCGGGGAATTCCAGGCCCACCAGGACACAGAGTGCCAATGGCCCTATCCAGATGGCAAGGGAGGAGGTGTTCTTGAAGAAGGGCAGAGGCTTCCACTGTTAATAAACACCATTTCATTCCTCTCTCTTCCTGTCACCTTCTACCAGGACATTGATGGCTCCTGACATCCTAATCTTTGATGTCTTAAAGCTCTATTTCCCAGACATTGGTACACGTTGACCATTAATTACCTGTACCGTGTTTCTTGACCAGCAGATTCAGTGCTTCATCCTAACCTTTTGCCATGACCTTCCTCACATCTCTAAGTTCCGTCTTTGCCATACTCAAGAAAAGGTTCTTGGGATTTGCTAATGATTGTGACAGACCATGCAACTTGAGCTCATGAGGCAGATTGGGCTGGTTACCTCGACTGAGTTTTCCTGGTTTTGTTTGTTTTTTGTTTTTTGTTTTTTTGTCTTTGCCTCATGCACACTGAGGTATTTTCTGCTTGGAAGACTTAAGAAGCAGTGACACTCCTTGGTCCGGTTTCATCCTCCTTACAAATCCACACTTGGTACAGTTTAGAAACATAATTACCACTGTTTCTTTGCTGATCTATAAGGAAGAATGCTAACGCCTCCTATACTGTTGCTAATGAAATACAGAAAGAGGCGCAAAGGATCTGCATTTAGATTTGAAGGGGCAAGCTACGCCCTGGCCCTAAAACACACAGACGAGAAGAGGAAGGGAGGCCACGTCTACAGCACAGCCTCTGGTCACTGCTGCTCCTTATTTTTACTTGTCTTGCATTTTCCTGTATTTATCACAGTCTCTGTTGAACAGCTTTTCTAAGTATTTGGGGAGTTTATCTTGCCATCCTCCCCCCTCCTAGTTCTCTGCATCCACCTGTCCCACTGAAGTTCCTTCTGTGCTCTGTGACATTATGAGAGGAGGGGGGAGGGCCTCAGATTTTATTTGTTTTTCCTTCTTAGCAGTAGGACTTGGTATTTTCAATTTTGGAAGAACTAAAAAAATAAACTGTGGGGTGTTTTTTTTTTTTCCCCCTTTTCTTTTTTTGTGGTGGTGGTTGTTTTTGTACGTTTACCTTTGTGATAATTCTTTGCAGTTACTAAAAGTAAGCCTGCTTCTCAGCCAGGTAAATGCTAAGATATTAGAGTATAATAATGCCTTTATCCAGTTAGTAACACAATAAACTTCATCGTTTTAAGCTTTCGTCATCAGGTTGAGAGATACTAGACATTTTTACAAATAGGCTAAATTTCACAGTATAGCGAGTTACTTTATAAGACATTTTACTATGGTTCCTTCAGAGTTTAAAGTGGAATAGCCCCTGTTTCATCACAAAAGCAAATTTTCAGTCATCTCCTTGTAAATAGCGTGGAGGGCAGCAGCAGCTTGAAGGGACACCTTCAGCCTTCCTATTGGGGTAACCTGATCTTCAGGGCTAATAACTGTTGGGAATATAAAAAAAGAAATGAGTCAGAGAGAAGAATTCAGGTGAAAAACACTTAAATTGTTTTGCTGATGAGTGCTAGGTATAAAGAGTTTTAGGTGCTGTGTTAGGTGCCAGACAAACTTGGGGACAAGAAAGGAAAACAAATACATTTTACAGCAGATGCTGAGATGAAAACCCATGTGACCTTAGGAATACCTAGAGACATAATCTATGATGGAACTAGAAAAGGTTTTCCTGGAGACAGTCTCTGAGCTAAGTATTCTAAATTTGTGTGCCAAAACATGAGAACAGGACTAGTTTGCGAAATCTACAAGGAGTGATAAAAATGCAGCTGTAAACATAAAAGCACCTTGTTTATCTTTAAGAATTTTTTTTTTCTGAATGTCTGAAAATTTATGTAGGTTTTTTCATCTGGGTTGGTTCTGTTTTGGTTCTGGGGGTCCCTGGGAACTCCTCCCAGCTTGGGGATGTCTCTTGTGGTGTTCAGGACCATGCAACACTGGATCGTACCTGGGCCGCCAACTTGCAAAGTATGTACTCAGCCCATTGAGTTAACTCTCTGACCCCTTCCTTTGTTGGTTTTGGGGTTTTTTTTGTTTGTTTTTTTTTTGTTTTATTTTGTTTTGTTGTCTTTTGGGGTCATACCTGGCAGTGCTTAGCGGTTAACTCCTGGTGGTGCTCAGGGGACCATATGAGATGCTGGGGATTGAACCCAAGGCAAACGCCCTACCTCGCTATACTGTCCCTCCAGCCCTGACCCCCTTCCTTTGTACCAGAGATCAAACCTGGGGTCTATACAGGCATGTGCTCTACAGCTGAGCTAAATCTGTGGCCTGAAAAACAGCAGTTTTTATTGTGGCTATAGGAGAAAGACTGCATTGCTTGGGAAGATTTTGGCACTGAGGAGGTCCTCCAGATGGTGTCTCAGGGCACCTTTTGTTTTGGGGATCAAACATGAACCTCCTGCATGCAATACAGATGCTCGCTCAATTGGAACTCTCAAGCCCCAGAATGTGCTTCATGTTCTGGTAGGATAGTCATGAGAGCTGTAGTAATTCAGAAAAGAAAGGAAAAGATCTGATGTATAGAGTTGGGTATGGTGGTGGAGACAAATTCAGAACTTCTAAGAAGTGAAATTAAGGCCAAGGAAAGGACTCCAAGGACTCTAATATACATTTTGCATGTGAGAGCCCCAGATTCAGTTCCTAGAACCTCAGTCCCAAACACCCTCTCCAGTGTGTCCCAAATACTTAAAAAAGTAATAACTCATAAGGATTTTAACCAGGTTTTGTGATTGAATGATGTGAGTAGACATTCAGGACTTGGGTAGTCATTCTAATTTGCATCACAGTTGCCACGTATAGAGGAAATACAGTTACTTATAAAGGGAGTCTGAGGTACTAAAGGGACAGAAGTAGTAGTGATTGAAGCTCAGATTTCTTAAAAATCTAGACATTTTTTCATTTCAAGGTTATACTTAAAATTCTGAAAGTGGGGACCAGAGCAAGTAGGGCACTTGCCTTGCACATGGCGAGCCTGGGTACGATCTCTGACACCCGATATGGTCCCTCAATCCCACCAGTAGTGATCCCTGAGCATAGAGCCAGGAGTAAGCCCTGAGCACCTCTAGGTGTGGCCCCCAAATTTTTCTAAAAAAAAACCTGAAAGTGGACGTAAACACTGGAAGAGTATGCAGAGAGGAAAAAGGGCAAGAATTGAGTTAGGACCAGAGAGATAATACAAGGGATGGGGTACTTAATTTGCGTATGGTCTACCCAGGTTCAATCCCGGTACTATATATAGCTATTTGAGGTCCCAGTGGACTTCCGGGTCTGACCCAACCCCAAAAAATTTTAGGAGAATTAACATTTAAAGGAATAATTTATGAGGGGCTGGAGAGATAGCACAGCGGGCAGGGCGTTTGCCTTGTACACAGCCAACCTGGGTTCGATTCCCAGCATCTCATATGGTCCCCCAAGCACTGCCAGGGGTAATTCCTGAGTTAAGAGCCAGGAATAACCCCTGTGCATCGCTGGGTGTGACCCAAAAAGCAAAAAAAAAAAAAAGAAAAAGGAATAATTTATGAAAGAAAACAAGATGGAGTCAGAGCACGAGGCTTAAGGCGCCTGTCCTGCAAGTGACTGACTGCTTTTCAGTGGTCTGTGGTCTCCTGGAACCACCACCACCAGTAGTGACTTGAAAACCTTCAGAGAAACCATGATCACCCAAAGGGGGATATGGAAAGTCAAAATGATTTAAAAGGGGAGGACAGTTTTTGTATTGGGGCAAAGAGGTGGGCCACACTCAGCTGTGGTCAGGACCACTCTTGGAGGTCTTGGGGGACCATGTGCGGTGCCAGGAATGAAACCCAGGTCAGCTGCATGCAAGGCAAACACCCTACCTGCTGTATTATTAACTCTGGCCCCAAGGGAGAACAGTTTTGAAAGAATGAATGTGGGGCCAGAGATTTCAATACGGTGGGGGGGGGACCGGAGTAATAGTATACTAAGTAGGGCATTTGCCTTGCATGCAGCCAACCTAGATTCCATCTCTGGCATCCCATAGGATCCCCCAGCACCGCCAGAATTAATTCCTGAGTGCAGAGCCAGGAAGAACCCCAGAGCATCATCGGATGTGACCCATAAAGAAAGACAAAAAAGCCAGAGAGCTCAGTGGTCTAGAATACATCTTTGCGTGCAGGATGCACATAGACGTGATCCTTCACACTAGTCATTTAAGTACTGCTGGATATGGCCCAAAACCCAAAAATGATAATAATCATTAGATGTTTACAAAAGTCAAGTCGGATGAGTAAGAAAACCAATTGGATGTGACAGAAAAATAAGAACAATCCTAAGATGCTTGAATGTAAACTTAATTGAAACATAGAAAGTATTAAAATAGGACTGTGGGCAACCTCCAGGGTTCAATTCCTGGCGTTCCACATGGTCCCCTGAGCACTGCCAGGAGTAATTCCTGAGTGCAGAACTGGGAGTAACCCACAGAGCATTGCTGGGTGTGACCAAAAAATTAAAAGGATTGGAGTGAGTCATAATTGAAAGAGCTGAATTTTGAGTGGTTTGGGGGCGTGGGCATGGGGAGGGTCACACCTGGTAGTGCTCAGGGATCATTCCTAACAGTGTTAAGGGAATCATACGATGCAGTTGGAGATGAACAGGGATTGGTGGTTTACAATGCAGGCCCCGTGGGATCTTTCTGGCCCCAGGTTTTCTTTTTAAAAATCCTAGACCGGGGTCAGTGTGGGGGAGCGGAGCAATAGTAAAGTAGGTAGGGCATTTGTCTTGCACGAGGACATGTGTGCACGGTGCTACTCTATAAGGCATTTGCATCCCACATAGTTCTATGAGCTCTGCCAGGAGTAATTCTGAGTGCAGAGCCAGAAGTAACCCCTGAGTACTGCTGGGTTCTGGCAAAGAAAAAAAACAACCAAAACTTCAGAGACCAACCTGATTAAAGCCTGTGAACAAAGGAGATCATAGTAAGATTTTTTTAAATCCAAACTAAAAGTATTTATTGCCTTGAGGGATTCTGAAGTCAGACCAGAGAGAGACTTACCAAGACCCAGTTTGATCCTCAGCACCCCATATAGTTCTCCAAACACTGCCAGGACTCATCCCTGGGTACAGAGCCAGGAGTAAGTCCTGAACACAGCCAGGGGTGGTCTTGCTCCCCCGCCCAAAAAATTAATGATGCTTAAATTTGATTGAAATCAAAATGTCTCCAAAAATATATGTGGGACCAGAAAGAGTACAGGGGATAGTGCAGGCCTGCAAGCAAGCGTGGCTGCGTCTCCAGCCACCACCAGGTGTCACTCCTGAGCACTGAGCGCCACTGGGTGTGCTCTGACTCTCCGCTTCATCTCCCAGCACCACTAAAATTCCCTAAATCAAACATTAGGGATTTATAATAGATTCTGGTTGTCATTTATAATAGATTATATACTAGAATTACTTATAGATTCTAGCTGTCATGTGGGCAAAGTAAACTGACTTTCATGCTTGATCTAGAAATAAAGTTGCATTGATTTCATTCCAGTTGTGTCTCATCAACTGCATTAGAGGCAAAACATGTACCTGAGGATGATTTCTTTAGGAACAAGGAGGACTGAAAAGCCAAGGATTTCTACTTACTGTCTAGTTCTTGCTCTAGAATGTCTTTTCCTGATTCCAGGATCTTCCGCAGTTCCAGATATGCATATCCTACTTCTTGACATTCATCCTGTTCCTCATCCATAGGCTCACTCACCACTGTAAACTTGAAACTAAAGGAAAGAGGGAATTCCACTTAATTCACCATTGCTGAGACCTTAAACTTTAAAAAATAAGTAGTCATATATTATACAATGTCTTTTCAAACTCACTTTCATTTTAAGAGCTTGCAACATATTTAAAGTAACAAAGCTTGAGAAAGGAATACTAAGACTCATGATAATGTAGTTGTCTCAAAACTGAATCTGTATGGCCAGAGAAATAACTCTGGACTGAGCTCATGCTTTGCATGCAGTAATGCCCAGGTTTGGATCCCAGTGCCACATGGTCCCCAGGAGATTGCTGGGAGCAAGCCCCAGGAGGGCCACATAGTCCCAGTGCTACCGGGTGTGACCCCAAAACAATATGTTTACAATGTTGGGGTCTCGGGGTGTGACTCAGTGGTAGAGTCTAACATGCATGAGGCCACTAGTTCAGTTCCAGCATAGCACCATCCTGATATATGTCAGGTACAATCTCAGCAACACTGCTGCAATCCTAACACCACAGCAAAGTGTGCCATATCCGGAGCACTGCAACTAAAGCATATTCAGGTGTCACAATGACACTAGAACTGTATGTACAGCTCCTGGCCTTTGCAACAATAGCATGGAACCGGAGATAGCTCAACAGGCTGAGCTCAGGCTTTGGTGCTGGTCACAGGTACTGACCAACTGCTTGGTCCCTGAAAGCACCACCAGGTGTAGCTCCCCTGAGGACCACTGGTTGTGTTTACAAAACAACAAAAACCATCTGGACAACAAAGATGAGAGGGGGAAAAGGTGTTCATAATGTAGATTAAGGACCTGAGATAGGGACTGGAGAGACAGTAGAGCTCTTAAAATGCTGTCCATCCCAGTTACCTTACACAGCATGTGGTCCTCCCCCACCTAGTACTACTATGAGTGATGACTGGGCACAGGAATATCACTGAACACTCCTAGGTGTGGCCCAATACACCCCCCCAAAATGAGAAGTGAGGGTGCGCACAAAGCCCAAGATTATGGGAGGTACTGGAAGAGGTTTTAGTTTTTTAATTTGGGGTGAGGAGTGGTTGGGTGACCCCTGGTGGTGCTCAGGGAACCATATGCAGTGTTGGGGATTGAACCAGGGTTGGCCACATTCAAGGCAAGTGCCTTAAGCTTTGTACTATCCAACCATGAAAAAAACTTTGAGGTGATGTCAGGGATTGAGTCCAGAGCCTCATACAGACAAAGTAGGTATTTTACCATGTCTGGATTGACCTATTCTAGATATTTTATATCCCTGTGAATTTTGTTTAATTTTATTTTATTTTATTTGCTTTTTGGATCACACCCGGCGATGCACAGGGGTTACTCTTGGCTCTGCACTCAGGAATTACCCCTGGCGGTGCTCAGGGGACCATATGGGATGCTGGGAATCGAACCCAGGTCAGCCGCGTGCAAGGCAAACGCCCTACCCACTGTGCTATTGCTCCAGCCCCTCCCTGTGAATATTTTAAAACAAATGTTGGTTGGGACAAAAGAAACGGAACTGAAAATTCAAGCTCTTACAGGCATGGTAAAGGACTGACAGTATACTTTGCATGCCAGAGGCCATGTTCAATCTCAGTATCAGATAGTCCCCAGAGTACCCCCAGGACCAACACAAAAGTACTGAGCAGGAAATAACCCCAAGCATCACTGGGTGTGGCTCCAACCCAAAACCAAACCAAATAAAGACAAGCTGTAAGAATTTCTGAGGGGGCTGGAGCCATAGCACAGCGGGTAGGGCGTTTGCCTTACACGCGGCCGACCCAGGTTCTAATCCCAGCATCCCATATGGTCCCCTGAGCACCGCCAGGGGTGATTCCTGAGTGCATGAGCCAGGAGTGACCCCTGTGCATTGCTGGGTGTGACCCAAAAAGCAAAAAAAAAAAAAATTCTGAAAATGGGGGCTGGAAAGATAGAATGGTCAGGGTTCCTGGGTTCTATCCCTGGCACTATGCAAGGTCCCCCAAACACCTCCAGGAGTAAGCCCTGAGCACCACTGGGTGTGGACTCCCCCAAAAAGACTTACTGAAAGTGATACATTTTTTAAATTTATTTTTTGTTTTTATTTTTTGCTTTTTGGGTCACACCTGGCGATTCACAGAGGTTACTCCTGGCTCTGCACTCAGGAATTACTCCTGGTGGTGCTCAGGGGACCATATGGGATGCTGGGAATCGAACCCAGGTTTGCCGCACACAAGGCAAATGCCTTACCCGCTGTGCTATTGCTCCAGCCCCAGATACATTTTTTTTTTTAATTGTTGGGGCCAGACCAAGTGGAGGCGCTCTTTTTTTTTTTTTTTTTGCTTTTGGGGACACAGCAATGAAGCTCAGGGGTTACTCCTCACAGTGCTGGGGGGACCATATGGGAAGCCAGGGATCAAACCTGGGCCTGCCGTGTGCAAGGCTAACACCCTACCTGCTGTACTATTGCTCCGTCACCGCATTGGGACATTCTTAACCATCCCTGGCCATTGTAATAAGGTAAAGATAAAAGGAAAAAAATAGAAAGATTTATAATTCAATTTTTTTGTTTGTTTTGTTTTTGGGTCACACCTGGCGATGCACAGGGGTTACTCCTGGCTCTGCACTCAGGAATTACTCCTGGCGGTGCTCAGGGGACCATATGGGATGCTGGGATTTGAACCCGGGTCGGCCGCGTGCAAGGCAAACGCCCTACCCGCTATGCTATCACTCCAGCCCCTATAATTCAATTTTAAAGGATAAATATTATCTCTAGGTTTGTGCTTATTTAAGTGACTAGCTGGAGATGTCACTCGGTGGTAGAGTGAAGATTTTGCATATATTGATCCTGGACTTGATCCTCAAGACAGAAAAATAGAATTACTAATACAACTAGAAAGTAATTTACAGTCAGGGAGACAGCTGAAAGTACTGGAGCACATGCCTTGCACACAGGAGACTTGAGCTTCATCCTGGGTACCTCATGGTCCCCCAGCACTGAGCTAGGGAGTAACCCCCAGGCACCAACCATCAGGTGTGGCCCAAAAGCAAGAATAAAATTGTACTTCGGTAGAATATTCAATAAATGAAATTCAATAAAGATAAATTATATAGGAGATGGGGCTGGAGTGATAGCACTGCGGGTAGGGCATTTGCCTTGCATGCGGCCGACCTGGGTTCGACTCCCAGCATTTTATATGGTCCCCTGAGCACTGCCAGGGGTAGTTCCTGAGTGCAGAGCCAGGAGTGGTCCCAAAAAGAAAAAAAAAAGAAATATAGGAGAGAGGGCCAGGGGTGGCTCGGTGCCAACAGCACTTGCCTTGCAACAGTGACACCACGAGTTTGATCCAGTACACACAACTGTGCCAGGCGATCATCTCTGCAGCTCTACTGTCTGTCCACTGGCATCAAACAGGATGCCATCTCCAGCCCACCGCAGTGCCAGCACTGCAACTAAAGATACACCAGGACTGCAGCCCCGTGGGCACATCTGTGAGCGCCGCAGCAACTCCCAGCACATAACACAACAGCGGAGGGCAGCCCCGACAAGCACATGTGTGAGCACCACAACAGTGCTCAGCTCCTTCCGTGAGCACCAAGACCAAGTGCGTGCATGATCTCCGATCAGCATAGCAGCAGAGGAGAAGAAAGGGGAAAAGATTAAATCATCATGAAGCGTTAGGAGGCTGGAGAGGGACCAGAGCCATAATACAGCAGGTTGGGTGTTTGCCTGGCACAAGGCCAAACCAGGATCGATCCCCGGCACCCCACATCATCCCCCGAGGAGTAACCCCTGAGCATTGTTGGGTCTGACCCAAAAATCTGGGGCGGGGGTGGGGGGGAAGAAGGCAGGAGAGACAGTATAGCTGGGTGTTTGCCTGTGTGCGACTGACCCAAGTTCCATCCCTCCCACCACATAGATTCCCCCCGAGCCTCTCTGGAAACAATCCTTGAGCAGAGGCTAGTAGTGAGCCCTGAGCACCACCATGTGTGACGCCTTCCTTCCCCTCAAAAAAAAAAAAAAAAATCAGCATTAACAACAAAGCCAAATACAAACTCCTGAATTTGTTGAGTATCTCTTTCAAAGTGGAGAGCAGACACTTACTGTCTTTGTCCATTCAGCATGGTGAAGAGAAATTGCCTTCGACCTTGATGCTTCAGGGGGTTCAGGTCTATCACTATATTTAGGGTAAAAGAGGGTAAAAGTAAAGATTCATAGACAAATAGGCTCGGAAACCTTTTTTTTTTTTTTTTTGGCTTTTGGGGTCACACCCAGCCAGGCTCAGGGCTTCCTCCTGGCTCTGCACTCAGAAAGCATTCCTGACAGTGCTCGGAGGACCATATGGGATGCCAGGGATCGAACCAGGTCCGCTGCATGCAAAGCAAATGCCCTCCCCGCTTGTACTATTGCTCTGGTCCCCAGGCATTGAAACTTTTTTTAAGTGGCCTAAGTTAATCCGATATAAAGCAGATGGCTGACCAGGGCTCTAGAGAGAGTTTTGGTTTGTTGCAGTGCCTGGGATGGTACAGCCCCATGCACTGTACCACAGAGCTACAGCACAGAATAGTCCTGATAGTGACTAAACGGCATAAAGCCTCACATGTTTACTGTGGACCCTTGAAGACATTCACTGACCCTGAAAAAATGGAACCTTATAATCTACACTGAAGTTTATTCTACCATAAGCTGAGAGCAACATGCTTTCACCACTCCACGGCTAGAAGAATTCTACAAGTCTGCTATTAAGGCCACCTAGATATAAATTCAACTCAAATACCTATCTTGGCAGCTACTCTCCCCTTCTCTTATTTCTGCAGTCTCAAATAAATTTAGCTATGCTTGATTTTTATTTGGGGGTGACACCGTCAGTCCTAACCATCGTCAGAGGGCCATATATGAGTACAGAGGATCAAATTGGAGTCAGTCTTATGCAAAGTAAGTGCCTTAACACTAAGTGTTTTGTCTCTCTGGCCCCAAATTAGACTGTTTTGGAGCCAGAGAAATAGAACAGTGGGTAGGGTATTTGCATGCGGCCTACCCAAGTTTGCTTTTTTTCTCTCTCTCTTTTTGCATCACACCCAGCAATGCTCAGGGGTTACTCCTGGCTCTGCACTCAGGAATTACTCCTGGCGGTGCTCAGGGACCATATAGGATGCAGGGGATTGAACCCGGCTCGGCCGCATGCTAAGCAAACACCCTATCCATATACTATATTGCTCCGGCCCCCGCATACCTATTTGTTCCCTGGCAACCCATACAGTCCCCTGAATCTGCCAGGAGTGATCACTGAGCACAGAACCAGGAGTATGCCCTGAGCACTGCCAACTGTGGTCCGCAAACAAAAAAGAACAACCTGCTTTTCAGCCTCTGTTTTAGCTTGATTGAGTTATGAGATTAAGTTCTGTTGTTTATGGGGCTCAGCTATCACAAGGCCTTCCCTCTCCCCTTTTTCCAGCCAGTAACCTTGAGAATGCAGGACAGTGCAGTGCCCTTGAGCATGGAAGATAAAGACTCCAGGTCACACCAGCTGCCCACTCCGGGCTGCTTGGAGGCTCCAGACTCTGCATCCGGGCAGTTTATGGTGCTGGGGACTTGACCCAAGCCTCCTGCACACAAAGCATGTCTTCTGTCTCCCGAGCTGCCGCTGGCCCCAAGTCTGTTTAAAACAACTGAGAAATAACTAGTGTCTTGGGTAATCTTTAAGGAAACTAAAGAAGAAAAGAACAAGAAATAGCTTCTAGGCATTTAAGATGTGGCTAAGGCATTTCTTACACAGGACTGATCCCCAGAATCACACCGTGTTCCCCCAATCCCTTCAGGAGTGATTCCTGAGCATAGAGTCAGGAGTAAGCCCTAATAAGACCACCAGGTGTGGCCCGAAAACAAAAGTTTATCACAGGACTGGAGAGATAGTACAAAGGTCAAGGCACTTGGTTTGCATGTGGCCAACCCTGGCTCAACCCCTGGCACTGTATGGTCCCACAAGCACCAACAGGGTGACCCCCATGCCCTGAATCGGAAGTCGCCTCTGAGCACTGCCAAGGGTGGTTGGCATTTGGGCAAGGGCGCGGGTGGGGGTGGGAGGGGGAGATTGGGCCACACCCTGTGTTGCTCAGGGGCTACTCCTGGCTCTGCAATCAGGAATCACTTTGATGGGCCCCAGAGGGATCATATGGGATGCTGGGGATCAAACCCGGGTTGGCCACATGCAAGGCAAATGTCCTGCCTGCTGTACTATCACTCTGGCCCAGAGCACTGCCAGGTGTGGCCCAAAGTAGCTGATCCAGAGGGCCAGAGTGATGGAACAGGAGGTAAGACATTTTTATGCCTGGTCAATCCTTGACACCAAACATGGCCTCCTGAGCAATGCGACCTGTGATCCCTGAGCACAGAGCCAGGAATACCCCTTGGGCACTGAACAAAAAATAAAAAATATGATCCAACTATATGGAAGGGGACATGGGTGCATGATGAAATTTTCTGCCTTTAGATAGGAAATCAGCAGATATGTTTTAAAGTAGCAGTCAGGAAATTTCTGTGAAACCACTACAGAAAATACAGAATCAGATATTACAAGTAGCCCAGAAAGTGGAAAATAAGCAGTGTAGCGGGTGCTGGAGAGTTAGTATAGGGGCTAAGGCATTTGCTGGCCTTCCATGCTGCAGGCTAGGTTTGATCCCCATTACCAAATATGTTTCCCTGAGCACAACTTGGAGTGATCACAGAGCTAGGAGTATGTCCTGAGAAACTACTAAAACAATATTTAAAAAAAAAAGCAAAAAATAAAAGTAGTGTAGGTGGCTTGTGAAGAAGGGATAGAACAAAGGGCTGTTTAATATTAATCAAAAGCAATTTTTTAAAAAATAACAATTTTAGACCTACATAATACATCTTTTTCTTGGGTTGGGGGGAGGGGTTGAGGTCCCACCTGGCAATGCTCTGGGACTACTCCTAGCATATTCATGCAGTGAACTGGGGTGGTCACATGTTTTCTCTCTCTCTCTCCCTCTCCCTTCCCCTCTCCCTGAGTTGATATTTCTAAATCACAGGAATGTATGACTTGGCTAAAGAAAAAAAAGAAAGATAAACAGAAGAAAATAAAATAGCTGCATATACCCATCACGAGTCCAGAGTAGCTCTGACCCCAAGCTAAACGTCACCCTCCCAACTCCCCACAGGGATGCCTCACCCTTGCTGAAGTGGAAATGGATCACTTCTCCCGGCCTCGGCTTCCTCAGGGATACTGGAGTCTCCGTTTCAGATAAGGGCAGGTCGTAGAACTTGTACTCCACATAGACCTGTTTTATATTCTCATCAGACATCACTTCGGCCTCTGGGTAGAAGGCCAGGGAGACAATTTCAATGCACATCTTCTCTGAGTCCTGATAAGGAAAATACTTATTTCCTATAGGTCAGTGATGCTCAAGACACTGTTTCCCCCCCATCTGATTAATACACTACTCTCTAGGGAGCAGCCTGAGGCACAATCCACCTACTCTATCATTCCTTGACAATCCACTTAGAGGTTAAAGGGTACAGGGCCAACTTGACCAAAGTGTCCCCAGGGAATCTAAAGGGATTTTGTAAACAGAGTCCAGATATCCAATCTCCCAGTTCAGAGAATCGTTTCTCAGCTGTCTCTGCTGCACAATCAAAGCACTTTCTAAACAAATTGCTTTTTTCCAGCTTTCACAGTGAAAACCAATCCAGCATATTCCTGAGTGAACCCCTGAAGAATTCCTGGCTCATATTAAAGAACTGTTTTAGTCACAAGAGCCAGCAACATTTTCAGCTTCACTTCTCAGTTGCTGCAACCACCAGAGTCCTCTCTTTCAATTCTATTATTTATTGCAAGACCAGAGTGACAGGGCGCTAATTGGGGTTTGATCCCCAGCATCCCATACGATCCCCGGAGCACAGCCAGGAGTGATTCCTGAGTGCAGAGCAGGTGTAATTTTTCCTTTTCCAAAAGGAAAAAAAAAATATTGAGGTTCTGTGACTTACAGTGCTCTCAATAATGGTTTTCTGTGTACATAATTCTGTCACCAAAACCATCACCAGTGTACCCACTCCTTCCCCAAGAACTCCAGATTCCCTCCTTTCCAAGTCTCTCTCTCTCTCTCTCTCTCTCTCTCTCTCACACACACACACACACACACACAGAGACACATATACACACAACTCAATTGTGTGAATCAGCTCACCCATCGCAGATTTTTTTTAAAGAAGATAAGTAGGATAGAGAGATAGAACAGGGATTAAAGTGCTTGTTTTAAGCACATCTGACTCTGGTTTGATCCCTGGTACTACATATGTACCCCAAGCATCACCAGGAATGACCCCCGTACAGAGTCATTTGTAAGCCCTGAGCACTTCTGGGAAACAACCCTTCCAGAAAATAAGGACATACAATTTAGGAGTCTTTAGAGTAGTCTAACATGTGTGATGTAGAATTCAAATTGCTGCTTTTGGGGTTGATCTGAGTGTCTGTGTGAAATTTTGAATCTTGAATCTAGAAATCTTGACTGGAGGGGCTGGAGTGAGCACAGCGGGTAGGGCCTTTGCTTTGCACGCCACCAACCCGGGTTTGATTCCCAACATCTGATACGGTCCACTGAGCACCGCCAGGAGTAATTCCTGAGTGCATGAGCCAGGAGTAACCCCTGTGCATTGCCGGGTGTGACCCAGAAAGAAAAAAAGTAAAAAAGAAATCTTGACTGGAATCCCAACTCTAACTGACTTTATAGTCCTGGATACTATTAACTATATCATGGAATCTTTACTTTCATGATATCTAAGATTAAGCTATCACTTAGCTCTAATATCCCATGGTTCTGTTTTATAAACATTTATCAATCACAATTCAGAGCTCCTATTGGTCATTTTATTGCTTTTCCTTTTTTGTTTGTTTGTTTGTTCTTCTGGTGGGGGGCCAAACTTGGCAATGCTCAGGGGTTACTCCTGGTTCTGCAGTCAGGAATTAACGGGACCAGTCAGTACTGGAGATCTAACTAGGATCAGCTGTGGCAAGGCAAAAAAAGCACCCGTGCTACAATGTTTTAAAGAGTTGTAACTACAAGTTTTGAAATTGACTCAAAAACTTTGTACACTGACAAAAATAACCTAAAACCAAACACAGAAGAAAAAAAAAAACTTTAGAGGTGCTGGAGCGATAGCTCAGTGGGTAGGACATTTGCCTTGACACAGCCAACCTTGGTTCGATTCCCAACATCCCGTATGGTCCCCTGAGCATCTCCAGGAATAATTCCTGAGTTCAAAAGCCAGGAGTAACCCCTGTGCATCGTTGGGTGTAACCCAAAAAGAAAAAAAAAAACACTTTTGAAACAATTACCTCAAGGCTCTCCACACAGAAAGTTTCCCTCCCTTCTAGCCTCCACTTCCCAAAGAAATGTGGGGGTGGAGGGAGGGCTATACCTGACAGTGCTCAGGGCCTCCTCCTGTCTCTCCCTCAGGGATCACTCCTGATGGAACTCACAGCACCATATATGGGATGCCAAAGATCAAACCTGGGTCAACTTCATGCAAGGCAAACACCCTACCCACTGTATTATCTCACCAACCCTTGAACCTGTGTTTTTTTTTTTTAGCTTTTTGGGTCACACCCAGCGATGCACAGGGGTTACTCCTGGCTCATGCACTCAGGAACTACTCCTGGCGGTGCTGGGGAGACCATATGGGATGCCGGGGATCGAACCCAGGTCGGTCGCGCACAAGGCAACCACCCTACCCGCTGTGCTATCGCTCCGGCCCCTGAACCTGTGTTTTAAGATGGATTTAATGAGAAGGTCATCCTTCAGGGTGAGGAGGTATCATAGCAAGCTGCAAATGACTTGAAAGCAAGAGGAAATAAGAGAGAACAGAGCTGAAGCAAGTTCTTACTGAAACCAAATATAGAAAATTACACTTTTTTTTCTTTTGGTTTTGAGGCCACATCAGGCAGTGCTCAGAGCTTAGTCCTGGCTCTGTGCTCAGGGATCAGACCTGGCAGTCTCAGGGGACCATGTGAGATTCCAGGGATCAAAATTAGGTTGGCTGCATGCAAGGCAAATGCCCTACCCACTGTACTATAGCTCCAGCCCTAAGAAAATTATACTTTTATTTAATTGTATCAACAGACTTCTGTTCTCAGGTAATGTAAATTTAACTAAGTTATTTGGATTTCCTGTTGGGTCATTAAAACTGGATCTGAAATTTATTTGTACCCAAGTATTAAGTACAGTATCATCATTTAGAATCTTGTCTTGCATTCCACATTTAACCCAGGGTACTTACTGCCTTAGGATGTGTTAAAGATCTCGGTGACACTATGATGTCATCACTGTCAGTAGTTTGGGATTCACTGACTTCAGAAGCTTGTTCAAAGGACTGTTTTCCTGTTAGAGAAAAGATTGGCGTTACTGAACTGTTTCCGAGAACTCTGCATAACCTAAGAAAACACCAAGGCTCGATTCTTAATCAATTCCAGTAAAAAATATTAAGAGAGCCTGGAAGTGAATTCAAAGGACTGGATCACATGCTTTGCATAGAAAGACACAGATTTGATCCCCAGAATCATTTAGTCCCATATAATGAAGCAATCAATCAGGAGGAGACCTCCAAGCCTCTGGCACTAAGAACCATCAATATAGCCTCAAAAAAAAAAAAAAAAACCAGAAACCAGAGAGATCTGGAAAATGGCTCTGCTTTAGCAAATTTATTCCTTTTTTTTTTTCTTTTTGGGTCACACCTAGCAATGCCCAGGGGTTGTTCCTGGCTCTGCACTCAGGAATTACTCCTGGCGGTGCTTGGGGGACCATACGGGATGCGGGGGTTGAACCTGGGTCAGCTGCATGCAAGACAAACACCCGATCTGCTGTGCTATTGCTCCAGCCCCGCAAGTTTATTCTTTAACAAGGAATAAATTACCTGCATATGCTGAGCATGATCCCAAATGCTCTGCTGTTTGTGCCTGGCAGACCTGTCATCTATGTGCCTCAGTGCCACTTGCAGGTGATGCCACATGCCAACTAAAGAAGTGGCACCCTGAGTAAGCAGCATGGCTGAATGCGTGAGCACCACAACACTGCATATGGCACCCAGAGGGCCCCATGACCAAGCACATGTGCTACCTCCAGTTGTGGCAGCAACATCAACAGAAGGAAGGGAAGTGGGAGAATAAGATGAGGTGAAATACTGAAAGCAGGGGCCGGAAAACAACTCAAAAAGTGATTATGAGAAGAATTTGCTGTCCACCAAAGTAAGTGTGTTACTGAAAACATTTTTCTTTATAGTTTCATCCTACCAAATAACATTTAACATTTACCAAACAACATTGGCAAATTAAGTCTAGTTCCAATAAACGTGACCTGGTTTATCATTTTCACAATCACAGTAAAGACAAAGATGACAAAATAAAAACCACAGTCTCATACATACAAGCATGCACTCCTCCACCAAACCTAGCATTCTTGGTACACAGGAACTTTTTTATCCCTCTTCTGAAGAATCCTATACTTTCCTTAGAATTGGTGTATTTCCTCCTCAATAAAATTAAAATGTATGGGACTGGAGCGATAGTACAGCGGGTAGGGGATTTGCCTTGCACTCGACCGACCCAGGTTCAATTCCCAGCATTCCATATGGCTCCCCAAGCACTGCCAAGCACTGATTTCTGAGTGCAGAGCCAGAAGTAACTGCTGTGCATCGCCAAGTGTGACCCAAAAAGAAAAAAATTAAAATGTATTGTAAATTCAGGGCTGTCCATCTTGCATGCAGCCAGGCTGAATCCATCCCCGGCATCCCATACGGTCCACCAAGTACCACCAGGAGTGATTCCTGAGTGCAGAGCCAAAGCTAACCCCTGAGAATAGCCAGGTGTGACCCAAAATCGAAAAGTAAAAGTTTCATTTCACTGTCTTATCCTGAATTTATTTTCTGTGGTGAAAGACCAGAGTGTCTAGCCAGGAAGAGACAGGGACTGATGTTCTTCTACTTGGGACATGCTACATCTCAGTGCAGCCTGAGAACCAGACCAGAAATCTTAGCAGGTAGGTAGGGACAAGTACACATGCTACTCAGAACCAAATGGGTCTCCAGGTCGCCTGCCACCGGTGTTCATGGGACTCGCAGGGCCAGAGTGTCTGTGCCACGCAGAGCTCATGCAGACTCTAGACCTAACCTCCCCAACTTTCTCCCCACGGCTAACAGAAGAAAAACTAAAAGGCTTCATAAAACAATCCTGTGATTAAATCAAAGCTTATGTTGTAAAAAGACACTACCATTTTCAGTAGAGAGGGCTTCCTTTTGCAACAGTGCTGACTGAGATGATGCTATTTCCTCTTCCTTTTGCTGATCTTTGGAATCCTCATCTACGGAGATCTTAAGGTCTGAGAATGACCACTCAGAGCAGTTCACCTGCTGCAGGATAAAAGAATACAAGAGGGTGCTTGCCTTGAATGCAGCTGACTCCAGTCTGATTACCAGCACTGCATGGTCCCTCGAGCTCCCCAATGCTGCTAGGGTTTCCCACAAAGACACAACCTCTCCCCCCAAAAAAGCAAAACTATATAGCTGATAATCTGATATTCTTTCCTTTTTTTCTTATACTTAGTGCTTGGGGAACCGTGTGATGTCTGGGATCAAACTCAGGCCACCCACATGCAAAGTATGTGCTCCAATCTTATGAGATATATCCTGGTCCTTTACTTATTTATTTATGTATTGGGGGGTGGGTGGGGGTTTGGGTCACACATGGTGATGCTCAGGACTTACTCCTGGCTCTGCCCTCAGGAATTTCTTCTGTCAGTGCTCAGGGATCATATGGGATGCTGGGGATCGAACCTGGGTTAGTGGCTCCTACGTGGTGGCAGGGATCTAACTCAGACCTCCTGCATGCAATTCAAACCCACTGAATTGTTTGTGTCTCTCCACACTTTTTTTTTTCTTTTTGCTGTGCCAAAAACTGAACCCTGGGCCTCAAAAATATAAGGTAAGTTTCTACCACTGAGCCATATCTCTGGCTTGTACATATTATTAAGTGCTACACTTGTAACTTCAATGCCTTGGGAAAAATGGAGTATCATGCTCGAGAGAGTATGAGGGGGAGGGGGATGGGGGAGGGGGTTAAAGCACTTGCCGTGCATGCCAGTGACCCTGATCTAATCCCTGGCACCACATACATTTTCCCAAGCATTGATCCAGAAGTGATCAATGAGCACAAAGTTAGGTGTAATATACAAGGGCTTAATGTCTCCAGGGTGAGATACAACAGTCTTCACACACTTTCCTCTAAGGAAACTTTTTGAGATCATTTTTAGTGGATTATTCATAAAATCCAATATTAAATAAATTATTTAGGACCTGCTTTTCGGGCAGGCTTGTGTGGTGGTGGAAAAATTTGAAATAATGGTGGTGGGAAGGTATAATGGTGGCAGGGTTGGTGTTGGAATATTGAATGTAATAAATTATTGTGAACAACTTTAAACAAATAAAAAAAACAAAGTTAGAAGTAAACCTTGAGGGGCCGGAGCTTGGCGGGTAAGATGCTTGCCTTGCATGTGGTTGACCTGGGTTCAGTCCCCTGCACCCCATATGGTTCCCCGAGCCCCGCCAGGAGTGATTCCTGAGTATAGTCAGGAGTAAGCCCTGAGCACTGCCAGGTGTGGCCCCAAAACCATAAAAGACAAACAGAAAGAAGTAAACCCTGAGCATTGCCAGCGGTAACCCAAACACTCCCCCACAACCCCCACCCCCGCCCCCAAGAAGGGGAGCCAGATAGTATAGGAAACAGAGGTAAAGCTTTGTATGTGACCATGCTGGCTGCAGCCTCATTTAAATTCCCAGCATCACATGAGGCACCCCAAGTTCTGCCAGGGGTCACTTCTGAGCAGATTAAGAATAGCCCCTGAGGCACCACTTGTTGTAGCCTCCCCTCCCCCACCCACTCCACACACGTACACACAAGACACAGAATGACTGCATTCATTTATGGTATATGAAAAAATATATGTGTATGTATATATATATATATATATATATATATTAGAAGATTAATATCCATGGCCAGGGAAAACAGGGGCCAAGAGGACTGGTTAATGGTTGGAATCTACTACAAGTGGGGCAGAGCAGGGAAGGGTAGGTAAGATAGAGAAGGGAACAGTATGACAACAATAGCTGGAAAGGATCACATTGACAAGAACTGAGTGTTAAAAGTAGGTAAAGGGATATTCCTGATAAGCTTTCAGTCGCTATAGTGGAAATACAAGGCCCAAAATGGGAGAGGGAGGAGTCAGAGAGAGAGAGAGAGAGAGAGAGAGAGAGAGAGAGAGAGAGAGAGAGAAGAGAGAGAGAGAGAGAGAGAGAGAGAGAGAGAGAGAGAGAGAGAAGAAAAGCGCCTGCCATAGAGGCAGGCTGGGGGGCGGGGGTGGGGGGTGATGGGAGGGAAACTGAGGACACTGGTTGGTGCTGGGAAATGTATGCTGGTGGAGGGTTGAGTGTTGGAACACTATGACTGAAACCTAATCACAAACAGCTTTGTAAGGGTATATCTCACAGTGATTCAATTTTAAAATTAATTTTTTTAAATGAAGGCAGAGAAGGCAGTATCAAGTACATAGCTTGTTCATAAATAACTTTTTAAAAGTGGAACAAGGCTGTAGTGATAGCACAGCGGGTAGGGCGTTTGCCTTGCACGCGGCTGACTCAGGTTCAATTCCTCCGACCCTCTCGGAGAGCCCGACAAGCTACTGAGAGTATCCCGCCTGCACTGCAGAGCCTGGCAAGCTACCCGTGGCGTATTCGATATGCCAAAAACAGTAACAAGTCTCACAATGGAGATATTACTGGTGCCCACTTGAGCAAATCGATGAACAAAGAGACGACAGTGCTACAGTGCAACTATAACTAACCAAAAAAACTTTATAATAAACAATTATTTCCAGGGACTTAAAAGATAGCACAGGGAGTAAGACACTAGCCTTGCGTGCAACCAAGCCAGGTTTGAATCCCCAGCACCAGATACGGTACACCCTCCATTCCCACCCTATGTAACGCCAGGCGTGATCCTTGAGTCCTAGAGCACAGAACAAGGAGTCCTGAGCACTTCTGGATGTAACCCTAAAACTAAACCAAAAACTAAAAGAACCAATTATTTACAAATAATTTCTGATTTTTAAAAAAAATTGGTTCCAGTTGGACTTACTAGGAGTATGTTATTAAATTTTTAAACATAAATAAACTAACAAAACTAATCCCAGGGCAGAGATAGAACAGTGGATAAGGTGTTTGTTTTGCATGCAGTAGGTCCTAGGTTCGAGCCCTGATGCTCAGGCATCTGCAGTGGCCTGAGCACTTCCAGGAATGAGCCCTAAGTGCAGAGCCAGGAGTTAACCCTGAGCATCACCAGGTGTGGTCAAAATAAATAAATAAATAAAACAGAATTAAGATTAAAATGAGGGGCTGGAGTGATAGTTGAGAAGGTAGGGCATTTGCCTTGCATGCGGCAAACCCAAGCTCGATCTTCAGCACCCCATACGGCCCCCCAAGCAATGGCACGAGGAATTCCTGAGTGCAGAGCCAGGAGGAAGCCCTGAGCATTGCTGTGTGTGACCAAAAAAGCCAAAAAGTAGAATAAAATGAGGTGTACATTCTAGAACTCTATTAAACTACTTACATTTGTGGAAACATTTGCTGGCCACAAAAATTCATAATTATTGCTTATGCTATGTATGTCTTCTTCTGCTGCTACCTCTGAAAATAATATATTTGGGCATAGTATACCCCCTATTTTGGTTGTCCATTCAGGTTTGCTAAGGCCTCACCTGTGTTGTCTTTCCATTTAAGATGTTACGACCCAAATACTCCATTCTGTTCTTCCCTTGGGTGCCCATTCTCTTGCCATGTTTTCTTCTTGAGTAGCCTGCAATCTGGTGTTCCTTTTCCTTTCTTTCTCCCAGCTGAGGTTTCTTCTTCACTTGATACAGGTCAGCTTCAATCAGAATCTCAGCAGATGCCTCCTGGACCTAAAGCGAAGGATCGAACATAGCCTTATTAGATGAAATGCAACCGCTTCCATACTGAAGGATCTTAAGCTAGAATTAGACATTCATCTCCCAACACAGGGCCAAGAGATGTCCTCTCCTGTCTTCACAATAAAATCCAAAATTTTGTTCTACCTAGAACCTAATCACATTATCAGGAATACAAATTGTTTGGGGAGAGAAAGTGATATTCAGAGAAAATATTCTTATGCTCCATTCGTTCCACTGGATGGGTAGAAATCTTCTACTGGGAGGGCCAGAGTGATAGCACAGCAGGTAGGGCACTTGCCTTGCATGCAGCAGACCCGGGTTTGATCCCCAGCACCCCTTATGATCCCCTGAGCTCAGTAATTTAATTCCTGAGTGCAGGGCCAGGAATAAGTCCTGAGCACTGCTGGGTGTGACACCAAAACTTAAAATAAATAAATTGAATAAATCTGCTACCTGAGGAGAAAAGGACAACTTTTCCTCACTGGATGAGATCTCTGAATTGTCTTCAATGTCATTCTCCGCAGTCTGAGAATCTAGTTCCAGGGATTTCTCTGGGGGTACATAGGAAGACTTCCAATTCAGGTGCATCTGAATTGATCCATTGAGTACCCCTGTGGGATCAGTAAGGCTAAAATCACCTGAAAAACATAGCCTTTATTAAGATCTGATCACATGAAACAGACCAGTGACCATTTAGCAGCAACTTACCTACTTCTTATATTGGCATTTTTAATTTTATTGTATTTTGTTAGTGATTAACACCCCGGGATAAACATATGCATTCAAGAAGTTGGGGCCAGAGATAATATAGTGGCTAAAGGCACTTGTCTTGTACTTTAAGGGTGACCCAGGCTCTATCCCTGGTACCTGTATGGTTCCCTGAGCCCTGCCAGTGATCCCTGAGCACAGATCAACTTAACCCAGCCCCCAAAATAATTTGCTTGCCATTAGTCACTCTATCAATAAGACTGTATTGTTACATTATTATGATTCATTATTATAGCCATACGCTTTTTTTTTTTTTGGGTTGCACTTGGCGATGCACAGGGATTATTCCTGGCTGTGCACTCAGGAACCACCCCTGGTGGTGCTCAGGGGACCATATGGAATGCTGGGATTCAAACCCAGGTCGGCCACATGCAAGGCAAATGCCCTACCTGCTGTGCTATCACTCTAGCCCCTATAGCCATACACTTTTATACCTTATGGATACAAGAAAATAAGAAAAGCATTATCTATACATCTGTACTCAAGTGATTTTTTTTTAGGTCACACCTATCAATGCTCAGGGGTTACTCCTACTCTGCACTCAGGAACTACTCCTGGTGGTACTTGGACCATATTAGATGCCAGGGATTGAAATTGAGTCAGGTTCAATGTGTGAGGTAAGTGCCCCACTCACTGTGTTATCACTCCAGCCCCAAGTGGTCCCAATTTCTGAAATAATTAAAGTCAACAATTACCACACAAATAAGATAGTAAAAGTCAAGAAAGGTTATTTGCTTTATTTTATCCACTGCCAGTAATTAAACCCAGGGCCTCACATACAAGATGCATGGCAAGCGCCCTGCCATGGTGTGCTGTACCATGGAAAGATGTGTGTTCCATGGTAGAGCACACACCTTGTAAATGTGAGAGCTTGGGTTCAATTCCCAAGCCCAAACTAAAAAAACTTAACTGGATTTTTCAAAATAACAGATTTCTAATTTGTAATAATGATTAATTTAACAAAGGACTGGCATTGCCCCTCTTTAGCAAAGGATGAATTGTCAGCACAACTTACAACCCCTCCTCCATCCTTTTTGGACCACTTCCAGCTGTCCTTCAGGCACCGTATGGTGTCAGGATCAAAATCAGGATTCCTGTATGCAAATCATGTATGCAACCCTTTGATTCTCCCTGACTTTTATTGTGTGTGGGGCGGGGAGGGCGGGAAGGAGGGCCGTATCCAGTGATACTCGGATACTCATGACTCTGCACTCAGGAATTGCTCCTGGCAGTGCTCTGGGCCCATAAGGGGTGCTGTGGAATCAAACTCAGGTCAGTCACAAGCAAGACATGCCCCCTAACCACTGTACTATCACTCCAGCCCTCACTTTAAAAAACAAAACTAAAACAAAGGTTGCACATTGAAAGGAATATGCAGAAGCTTCCTAAATACAGCTGGTACTGGCTGTACTCATCCCCATTACCTATCCCAATGAGAGTGTGGACATTCCTGCCTCATGCAGACTAAAAATGGGAGATGACCTTGCCTACCTACATCTCCATAATGCTGGCTTTAAAAATAAATATTGGTGGGGCTGGAGTGATAGCAGTGTGTGGGGCAGTTGCCTTGCACATGGCCAACCCAAGTTCGATTCCCAGCATCCCATATGGTCCCCTGAGCACCGCCAGGAATAATTCCTGAGTGAAGAGCCAGGAGTAACCCCTATGCATTGCCATGTGTGACCCAAATTTTTTTAAAAAATTAATTAACTAATTAATTAATTAAATGTTGGAACCAGAGGGATAGTACAGGGGTTAAGGAGCTTGGCTTGGTACTGCCAAATCCAGTCCTCTCTCCTACATAGCATATGGTTCTCCAAGGACCATCTTCACTCGTTGCTAGTGGGAAAAAAATCCAAGAAGTTTGCTTTTCTTGCTATGGCCTGGCAATCTAACTTGTGCCTACGTTTTTAAAGAAATAAAAGGTACTGGAGTGATAGTACCGGGGGTAGGGTTGCAAACGCCTTGCATTTGATCCCAGGCATCCCATCTGGTCCCCCGAGCACCGCCAGGAGAAGTTTGAGTGCAGAGCCAGGAGGAATCCCTGAGCATTGCCAGGTGTGACCCAAAAAGCTAAAAATAAATAAAAATAAAATAAAAGAAACAAGAGAATTATCAGGGAGTCTTAAGAACAAGTTTATAATCTCATATCTAGTCTTATACTAAGAAACAGTAAGATGTAAGTAAAGACAGATATCAGGAAGCATTAAAGAGTTGTAAAATGTTTGTTTAGACACAGATAGTATTGACTTTAGGTCAATGGATCTACCCATTCGGGTATCTTGTTTTTGTTGCTGAGAAAGCAGAGGCGGTCTAGGTTTTCATAGGATGAAGAAGGTCCTAACTAAGTCTTCTATTCTCTTGCTCTCAACAATATTCTAAAATGCTTGTAATTGGGGTCCAAATGTTTTAATTTTAGTTTACTTTGGCTTGGGAGCCGTGCCTGGCAGTGCTAATCTCAGTCTGGGCTCCTGCATGCCAAGTATGAGCTTCCCCGTCCCATTGAGCTATCCCCTCTTCATCATATTTTAAGAAAGGCTGTTTCAAACAAGTAATCAAAGAAACATTCTAGAATTAGAGCTGTAAGACAACACTGGACAGAGAGCATAAAGATGTAATAACCTTGAGCTCCCACCTTTAATGGATTTATTTTGCACCAGAGGAAGCAAGGGCACTTGGGCTCGGCCAAGGTACGTGCCAGGCTCTGAGTCTTCATCATCGAAAACATACACGGACAAGGCCTCCCGCCTCAGATACTGATCCAAGTCAGAAGTCACATGCACGAGGAATCGAGCCTGGTCTCTAAAGCAGGGGTTGTGACTGGCCGGAATGATGACAGTGTCGTGGTCAGAGAAAGTGAAGAAGCGGTACATGACATAAGGACTGGGCTGAGTTCCCAGCCATCGACTCCGGAGGTCAGAGCACCTGATGATTTCCACCTGCAGTTCATTCTGATGTTTCCATGTCTCTGGTCTGGACTGGAAAAATGTCGGGTCTTGGATTGAGGTTTAAAAAGCACAGCCTAAGAGAGTGTGGTAGTTTAAGCCCAGTACCCTCGCTTGGTGGTGAAGAGCTGTGATCTAGAGAGACACCGAGTCCTGACCAGATCACAGACACCCAACGACATTAACCTGCTTGCAGACTGGATCTCGCACACACTGACACTCGAGCCTTATCATAGAAAACAGAAACAGACATGCTATTTTGCTCCCAGCAAGGAAAAGGGCACAATTTCATTCTAAATTCTAGCTTGACCAAGGGAAAAATCTTGACTAGCTGTGGTGTGCTGGCATTTCTCTCTCATCTGAGAGTGAAAGACGGAGCTGCTGTCATAACCTGCCTCGGTTTGCGATGCCTGGGCCTGTCCCTTTTCTCACCTCATCCTCCTGGGCCTCCCAGGCTCCAAGCACACTGGCTGACAGGTAGGCCTGGGTTTTCTTTTGCTTAATGCTTGCCTGTAGGCTGGATCTTAGGGGGGAGCATAGTCTCATCCAGTATTCCAGCACCCCAATCTCTTCTCCGCCAGCTCCTGGATAGCAGAAAGTAGGACAGGCAGGGAAGGTACAGATGATGTGGCAAGGATCAAGAATAAAGGCAGAGGAAGGAAGTGGGACACTAGTGTCAGAGTAGCTATAGGCTAGGGGAAATTCCACACCTTAGTCCTAGCAGCTACGGGATGCTGAGAGGACTTACCAGTAAGTACTATAGAGCCGTAGACTCTCTCCACAGTCCCCAGCACCCTGCCAAAGTAGATCCATCCAGTTGCAAGTGTGCGGTGCTCACAGCCTATTGCCTGATGCAGATCAAGCCGGGCTGAAGCCCTTTGAATGTAGTTCAAGAAAAGGAAATCTGTTTCCACCACATACTGGGAGGTGAAGTCATAGAGAGGCCGTTGCCCCACAGACAGGGGAGTACAGTGAGTCTCAAAATCATAGAAAGAATAGGTGCAGAAAGTGGTAAGTTTAGGATCTCCAGCCTGAGCCAGGGCGGCAGATGTCAGGAAGGCCTGGTGAATGTGTAGTTCAAAAAGATTCTCACTTCGGCGAAGTAGAGAAAGGTTCACTTGATCCTCATTTCCATGGGCTGGCAATGTTTCCAGACATGATGACACCTGTCGGGTGCCATAAGCCACATCTCTGAGCTTTTCTAAATGGAAAGAAAACTGTCTATCCATTAAAGAGTAGAAAATTCTTTCAAGGATAACGAAAGGTAGAAAGAAAGACAAGAAAAACCACGGAATTCCAAATTGTGATTATTTCAAGAAACCATGTGATTTAAAAATAAAAACAATAGGGGCCATAGCCTATAGTACAGTAGGTAGGGCATTTGCCTTGCTCATTGCTGACTCAGGTTTGATCCCTGGCATCTCATATGGATCCCCGAGCATCGCCAGGACTAATTCCTGACTACAGAAACAGGAGTCACCCCTGAGCATTGCTGGGTATGGTCCTCCACAAAAAAAAAAAAAAAGAAAGAAAAGAAAAAGCAATAAAATGACAAATAGGAATTCTGATCATCAAATAAGCCAATGGTTGCTCTAGAAAGACGATACAAAGTAATCGGAAGTAAACAGTAAGGACAGGAAAACAAAAGGGCAAAATTTCATCCATAGATGGTATTGCTTTGGATTATCACAAGATCCTCTTGATTAACTGGTAATCTTATTAGAGAAATACTAGAAATATAAAATATGGGGCTGGAGCTATAGTACTATGGGTAGGGTGCTTGCCTTGCACACTGCTGACCTGGGTGTGTATACACACACACACACACACACACACACACACATAGGAAGTTGGGATAATGGCCATTACAAGAATAAATAGAACATTTTCATCTCAGTGTATATTACATTCCTGGGGCCCACCTAGAAGTGATCCTTTTTTCCATCTTGGTCTTGTTAAGCATTTCATTCATCATCTTTATTTTAAGCAAAAGAGAGATGAAAGAGATGAAAATCCACTTTAAGTCAGAATAATAAGTTACTAGTGGAAGAGGAGAATTATTGGAAAGAAGTTAAGAATATTGGTAATGGATGCAAAGATACATGAGACAGTTTACCAAATCCATGCATTACCTTGATTATCCAACCAATCAGAATCTTTGATATACAGTCCACTTTGAATTGAAAAAGCATTTGAGTCATTAAGTGTGTTAATGGTGATGGTTCTAGTTTAAGAGTTAAAATAGTAAAACAAAAATATTTTGGATACTGAAGTCATGAAATTTGCATATAAATGGATCAACATGGAAAGTATCATGTTGAGTGAAATGAGTCAGAAAGAAAGAGACACATAGAAAGATTGCACTCATATGTGGAATATAATGTAACTGAGAAGTACAAGTTGGCAACGATGCAACTTCTGGCAGATATCTCTCTGGACTTAGTTACTAAAATACTAAAATACAGAAACCCAAACCTGAGAGGCCGCTAAGTGTGGTCACTCGACCTCATACCTCTTCATCCTCAGCAATGGAAAACAAATTATCTAATGCTTCCTTTTCAGCAGGTCTGACTTTAGGGGAGAGACTCTCCAAACAATAATAGTGAGTTTTGTTGAAATATTGTATGCAATCAAAGTGAAAGTAAAGTGAAATTTTCTTTACTTAGCGGGGGGGGGGGGCTTAGGGTGGGGGGGCTAGGGACGTGGGGGGTTAGGGGTGTGGGGGGGGTGGGGTGGAGCTATACTGGGATTCTTGGTGGTGGAATATGAGCACTGGTGAAGGGATGAGTATTCGAGCATTGTATAACTGAGATTTAAACCTGAAAACTTTGTAACTTTCCACATGGTGACTCAATAAAAAATTTAAAAAAAATATTTTGGATACATCAGAATGTCTTCCTGTCCAAAATAAATGGAATACAAAGAATGACTAGTGATTTATTTCTTTCTGTTTTGTGTCTACACCCAGCAGTGCTCAAGGCTTACTCCTGGCTCTGCGCTCAGGGATCACATCTGATGGTGCTCAAGGGCCCATATGAAGTGCCATAAATCGAACCCAGGTTGGCTTCATGCAAGGGCAGTGTCCTACCCACTGTACTATCTCTCTGGCCCCCTGCTTAATGGTTTATTAATGAACAAGAATGAACTATTGAATAAAATATATTAAATATATTGCTTTGTGGCCAGAGAGATAGTACAGGGGTTAAGGTGTTTGCTTTACACACACCTATCCCCAGTTCAAACCCTGACACTGTTTACAGTTACCAAGCACCTCTGAAAACTGCTGGGTGTGCTCCTTTCCCCCAACCCCAAATAACCTGCATTACATGACATAGAGTTAATAATTTGATAAAATAGGGGCTGGAGCTATAGTACAGCACGTAGGTCATTTGCCTTTCAAGTGGCCTACCCAGGTTCAATCCCCAGCATCCCATATGCTTCCCTGAGCACCACCAGAAGTAATTCCTGAGTGCAGAGCCAGGAGTAACCCCTGAACATTGCTGGGTGTGGCTCTCAAATAAACAAAAAATTAGAATATAAAGAACTTATACAGATTAATAAAATACTGTTAAGAAATGGGTATATGGCCAGAGTGATAGTACAGGGAAGGACATTTGCTTTGCATGCAGCTGAGCCAGGTTCAATCCCTGGCATCTCATATGGTCCCCTGAGTAATGACAGGAGTGATTCCTGAGTGCAGAACCAGGAGTAACCCCTGAGCATCACCGAGTGTGACCCAAAAAGAAAAAACAAAAAGAAATGGTTAGAAGTCTATTGAAAATTTTTGAATTCCTGGAGCATGTGGCCATGATACTCTATGCTACTGATATTACAAGAGTAGCACACATTTAATGGCATGTAAATACAAGGCAACGGATAGTGATCAAAATATGTGTACATTTTTTGGTGTGTAATATGTGTAATATTTGCACACAGGCTCAACCTGTAACAACACTTTCCTCTAAGGAAACTTTTTTGGATCATTTTTAGTGAATTGTTCATAACAAGCAATACGAAATAAATTTTGTAGGTCCTGCTTTTGGGGTAGGCTTTCGGGGCAGTGGAAATATTTGAAATAATGGTGGTAGGAAGAGATTGTAATGGAGGTGGGTTTGGTGTAATGAATATAATAAATTATTGTGAATAACTTTATAAAATTAAATTTTTAAAAAAGAAATGGGTAGAGGAGGACTAAGGATATAGCTCAGAGGTAAAGATATATGTGAGGCTGAGTTCAATTTTAAGCACGACACAAAAGAACTATGTCATATACGACAAAATAAGGCAACCCTCAGAAGAAATAATAACAGAGGTAGCTCAAAGGACTCAGAAACTCATATTTTGTTTGCAAGAGCCCTGATACTGCACGGCCCTCCTGAGGATATAGTGGAATTAGCCCCAGAGCACCTCAGAGCCCCTCAACAAAAAGCAAAAGGATAAAAGAACTGGAAAACACTTAAAAAGTCTAACCTTTTCATAATAAAAGAGAGGTAAGGGCTAGAGAGACCATACAGGAGGGAAGGTGCTTGCTCTACACATGGCCAACCGCAGTGCAAATCAAGGGCACTCGTATAGTCCCCCGAGCACCACCAGGGGACACTGCTGAGCAGAAATAGGTGCAAAGCCCTGCTGGGTGTGGGTTCCCACACAAAGAAAGAGATGCAAATTAAGCTTCAGGAGCAAGGATATTTATCCTGTATTCTAACAGAAGAATAACCCTGCATCTGAATGACAGTATAATTTCAATAAATCCAAAAGTGGGGTGGGAAGATTTACTTATATGCCAATGACTTATCTTATTTTTATTTTTAGTTTGGGGGCCACACCCAGCAATGCCCAGAGGTCATTCCTGGCTCTGTGCTCAGGAATCACTCCTGGTGGTGCTTGGGGGACCATATGCGATGCTGGGTATTGAACCCAGATCGGCTGGGGACAAGGCAAATGCCCTTCCAGCTGTGCTATCACTCAGCACCCCCCCCTTTTTTTTAATAAAAGGGGTGTCCCCACTCCCAGAAATGCTCAGCACCTACTCCTGGTTTGGTGTTCAGGGATAACTGCTAGCAGAGTCTTGGGAAACCATATGGTGCCAGGGATTAAAACTGGGTCTCTTACATGCAAAGCAGTAGCTCAGCCTTATCTCCCTGGTCTGACAATGACCTTAGAGGCTCATCTTGACCTGAACCCAATCAGGACCAAGGATGTCTTACTCCTTTTATCCTAGTTCTATGTTAAGAAACCTGTTTACAGTTTCAACTTTCTAGAGAGAAGTTTACCTGAACAGAGGTACAACACATTCTGATGGCAGAAATGGACACCCACTATAAAATAACAAATAAATATTCTGGTTTAAAAATCAGTCCAGGGTGAGTTTGGCTAATATAAGCTGACTCATGCTAACAAATCTCACGACTGTGTATAGTGACTCCGGCTGGCAGTGCCTACGCTAAGGACAGGAGTGCCACAGTATCAAATTTATACAGCTGTCTAGACAGCTGCTTGTCCCTGTTGATATCTTTTTCAAATGCCAATAGAGGCTTTTTAAACTTTTAATTTATTTTAATAGTGTTTTAGAGAGAAGTAACTGAAGAAAATGATGAGGTATGACTAAAAAGTTCCTCTCTCTCTCTCTCTCTCTCTCTCTCTCTCTCTCTCTCTCTCTCTCTCTCTCTCTCTCTCTCTCTCTCACACACACACACACACACACACACACACACACGCGCGCACACATTGTTATTTAGACCTGAGTCAAGAAAACAACAACAACTTTGGGGGCCGGAGTGATAGTATAGCAGGTAGGGAATTTGCCTTGCACGCAGCCGACCCAAATTCAATCACCAGCATCCCTAATAAGCACCACCAGGAATAATTCCTGAGTGCATAACCACGAGTAACCCCTGACCATCGCTGGGGGTGACCCAAAAAGCCAAAAAAGAAAAAGAAAAAAAAAGAAAACAGGGGCTGGAGAGATAGCACAGCGGGTAGGGCGTTTGCCTTGCACGAGGCCGACCCGGGTTCGATTCCCAGCATCCCATATGGTCCCCTGAGCACTGCCAGGGGTAATTCCTGAGTGCAGAGCCAGGAGTGGCCCCTGTGCATTGCCAGGTGTGACCCAGAAAAGGCAAAAAGAAAACAACTTTGACAGAGAAATAGTTTTATACAACCCTGACAGCAAAGTAAACTTTCTCATTCTCAAAACTGATTTTTTTTGGCGGGGGGTTGAGGACATACCCAGTAATGCCTAGTAATTCCTGGCTCTGCACTCAGGAATTGCTCCTGCTGGTGCTCGGAGGACCATATGGAATGCTGAGGATCTAACCCAGGTTAGCTGCATGCAAGACAAATGCCCTATCCACTTTACTATTGCTCTAGCCCCCTCTCAAAATAAAATTTTGTAAGGCTGGGCCCTGTTAAACCTCTGAGAAATCAGAAAAAGATTTTAACATAATAGAAGAAAAGGAGCTTGTAATCATTATTCCATCAGCAAAGATGATAGGATAAACTGGCGGGATTGTCAATGCCGAAGTCCTAGAGGCAGAACCTCTTCAGCATATATTGGACATAGGCATGAGCGATGTGATGGATCCCAAGATCAGGAGAACAAAGTATCAAGACTTGCCAGAAATTGGAAGGCCATGACTTCGTAAAATACCTTCCAGCTGATTGATACGATTGTTCTTGAGCTCTAGAAGTTGATTCAGCCTCTTCACTTTTTCTTTATGCTCTTCATTTTCATTTTCGGCTCTGGTCATCATCGACTCCAGTTCCTCCTGAAACAAAATCATATCTGAAATTTTCTGTTTCAGTGGTTCAGAGATAAAGTAGAAGGCAACCAATCTTAGAGGAATATGTGTGTATATATATGTATATGTATATATATATTTTTTTTTTCAAGGCTCAACCTTTAACAACATGTTAGTGATCTCTTATAGAAGGGCTTAATGGCCCCTAGGTTAAATACAACAATTTTCACACACTTTCCTCTAAGGAAACCTTTTTGGAGCATTTCCAGTGGTTTATTCATAACAAACAATACAAAATGAATTATTTCGGTTCTGCTTTGGGACCTGGGTTGGGTTCAGGATGGGGCCATCCTAAATATGGTGGTGGGAAAGTATAATGGTGGTGGGATTGGTGTTCGAATATTAAATGTAATCACCTATTGTGAACTACTTTTTTTTTTTTGCTTTTTTTGGGTCACACCCAGCGATGCACAGGGGTTACTCCTGGCTCTGCACTCAGGAATCACCCCTGGCAGTGCTCAGGGGACCATATGGGATGCTGGGAATCGAACCCGGGTCGACCGCATGCAAGGCAAACGCCCTACCCGCTGTGCTATTGCTCCAGCCCCTATTGTGTACTACTTTATAAAAATAAAATAAAATTTTAAAAAATCCAAATTAAAATGTGGCTCTTTATCCCAGGGACATAGCTCCATGATCGACCACATGCCTCACATGTGTTAAACTGTAAGTTCAATTCCAGAGTACCACAGACACAAAAACGGGGGAAAGTCGAGAGATGATTGCTCAGCAGGCTGGTCCTCACGCTTTGCATATAGGAGACCCAGATCTGATCCCTAGCCTTGCATGGTCTCTCAAGCAGTATGAAGAGTGACCTGAGTACTGATCTAGGAGTAGCACATGGACACTGACAGGTATGGACCCTCCCCCACACACACCCCTAAAAAAGTCGAAAAGGTAGTCTAGCTTTGTGCCTTAGAGCATCTGCCTTGGAAGTGTAAACAGGTCAAGTGTTCAGTTCCTGGTGCTGACTGCAATCCTGGAAGCTCTGATGTCTGACCCCTGCAGCTCTAAGTGATTTTCTGCACAAAGCAGTCAAGTGTATAGATT
The DNA here is from genome assembly GCF_027595985.1 of Sorex araneus. Taxonomy (NCBI): domain Eukaryota; kingdom Metazoa; phylum Chordata; class Mammalia; order Eulipotyphla; family Soricidae; genus Sorex; species Sorex araneus. The sequence goes on from NC_073304.1 coordinate 76,071,153, forward strand.
CCCCTAGCAAATACCACAACTGGAAGATGTCCATGCACCACAGTCAGAAAATAAGACCTGAGGTCAGAGCGCTAGGACACCCAATGCTAAGTTGGGTATTAGCTTGCACACAGCAGACCTAGAGTTCCATACCTGGCATCACATAGGGTCCCCCAAGCACCACCAGGAGTCATTCCTGAGGGCAGAAATTACTGAGGCAGTTTCTGGAGAGCACGACAACCAGGAAGTGTGTGAAAACCATAACAAATGAGGGTGACCCCTGGCAAGTAGGTGTACAAGCATAAAGAAAGGAGTCCAGGCCTTGGAGAGGCCTAGGGGTGAAAGTATGAGCACCGCAGCCTCACAACAGGACATCACAGGACAGTGTATCCCTCATCAGTCCCAGAAACTTGGAAACTTGGAACTTGGGTCTTCCTTCCTTCATTCCAAAGTCTCATTGGTTCTCTGTGTGTGTGTGTGTATGTGTGTGTGTGTGTGTGTGTGTGTGTGTGTGTGTGTGTGTATTGTTCTGGGGATCGAACCCAGAGCCTTACACATGATGCACGGGAAGTGCTCTACTGCTTAGCTACATGCCCGGCCCCTCCTGTGTGTCTACTGGCCTCTAATCCCTTCTCTAATTCCTTCTCCCCCCCTCTTTCACACACCCCTTTTCATGCACCTGATAACACACATTGATTTTGCGCTGCAGAATAAGCATATCTTTGGTCTTTTCTAGTTCCAGCGTGGTCTCTGCATGTGATATTTGCAACTCACTTAACATCTGGGACAGATTTTCTTCTTCTTGGTTTTTTGTTTCACAGGGCTATAGAGGGAAAATATCATAAATGAAAGGGAGTATAAATATGATAAGTGTAGTCACATCTATTCTTCATAATACAGTTGCTGTTTTATAGTAAAATACCAGCAGCAGGGGCAGGAGAGCTAGGACAGGAGGTAAGGCACTCGCCAGTTCCATCCTCAGCACTGCACATGGTCCCCTGAGCACTGCCAAGGATCATTCCCGAGCAGAGTCAACAATAGCCCCTGAGCAACACTGGGTGTAGCCCAGTTCCCCTCCCCTCAAATAAACAGAAGCATGACAAAAGACATATCTCAATGGACTGCATGCATGCTTTAAATGTGGAAGGGCTGGTTCAATCCCAAGTACACATGGTCCCAGGAGGAACACCCAGAATCACCCGAGCACCACCAGAAACCAAAAGTAAGAGAGAGAGAAAGAGAGAGAGAGAGAGAGAGACAGACAGACAGACAGACAGACAGACAGACAGACGGAGGGAGAGAGGGAAGGAAGAGGGAGGGAGAGGCCAGCAGAATTTATTCCCATGTGTAAAAAAGAACTTGTTACTTCCTAGTGCTTCATGTTTAGTAACAGCAGTGAGGAAATTATTCACCTCTAATGAACTGATCTTAAAAAGAAGCTTATATAAGCTGCAAATAGTAGAATAAGTGTGTTTCACTCATTGAAGTAATCTCTAAGCCTTTTTCCATATTTTTCTAGATATAGACAACATTCTGATAGTTCTCTAATCCCTTCATTTTTTATTTTGGCAGGGTGGGGGGACACCATCGGTGCTCAGGGGTTACTCTTGACTGCACTCAGGAATTATTCCTGGCTCAGGGGACCACATAAGATGCTTGGGATCGAACCCAGGTTGTCTACATGCAAGGCAAATGCCCTACCCACTGTACTATGCTCTGGCCCTCCCTTCATGTCCTCTGCACAAGGGTCTTGCTTAAAGATCTCTTGCCTTAGGGCTTGAGTAGTAATAAAGCACCGGTCTTGTAAGCATGAGACCTGGGTTCAATCCCCAGCATTGCCTTCAAAACAAAACAAAATAAAAACCTCTTACTTCTATTTGCTCTATTTGAGTGGTCTCTTGAAATAGAGCTGGGTGAGTATCTGGTTCAGATTGCTCTTCAAAAGATGGTTTGTCAAGAGATTGCTCAAGAGATTGTTCAGGAGATTGTTCGCCAAGAGATTGGGAAGTGACATCTTTATTATGCAGAATCTGGACTTCCTGTGTATTAATCTGAAGCAGAGTAGCAACTTCAAGCTGCAAATCCACGTTTTGAGCTGGGGAAATAGTAATACAGGAAGATATAACTCAGCCGTTGTCAGAAAGCATGGCCAAGTATGAATTAAATTTTCCCACTAAAGCTTATTTGATCAATTTTTCATTAAAGAAGCAATTCTCTCTCTTTTTTCTTTTTTGAAGTAAAGCAGATTTCATTTGAAGATTTTTTTTTTTGAAGGGGAAGGAGGGAGAGAAAGCAAGAGTGTAACACATTCAAGAGAGAACACGGGTTTCTCCAAAGGTGGAGAGAGGCTCTATTCACACCCCAGCATTAGATATGGAAGCATGAAAGTACCATCTCAAGAGGAGAGATGTGGGCAATGCACGTGTTTAGGTGCCACATGTGCTCAGCCACCTGGGCACAAGCAGCACGTGGGCTCGGGCAGCATATGCCCCGCAAAGCTCTTTTCTTTTAAAGCTAGTTCAAGCTAATTGACCCCCTGTCAACTAAGTTGACATTTAAACTACAAAAACAAAACAAAAATACCTGCAGAACTGTCCGGTGAAAAGGAGAATAAAAGCAAAGATAGAAACAAAGAAGAGTCACTGGATTAAATAGAACAGCCCAAGCTCTTGTTTGCTTTGGAGGTACACCCAGAAGTATTCAGGACTTACTCCTGGCTCTGCATTCAGGAAACACTCCTGGGGGGTTCAGTGGATGACGCTGTGCCTGCCAGGGATTGAACCCAGGTCGACAGTCACAAGGCAAGCACTCTACCTGCTTCGGCCCAGGTCCAAGATCTTTGAATGCACTATTCAACTCAACACATTTCCATTATACTAGGCTATTACTTGTTTCTCCATGGTGCCCAGTTTGACTCCCTCCCTTCCTCTCTTCTTTCTTCCTTCCTTTTACTTTTTTTCTTTCTCAATTTCTTTCTCTTTTATTCACTTTTCTTCCTCCTTTTCTCTTTTCCTCCCTCCCTCCTTTCCTTCCTTCCTTTCTTCCACTTTCTTTCCTTCGTTCTCCATTTCTTTTCTTTCTTTCTTTTTTGCTTTTTGGGTCACACCTGGCGATGCACAGGGGTTACTCCTGGCTCTGCACTCAGGAATTACTCCTGGCGGTGCTCAGGGGACCATATGGGATGCTGGGATTTGAATCCGGGTCAGCCGCGTGCAAGGCAAACACCCTACCCGCTGTGCTATTGCTCCAGCCCCTCTCCATTTCTTTTTGTTTGTTTGGGTCTTTTGGCTTTTTGTGTCACACCCAGCATTGTTCAGGGGTTACTCCTGGTTCTGCACTCAGGAATTACTCCTGGCAGTGCTCAGGGAACTATATGGACTGCCAGGGATCAAACCAGGTCAGCCACTTGCAAGGCAAATGCCCTACCCACTGTACTATTGCTCCAACCCCTCTCCATTTCTTTTATAGATGATAAATCAGATTCAATGGTCATTGTTGTTATTCTTGTTATGACACAAAATTGCAAAACTCTGGCCCAAATTCTCACCTCACAAACCAAATATCACTGTATCACTGCATCACTCTTATCCCGTTGTTTGTCAATTTACTCGAGCAGGCACCAGTAATGTTTCTATTCCTTCCAGCCCTGAGATTTTAGCAACCTCTCCTTACTAGTCTTTCCCAGCAATTGGAGGCTCTTTCAGCGTCAGCGTCAGTAACCTTTTGTTACTGTCTTTGGCATATCGAATACGCCACGGGTTGCTTGCCAGGCTCTGCCATGTGGGCGGGATACTTTCAGTAGTTTGCCGGGCTCTCCGAGAGGTATGTATATATCTGTTACTGTGTTTTTTATATGAATACGCCATGGGGAGCTTGCCAGGCTCTCCCAAGTGGGCAGAAGACTCTCGGTAGCTTGTCAGGTTCTCCAAGACAGAGAACTAGGCTATTAGATGTTGCTCGGCCGCATTGCAGCCATGTGCTTCCGGGAACTTGGTTTTATAGTATCTGGATGTTGGCCGTTGATGGGAATACACGGGCGCTGGGGGGCAGTCTTTGGGTGTGACTGCCTAGCTACTGGAAAATGGGGGATCTGGGTGGAAGAGGCCCATTCTCAATCTGAGCAGTCTTGTAGATCTTGGCCCCAGGTCCCGCACACCTGGGTTCCTTCGCTAGCTCCCCCATGTGTGAGGCTCGTCCAAATGTGTGGAGAGTGGCCCTGAGCATGGCTGTGGCTGGGTTCCGGAGGTCCTCAACAAACCAAATCTAGAGAATGTTAATGATAGACCTCTTTAAGGTCCAACCTACCTTCCTCTCTAGAAGTCTGAAGTAACATTTTTCTTTTCTCCTCTAGCTCATCATTCAGCTGATCCTGCAACTTAGAGACATTCTGTAATTGTTCTTCTACAAGCTCATTGCTCCAGTGAGGTTGATTATTGCTCTCTAGCATGCTAAAAATGGGAAGCAGTAAGAAGAGGGTTAGAATGTCCAGTGGATAGTCAAAGGTGTGTGCTATAATTTCTTTATCACACAATTTCAGTATCTCCTGAACCCAGTTCATTATTCATTTCCCTACATGTGTTTTTTTTTCTGCCTCTGCTTTATCTGCACCTGTCATTTACCAACTGCCTTGGAACTTTTGGAGTCTATCAACTATCCCATTGAGTAAACAACCAAGTTTTATCTATATCCTAAAGAACTTCACCAGTGATGGCTTTCTTTAAGGTAGGGAATGATATACCAAGACATTCTTCTGGATTAGAAATGACAAATGCAATATTCATTTTTTTTCCTTGTTCCATTCTTCTATTTACCTTGTCCAATGACTGCTTTAGACAATACTTGTCTTTGATCCAGGCTATAAATTACTATACTTCGAGCCAGAGAGAGAACTCAGCAGGCTAAGCAATCCTTTGCATGCAGGAGACCCAAGTTCAATCCCAGTGACCATGCTGAGCACCACCAGAAGTGATCCCTGAGCACAGGTCCAATAGTAACTCCTGAGCACTGCCGAGTGTGGTCCTAAAACTGTCATCCCTTTGTCCATCGATTTGCTCGAGTGGGCACCAGTAACATCTCCATTGTGAGACTTGTTGTTACTGTTCTTGGCATATCAAATACACCACGGGTAGCTTGTCCGGCTCTGCTGTGCGGGAGAGATACTCTCAGTAGCTTGCCGGGCTCTCTGAGAGGGGCAGAGGAATCAGTCCTAAAACTACCTAAGTAAATATAAATAAGTGAATATACTGAAAAGCAGTAGTTAAATTGTTCAATAGTTGTATCTTCCGTACCATTCTAGCTAGCTGGAAGAGTAAACCCATTTTGTGTGTAAAACAAACATGACCTGTTCTTTAGACAAGACATTGATAATTATTTCTGCCTGTGTCTCTTCCTATTTACCACTTTGTTTTTTTCACTCATTTATTGGGGAAGATTGTTGGGCCACACCCAGCAGTGCTCAGGAGCCATTCCCAGTTCTGTGGTCAAAAGGGACCCCTGGTGGTGCTTGGGGCATCATATATGTTTGGTTTTGGAGAGTTGAACCAGGGTCAGCCTTGTGTGAGGCAAGTGTCTTATCTCCTGTACTATTTCTCTGGTCCCACTTTTATCATTTCAGAAATATGATCTAAAAACTTGCGTGTGGAGTCGGGCAGAGAGATAGAACAATGGGTAGGGCAACTGCCTTGCATGTAACTGACCTAGTTTCCATCCCTGGCACAACATGTGGTCCTCAGAACCTGCCCTGAGTGCAGAGTCAGAAGTAGTCCTGAGCAAAGCCAAGTTTGGCCCCAAAACCTACATAAATAAATAACTTGCTTCAGGCACCAGCACAATGAGCATGTTTTGTATGCTGGAGACTTGGCGGGGGGGGGGGGTGGGGACTGCAGTTTGGGTCAAATCCTAGCAGTGCTCAGGGCTTACTTCTGGCTCTGAACTCAGGGATCACTCCTGAAGGTTCTCAGGTGTACTATATGGCATACCTCATATTGAACCTGGGTCAGCCCCATGCAAGGAAAACACCCTACCCCTTGTATTATCTTCCCTGCAGCCTTGAGACCTGGGTTAGATCCCCAGCACTATATGGTCTCTTGAGCACTGCTGGGAGGACCCGTAAGCAATGAATCAAGAGTAGCATCCCTTGGGGCTGGAGTGATAGCACAGCGGGTAGGGCGTTTGCCTTGCACGCGGCCGACCCGGGTTCGATTCCCAGCATCCCATATGGTCCCCTGAGCACCGCCAGGGGTAATTCCTGAGTGCAGAGCCAGGAGTGACCCTTGTGCATCGCCAGGTGTGACCCAAAAAGCAAAAAAAAAAAAAAAAAAAAAAAAAAAAAAAAGAGTAGCATCCAAACAAACAAATGAACCTAAAACCATGCTTAGGCTGGCATTAAAAGTTCTTGTTTTGTTTGGGGGCCACACTCAGCGATACACAGGGTTTTCTCCTGTCTCTGCACTTAGGAATTACTCCTGGCAGGGGTCCCATGCGTGGCAAGAGCCCTACCCACTATACTAACCTCTGGCTCCTAAATAGAAGTTCTTGATACTTCTTTTTGGGTTTTTTTTGTTTTTTTTTCTTTTTTTTTTTGCTTTTTGGGTCACACCCAGCGATGCTCAGGGGTTACTCCTGGCTTTGCACTCAGGAATTACTCCTGGCGGTGCTTGGGGGACCATATGGGATGCCGGGGATCGAACCCGGGTCGGCCGCGTGCAAGGCAAACGCCCTACCCGCTGTGCTATCGCTCCGGCCCCCTTCTTTTTGTTTTTGTCTTTGGACCAGTGGTGCTTAGGGAACTATTCCAGACTTGCTTGGAGGAGGCCATATCCTGTGATGCTTGGGAATCAAACCTGAGGCTCTTGCACACAAAAAATGTACCCCAGCCCTTTGAGCTATCTCCAGGACCCTCTTGGCACTTTCTCAGTATATACAAGAAGATCCAGGCCAATAATGTTCTTTTGTTTTGCTTGTCACATCCAACAGTGCTCTGGAGTTACTCCTGGCTCTGTGCTCATGGTTTAAATATCCTAGGTGGTGTTCAGGCTCCTCAGTATATGTGGCAAGAGGGATCACATTGGGGTCAGTAGCATACAAGGTAAGCACCTTGACCCCTGTACTATCTTTCTGGTCTTTACAATATTTTTTTAAATTCTGTTAATATTTTTTGACATTTTTTTTGCTTTTTAATTCATACCTGGCGATGCACAGGGGTCACTCCTGGCTCTGCACTCAGGAATTACCACTGGCAGTGCCATATGGGATGCTGGGGATCAAATCCAGGTCGGCCGCGTGCAAGGCAAGCACTCTACCCACTGTGCTATCAGTTCAGCTCCTCTGTTGATATTTTTTAAAAATTAATTTAAATTAAATTAAAATCACCCAAAGTGGCCAAGACCCTCCAACTGTCCTTATGTAGTGTCTACTCCAGCTCCTCCTTCCCTCACAGTCACATCTCTTGTCACTGCCTGGTAATCTTAGTTGTTTTTTTTTTTTGCTTTTTGGGTCACACCCGGCAATGCACAGGGGTCACTCCTGGCTCTGCACTCAGGAATTACCCCTGGCGGTGCTCAGGGGACCATTGGTAATCTTAGTTTTGTAATCCCAGGTCAAGGGTTTGTCGTTATCTGACAACTGGCTCTTTCCTTGTCTGACTGTCTCGCTATACACCACAGAAGAACAAGAGCATTCAGTATTTGTCCTCCCTCTGATTTATTTCACCTAGCATGCCCTCTAATTTGACCCACAATGCAGTGAACTTCACAATTTCATCTTTTCTTTCCACATCATGGTATTTCATTGTGCAAATTGATAATGTTCTAGTGAAAGAGGTAATGGTAATGTTTGTTACAGATCATCTTATAAGTGTATAATCCCCACACTACTTCATTTTATTCGGACAAAAAGCACCAATTCTTCCAGGATGCTCATACAACCTCCACAATCTACCCCCTTGACTTGGCTGAGTTAGTCAAGAGAGCACATTTAATTTTTCAAAACTCTCAGGTGTTAAAACTTTCAAGTATTTTGTAACTTTCAGTACTAATATGTGAATATAAACTTCTTGTGAAACTTTTAATGACATAGATGTATAGAGAATAAAAGTGAAAATGTATTTATGCCTCCTGTCATTCTTTCATCTCATTTAGAACTGGAGTAATAGTACAGCAAGTAGAGTGGTTTGCCTTGATGTGGAATACCTGGGTTAGATCCCCAGCATCATCATCATCATCCCATTGATCGCCAGTTTTCTCGAGTGGTCTCAGTAACATCTCCATTCGTCCTAGCCCTGAGATTTTAGAAACCTCTTTACTTGTCCTTCCCAATGGTGCCACATTAAAGGCTATTTCAGGGTCAGGGGAATGAGACTCATCATTGTTACTGGTTTTGGCATATGAATACACCATGGGGAGCTTGCGAGGGTCTCCCATGTGGCTAGGAAACTCTTGGTAGCTTGCCAGGTTCTCCAAGAGGGAGAACTAGGCTTCCAGGAACTTGGTTTTATAGTCTCTGGATGTTGGCTATTGATACAATTACACGGTGCTGGGGGCAGTTTCTGGGTGTGACCGCCTAGCTACTGGAAAATGGGGGATCTGGGTTGAAAAGGCCCAGTCCTGATCCAAGCAGGCTTGGAGATCTCAACCCCGGGGCCTGCACACTTGGATTCCTCTGCCAGTTCCTTCATGCATGAGGCTTGTCGGAAAGTGTGGAGAGGGGCCTTGAGCATAGCTGTGGCTGGGTTCCGGAGGTCTTCGGCTGCCAAAGCTCTGCTCAGAGTGGGAAGGGAGACTCTGCATTTGGCATAACCTCAGAAAATCCACTCCGAAGTCCCAAAATGTGAATATACAGAGCAGAATGAAAGATAGCAGGGAAAGACCTGCACATGTCTATTGCCTTTTGGGGACCAGAATCCAGAATGCTGGAGTTCAGATATAGAATGTTACCCTGGAATGCTGCCCCAAATGGGTATCCTGTTATCTGCTCTATCTCTACTCCCCTTCCTAAAAGAAAGCTTTCTTCTCAAAAAAGCTCTTCACATTTACATTCGTTCCAATAAACTAAGACCATCATATGTGTAAATGTCTACCCAGATAGATCAAGAGAGTTAGGCACCTGACCAAAGAATATTAATCTTCTTTCAGTAATCACTGGTTCCAAGAAATAAATACTGTACATGGAGAACAGTTGGGGCTCTCAGTCCACAAGGATCTTAGGCCCCTGATCACATACTTTTTCTTTTATTCCTGTCTCTCTTCTTGATACTTACATTGACTTGCTTCAAGCCTATTACCAAAGAGAGTCATGGCAGATACAAAAGTAGTGCTCAGCAATTGGAATGTGTGAAAAATGTGCTCGGTCCAAAAACTGCAAAAGGACTCAAGGCTCAGTCTATAGAGACAGCTCTGTGTCTATGAAGGCACGCTTTGTCTGTAGGAGGTCCATGAACTGCCTTTTCCTGAACACACACCTAGGTATTATCTCAGAATACAGGTGGGTAGTGTATTTGCCCCCAAACAGAGCTACTACATTTAAGTTTAGGTCTTATAATTGCTATTATATGTCACTTGTTAGTTATTAACACACCATGCCTTGCCATTGTATTTCATTGTGATGATTTCTGGATCAATATTTGTCAACTCTAGTGTCTGGAGCAATAGCACAGTGAGTAGGGCTTTTGCCTTGCACGCGGCCAACTCGGGTTCGATTCCCAGCATCCCATATGGTCCCCTGAGCACCACCAGGGGTAATTCCTGAATGCAGAACCAGGAGTAACCCCTGTGCATTGCCGGGTGTGACCCAAAAAGCAATATATATATATATATGTATATATATACATATATATATTCGTCAACTCTACGTACCTCACCTACTGTGTGTTTTGAGGGCTGGCTGACCTCCTTTACCACGTGGGCTTACTTATTCTTGGCTCTGCTCTAAGGGATCACTCCTGACGGTGTTCAGGAGACCAAATAGGATGCCTTGGATCGAACCCATGTTCACCACATGTAAGGCAAGTGCCTGACCTGCTGTACTATCACCCGGACCCTAGGTAGTTTTTAAAATTCAAATAAGTGAAGGTGCAGAGGTATATCTAAATGACCTGTAGCTCATGCTTTCAATTTCGAAGGTCCAGTATTCATAGCACTAAATGCATGATGCAAAGCACACATCTGGGTGATTTTCCTGAGCCCTGCTGGGTATATTTGTTCACACCAAAGAAAAGTAGAAGTGCTTTTACTTTCTTTTACATTTTCACTGTTACTGATTGCATTAAGATGGTGCTTATAACCTGTGATTTTATTTTCCTGTGTTGCTTCCTGACTCCCGATTAGTCTACTCAACATGCCTTAGTGATTATGTGTTTCTCTCTTTCTCCTAGCAGTTCACATAACAGCTAAAAGGATCATACAAGTTGACATATTCCTTGACTTTCTTTTGTAAAATCATATTATTTCATTCCTTAATCCACTTCATGATCTTTGAAATTCTCATAACCTCCATTATGCTGGTAGAAAGATGGGTGCACATGCATCTGTTAGGCTATCTGACTTCAGTTGTTTGTGGTATTTGTGTCTGTCATAGATTTTTCTGAATCATTATTTTGAAGTTTACATTTTGGGCACACTTGCTGTGCTTTTATCTGCCACAGTTGTATTTTTGCCTTTACTTCTTCATTAGCCTTTACTTCTTATGCCTTGAGATCCCCAGCATACCATATGATAACACCACTAGCCCTGCCAGGTGTGATCTCTGAGCTCAGAACCATAGCTGTAAATTGGCACAGTCCTTTTGAAGGGGAATTTGACACTTTTTCTTTTGCTTTTTGGGTTACACCCAGCAATGCTCAGGGGTTACTCCTGGCTTATGCACTCAGGAATTACTCCTGGTGGTGCTCGGGGGACCATATGGGATGCTGGGAATTGAACCCAGGTTGGCCGTGTGCAAGGCAAAGGCCCTAACCGCTGTGCTATCGCTCCAGCCCCGGAATTCGACACTATTAAATCACTCCTGAGCACAGCTGGCTTTGGCCAAAACCCATACAGTAATAATAATAATAATAATAATAATAATAATAATAATCTCATTTAAGTATTTAGATTCATACACACACAAAAATTCAAATTAGGGGGCTGGAGAGATAGTACAGTGGGTAAGAAGGTTGCCTTGCATTCAGTGGACCTGGGTTGATCCCTGATATCCCATATGATCCCCTGAGACCCTCTAGGAGTGATCCCTGAGCTCAGAGACAGGAGTCAGCCCTGAGCAGCGCTGGGTGCAGCCCCAAAACAAATAAACAAACAAAACAGAAACAAACCAAAAATCCAAATTAGATCAAGTTAACATTGTTCTGCAACCTGATATTTTTAAAGCACTATTTTAGGCCCATAAGTCTACCTAATTTTAAAAAAAAATTTTTTTAAGTCTACCTAATTTTTAACAGTTTCATAGTATGTCACTATGGGAATACAAGTCTTTCATTGTTTTGTTTTGGGTAACACCTGGCGGTGCTTAGGGTTCACTCCTGGCTCTGTGCTCAGGATTTACACCTGGCGGGGCTCGGGGGATCATGTGGGGTACAGGATCAAACTCAGGTCAGCCAAATGCAAGGCAAGCACCTTACCTGCTGTACCATCTCCCCAGCAGCCAAGGATACAATAATTTACTCAATCGTCTATCAAAGGAAATTTGCATGATTTCTATTTTTTTAATATGCCTGCATTAATTGACATTTGTATTATCCTGATATCTTTGCATATACTTAAGATATTGCTTCTTTTTTCCCAGAGGGGCACACCTGGCAATGCTCAGAACTTACTCTGAGCTCTGTGCTCAGGGATCACTCTTGGCAGGCTCAGCGGACCTTATGTGATGCCAGGGACTGAAACCGGGTTGGCCCCATACAAGATGAGTCACCTGGGAGGTGGGTGAGTCCCTGCCCCACTCTGAGGGACCCAGCTTGGCAGTAAAAAATGTCCAGAACTCAGCTGCCGCAATGCTCACGGCCGTTCTCCATACACTCAGGCCGAGTCTCACCCACGAGTGAACCTTTTTCTGGACCTCGAGTTCGAAAGACACTTCATAGGACACACCCTACCCATACTCTAAGAGTACCACAGCACATTTAATGGGATTCAAAGTAGGAGGCAACCAACCTTAAAGGAAAATAATATATTTTGGTTCTGCTTTGGGACAGGATTGGGGTTCGGGATGGAAATACCCAAGATATGATAGTGGAAAGGTGTAATGGTGGTGGGAATGGTGTTTGAATATTAAATGTAGTCAAACAGTGTAAACTACTTTATAAATTTTTTTAAAAAAAGGGTGATTCACCTTAACTGCCACATTATCACTCTGGTCCCAAATGAGTTGAAAGTATGGGATTGTGCATAAAGGTATATTCACGTGCAAGACAAATGCCCTATCCTCTGTACTATTTCTCTGCCCCCCTAAATTAAAAAGAAATATTTGGTTTGGGGGTCATACTTAGCAGTGCTCAGGGCTCACTCCTGGCTCTGCACTCAGGGATCACTCCTGGTCAGTGCAAAGGGAACCATATACGATGCCAGGGACCAAATCCAGATTGACCTCATGTAAGGCAAGTGCTCTACCTCCTGCACCATCACTCTGACCCTGAGAAATTTCTTAGTTTTGATTCAAATACTGAATTACTGGAACAAAATACAGGCATTACACATTAAATATATTTGCACAGTGTCAAATTCTCTTTCAAAAGACTGTGTCAATTTACATTCTTTTGGGTGGGGGGGTTGGACCACGCCGGCGATGCTTGTGGGCTATTTCTGGCTCTGTGCTCAGAAGTGTTCCCTGGCAGTGCTGGCGGTGGGGATAGGAACTGCGGTCAGTAGGTTGCAAGGCAAATGCTTTAAGCCATGTACAATCTCTCCAGGCTGCCAATTTATATTCTTACAAAAGAACTGAGTGCTAGTTTCTTCATAATTTTATAAATGCTAGGTAATATTTTGAAAATTTGTACAATTGTCTTTTATAGCAAACAGTGCTCTAGACTCCAACTTGGTACTCACCTTTCTAAAAGTTTGTCATAATTGTCACTCAGTAATTGTCGTTCTTTTTCCAAATCTTCAACTCTCTCCTGAAACTAAAAATAGCAGTAGAGTGCCTGAAACAATTTTTTAAATCGACTGTGTTTTTGGTTTTTTTTGTTTTGTTTTTTTGTTTTCTTGGCTTTTTTGATTCACACCTGGCAATGCTCAGAAGTTACTCCTGGCTCTGCACTCAGGAATCACTCCTGACTGTGCTCAGGGGACCATATGGGATGCTGGGAATCGAATCTGGGTTGGCCGCATGCAAGGCAAATGCCCTACCCGCTGTGCTATCACCCTACCCCTGTGCTATGCTCCAGCCCCATAAATCGACTGTTTTATAAAGGTCTTCCCTTTCTTCACGCAAGGGCAGGATTTGGTTGAAAGGATTCTTTGGTGGGGTGGGGCACATTGGGGCCATACCTGGAGATGCTCATGGGGTAATCCCTTGGCCTACACTCAGGAATTACTCCTGGCATTGCTCAGGGGCCCATAGGCGGTGATGAGGATCGAACCCAGGCCAGACATGTGTAAAGCCAGTATCCTACTCTCTGTACTATTTCTCCAGCCCCTGGTTGAAAGGATTTCTATGCTCATTTCCCATGTCTATGAGGACCCATAAACTAGAAAGGCCTAAAGGCATTTATTTATTTATTTACTTACTTATTTATTTCAAGTTTTGGGGCCACACCTAGCAATGCTCAGGGGTTATTCCTGGATCTGCACTCAGGGATTCCTCCTGGTGGTGCTCGGGGGACCATGTGGGATGGCAAGAAGCAAGTTGACCATGTGCAAGCCAAGTGCCCTACTTGCTGTACTATTGCTCCAGTCCATGATTTTTATTTATTTATTTAGTATTTTTGTGTCACACCCAGCAATTATCAGGGGTTACTTATGACTCTGCACTCAGGAATTACTCCTGGGGTGCTCAGGGGACCATATGGGATGGCGACAATCAAATTCGGGTTGGCCACATGCAAAGCAAATGTCCTACCTTCTGTACCATCTCTCTGGCCCCAGTCCTGTGATTTTTATTTAGAAACTTTTATTAGAAACAGTAAGATTTCTTGGGGCAGGAGCAATAGTTTAGCCAAGAATACCACCAGGTATGCCCAAAAAAAGAAGAAAAAGAAAGAAAATAGGAAATATTCTTGCTAAAACACACATTATAACACTTTGTTGTTGTTTTGGGACCACATCCAGCCTTGCTCAGGGCTTATCCTGACTCTGTGCTCAGAGATCACTCCTAACGGGGGTAAGGGGGACGTATTCACACTTCTGAAGCTAGAAAATAGCTTAAGTTGATGACTTCCTCAGTTACTGCTACTTACATCCTTTAGTGTAATCTGCAAGATGGACACATCTTCTAGTTGGCTCTTCAAGCTCACGGCCTTCTTGCTCTCCTCCCTTAGTTCTGCTCTAAGTTCATTTACTTGGTTGTAGATGGCATCGTGGGCTGTATTCAGGATTCCCTGATTCTGAAGTGAAAGGAAAGTTGGTCTGGTAATGAACATATAATGAGAGTAATTTCACAAATTAACATAACAATGCATAGCATTCCCTAGTAGGTTTCTCATAAAGAATGTGTTTTCTTCACATTTTAAGTTGAACTTATTTTAATGTGGGGGGGATGTTTTGTTTTGGGGGTCACACCCAGTTGTGCTCAGGGATTGCTCCTGGCTCTGTGCTCAGAGATTACTACTGCCAGGGTTTAGGGAATCATTATTGGGTGGTGGGGAGTGAATCTGGGTCAGCCACTTGCAAAACAAGTGCCTTACCAGCTGTACTATTGAGCCTTTATTTTTTATTTATGTATTTTTTTTTTGCTTTTTGGGACACACCTGGCGATGCACAGGGGTTACTCCTGGCTCTGCACTCAAGAGTTACTCCTGGCGGAGAATTGAGCCTTTATTGATCAGTTATTTTTTCTGGTATGTTCCCTGTTTTTATTTCTATTTTGTTGTTTTGTTTTGTTTGGCTTTTAGGCCATACTTGGAAAGTGCTCAGGACTTAGTCCTGACTCTGCACTCAAGGATCATACCTAGAGGTACTTGAGTGACCAAATGGGGAGCCAGGGATAGAGTCCAGTTTGGTCACATGCAAGGTGAACATACTACCTGCTGTTCTATCCCTCTGGTCCCAAGTTGCTTTTGTTTTTTTTATTTAACATATTCCAGGAGGTATTATTTCCCTGATAATTAGAATTTTCCACTCTCGAAAAACTACAGTTTGTGATTTGAATCTAATTTTCCAAAGATTCAGATGAAACCTTGGCTCTATTAAGTCCTAAAGTGCCATTGTTTGAAGCTGCCTTTGCTTTCCAAGCAATTTGAATGCTTTTTAGGGCCATATGTTCTTCCTGTTGCACACAGCAAAGTGAAAAGTGTTAACTCTAGGATTGGAGAAATATACAAGGATTAAGGCGTTTGCCTTGCACTTGGTTCACCTGGTTTAATCCCTGGCACTGCATGTGGTCCCCCACCCCACCCCATTCCACCTCTATGCCCACCAGGAGTGATCCCAGAGCAAAATGCAAGGAGTTAGTCCTGAGTGCTTCTAGGTGTGGTCCAAAACCAAACAAAAAAGTTAACTCTAGAAAAGTGCACTGGGGCAAGAGGTGCAGGGTATTGGGACATGTCAGTTGGCCAACTGTGCTCAGGACTTATTCCTGGCTCTGTGCTCAAGGATCACTCCTGGCAGTGCTTGACGGATCACACGGGTGGAGTGATCAAACCTGACTTGACTGCATCAGGAAATCACGTTACGCACTATACTATCTCACTGGCTCCTTTATAGCAATTATTAATCATGAGTGTCACCTATTTTTCACTTTGGAACCCCACTGAGGCAGGTAAATAAGGCCAAGTATTTAATCACGCCAAACAAGATTTGGCACAGCTTTCTTATATCTCAACAACTCACACATGCTAAAGAAATACTCTTTTCCTCCCCTCTTTCCTCCTTTTTGTTGCCAATGCTGTTACAATGACTAAGCACAGCTTGAAAACAGTAGCTAAATATTTCTCAATTCAATTTCTATATTTCAGTTTTTATTAAAATTGCAATTGTTTCTGGGGGGTGGAGTGATAGTACAGTAGGTAAGGCGTTTGCCTCACACAGTGTCAGTCTGGTTTCAATCCCCAGCATCCATACGGTGTACCAAGCCCTGTAAGGAAGAATCCCTGAGTTCAGGGCCTTGAGCACCACTGCAACAGTTTTTTTCTGATAAT
Source organism: Sorex araneus (assembly GCF_027595985.1). NCBI lineage: Eukaryota > Metazoa > Chordata > Mammalia > Eulipotyphla > Soricidae > Sorex > Sorex araneus. The sequence goes on from NC_073304.1 coordinate 76,087,414, forward strand.
ACCAATATCTTAACTCATCTTAACTCTTAATAGAAACACATATTCTCACTCTCTCTCTATATATATATTTTTTCTCTTTGGGTCACACCTGGAAATGCACAGGGGTTACTACTGGTTCTGTACTCAGGAATTACTCCTAACGGTGCTCGGGGAACCATATGGGATGCTGGGAATCAAACCTGGGTCAGCCGTGTGCAAGGCAAATGCCCTACTCGCTGTACTATCGCTCCAGCCCCTCTCTATATATTTTTGACTTGATTAAGTTATGTGTTATGTGAAGATAAACATGAATATCTTTACATTTCCTTACTCCAATTACTAGGAAATAAAGATGGAGGAGTGTTTATTAAGCACCTTCTGGAGTTACAAACACTAAATTATCTCATTCATATGTGGAGTATATTATTATTATTATTATTATTATTATTTGCTTTTTGAGTCACACCTGGCAATGCACAGGGTTACTCCTGGCTCTGTACTCAGGAATTACCCCTGGTGGTGATCAGTGGACCATATAGGATGCTGGGATTCGAACCCGGATCGGCGCTTGCAAGGCACACGCCCTACCCGCTGTGCTATCTCTCCAGCCCCCATAGTGGAGTGTAAATGAACAAAGCAAGGGATTAGACAATCCTCAATGGAACCAGTTCTGAGGCATGATAAATATAATTGTGATTTGAGGGTGAACAGGAATAGAAAGAAGGGACCTTAGAATAATGGTGGGATCCTTGGGATCCTGGCACTCTGGTGATAGGCCTGGGGTGACAGTATTGCAAGTGTAAAACAATAACATTCTACTAATATATTAATTAACAATAAAAAACATTAAGTACCTTCTGGAGCAAAGTTTCATATGCCTGAAAGAAATAAATAGAATTATTCTATTATTACATAAACTCAATATTTTTATTGATCTTGTTTTTATAATACAAATGTCTAAATTCATTAACTTACTTTGTTATGTTAAAGTATATACATTTAAAAACATAAGAATTCAGTCAACATATGTACCTTTTTGTACATATATATATATATATATATACACAATATATACAATTTAGGTACTGAGAGATAGAGAAGCAAAGGCAGAGCCATGACAGGCCCATAAAGAAGCCAGAAGAATCTAGGCCTAGGTTTCAGTTCCAGAATTCCTGGAATTGAGCACAGATACCTGGAATTGAGTCATGATTTCCCCGAAGTGAGATAGCCATGGTGAGGTCAACTAAGGGTTACTGATCAGATGCAGGTAGGGAAGCCCCTCATATAACCCTTATGTAACTTATGCAACCCTTATGTAGCTCCAATTTATGGTCAATTAGCTAAGTAGTGGAAAACCCCTCAGGCTCCAGCCAAAAGGGTGGTCCTTGGAAAGTCCCTGTTACATAATGCTATGGTATAAAAGCTCCTCAATTTTTTTACAGTTATGAATATGGTTTTATTTACATATAACTATATATACATAAAACATACATACACACATACATACATGCAACATACAGCCATACAACTATTTGACATTTAAAGCTCCTCACTTTTGAGGCTCGAAGCTGCTTCTTCCAAGAAGGCTGCCACTGTGCTGGTGAGCCGGATGAGGGTCCTAGCTCGAACTAGTCAATAAAGACCCTTTGCTTATTGCATCACTATTTGTGTTTGTGTGATTCTTCTGGGGAGATCTTGGCCTGGTTTGACAGTACTACAAATGTGTAATTGTTGCTTTCCCCCTACTCAAGTTTACTGTGACTAGTAAACTTGGCCTCTGAATGTAATAGATCACACTACTTCTTTCCACGAAATGAAGAAGGCCCACATTTAATCCAGCATCACATGGTCCCTTACACATTCCTAGGAGTAATGCCCAATAAGGAGATGGGGGTGGCCCTAAGCACTGTTAGGTGTGCACTCCCTGATCCCTCTTTCCCCCAAAAGAGAAAACCAGGGTCAGGAGAGGGAGAAAGGAAGGAAGGAAGGAAGGAAGGAAGGAAGGAAGGAAGGAAGGAAGGAAGGAAGGAAGGAAGGAAGGAAGGAAGGCAGGAAGGAAGGAAGGAAGGAAGGAAGGAAGGAAGGAAGGAAGGAAGGAAGGACACAGGGTTGGAAAAACAGTGCAATGGGCAAGACTCAAAAATCACATGGTCTGGGGGCTGGAGCGATAACACAGTAGGTAGGATGTTTGCCTTGCTCACTCCTGACCCGGGTTTGATTCCCAGCATCCTATATGGTCCCCCGAGCACCACCAGGAGTAATTCCTGAGTTCATGAGCCAGGAGTAACACCCTGTGCATCGCCGGGTGTGATCCAAAAAGCAAAAATAAATAAATAAATAATCACATGATCCTCTGAGCAGTGCACCAGGAATAGCCCTGAGCACTGCCAGGTGTGACCCTACCCCCACTCCCAAAGGAAGGAAAAGAAAGCATAACTGTAAGAGATAGTATAGTCGGTCAGGCACCAGAGCCCTACCAGGAGTGATTCTTGAATGCAGAGTCAGGAATAAGCCCTGAGCACCAGTGGATTTGGCCAAAAAAAGAAGAAGAAGAAGAAAGAAAATTAAGTTCTACTGAGAGTTGATGATGGAACTCACCTCTTGAACTTCTGTTAATTGTGCTTTTATCACTACCAATGAGGTGTTTCTTTCATGTAAGAGCTTCTTAAGTTGAATCAGCTCTATATTCTCCCTAATAGAAGTTCTGGGGGAAAAAAAAAGTACTAAACCAGGAGAATGAGAGTTAAGAACTTTTACACTGCTGATGCTATACACTGCTGATGCTATACAACAAGAACATTTTCCTGTTGCAAATAACCATCCTTTTCGGTTTTTTTTCCCTTGTCAGGCAGCGTGGCGATTACTAAACAGGCGTGAACTCGGTGGCGCGGGGCAAGGGGGAAAAAGAAAAGTTATGTAACAAACAGCGGGACTTAATATCTCTATATTCTTAGCAGTGGAGAACTATCAAATGCCTCCTTGGCAATAGGACTGCTTTTCTTTTTGGGGGGAAACCCCAACAACGGTAGTGAGTTGTGTGTTGAAACATGGAATGTAATCGAGATAAGGCGTAAACGAAGTGAAACTTATCATGTACAAGGGTGGGGACTGGGGAGGTGGGAGGGGGTGGCAGGTATACTGGGGGGGTTGGTGATGGAAGATGGGCACTGGTGAAGGGAAGGGTGTTTGAGAATTGTATAACCGACATAATCCTGAGAACTATGTAACCCTCCACATGGTGATTCAATAAAATTAAAAAAAAAAAAGAACATTTTCCTGTTGGGCCGGAGAGGTAGTACAGTGGGTAGGCTTTCCACAGAGCTGACCCAGATTTGACCCCCAGCATCACATATAGTCCTTCAGCTCTGCAAAGATTTATCCCTGAGCACAGAACCTACAGTAAGCCCTGAGAAACATTGGATGTGGGCCTTGCCACCCCCCCCAAAAAAAAGATCATATTTCTCTTGCCTCTTACCTTCCTACACCAGAAGTAGGAGGTGTAAGTAAATAACCACCTTTCTTCCAGTTCCCCTCATAGGAGCTGAGGTTTGACAAAAATTCCAGCAACCTTAAAGTATGTATTTTGAGAAAACATAATAGCTGTTTTCTGAATGACAGTGCTCAGGCCAGAGAGATTGTACAGCTGGTACAATCTTGCTTGCCTTTTACACAGCCAATCCAGCGTCAATCCCTGGTCCCTCAAGTCTCACTAGGAGTGGTCTCTGAGTTTTTGTAAGGAAGCCTGAAGCCCTGAGCACCACCAAGCGTGGCCCCAAAACTAACAATAATGATGCTTAGTTTCAGATCTTGCTCGGTGTTCACAGGGCTGATGCTCATACTTGTGGGAGACAGGGCTTTGATCCCTCCCACATGATTCCCTAGAACTTCCGGAAAGAACCCCTGAACACCGCACTAGAAGTAACTCCTAAGCAACTGCTGGGTAGGCCCCAACCCACCAACCCTCCAAAACCCAAATCATATCCTACTAGGGCTGAGTTCCATTTTCTTAAGAAACCAAGGAGGCATGATGGAAATACAAAGAAATATTACTGCTTATTGTGATTGGAGAGATAGTACAGTGGGTAAGCCTTGCATATGGCTCACCTGAGTTCAATCCCTGGCATCCCATATAGTCCCCTGAACAATCTTTTTACTTTTTGGGTCACACCCGGCAATCAGGGGCTACTCTTGTCTCTGAACTCAGTAATTATTCCTGGCAGTGCTTGGGAGACCATGTGGGATGCTAGGAATTGAACCCGGGTCGGCTGTGTACAAGGTAAACGCCCGCCCTACCCGCTGTACTATCACTCTAGTCCCAGTCCCCTGAATATTGCCAGGAGTGATTCCTAAGTGCAGAGTCAAGAGTAACCCCTGATGTGGCCCAAAATACAAACAAAATAATTACTGTTTATCATCTGAGGAGATATATACATATATTTTTTGTTTGTTTGTTTATTTTTAAGGAGACCTCTTTTTAAAAATCATTTAAATGTATCAGGGAGGATTTTTTTTCTTTTTGGGTCACACCTGGTGATATACAGGGATTATTCCTGGCTCTGCACTCAGGAATTACCCCTGAAGGTGATCAGGGGACCATATGGGATGCTGGGAATCGAACCCGGGTTAGCCGCGTGCAAGGCAAACGCCCTACCTGCTGTGCTATCACTCCAGCCCCTGTATCAGGGAGAATTCTTTTTCTATTTTTTAGTTTAGTTTTTATTTTAAGGAAAATATTTTAGTTCATTAGACTTCTTTCAGTGATTTAGCCCTATTTATTAGACTCATCTGATAAGACCTTTAAAATAATACTGCCCGGACTCTAATTTGTAATAACTGAGAAGGAATCTCTTGATCGGGACCTGGGGATTTGTCCTTGCAGTTATTTATTTACATATGTGGTTTAAAAAGTCTGTTGGTAGAGGGTCAGGTGCGCCCAGATGGTCCCTCAAGAGAAAGTTGAACATTGACACACTGATTAATACGGCCAGAACAGGGTAGCAGTGAAGGGAATTCCTTTGCACATGGTTGACCTAGGTTCGATCTCAGACTCCCCTAGTACCACAAGGAATGATCCCTGAACACAAAGCCAGTGGTAAACCCTGCGAACTGATAGGTGTGACCCCCCCCAAAAAATACAAACAAAAATAAATAAAAGAAACACTAAAAAAAAGCCCAGTGAAAATAAAGGTATAAATTTCAGTTTAAAAAATGGGACCCGAACAGTGGGTCAGGTTTTCCCAAAACCCTCCCCAAATGGGTTATTTATTGTGTTAATATTAATTAATTAATTAATATTAATTAATTGTGGGTAGGCATTTGCTTTGCAAACTGATTAATAATGGGTAGGCATTTGCCTTGCACATGTTAGACCAGATTTAATCCCCAGCATCCCACATGGTCCCCTGTGCCCACCAGGGGTAATTTCTGAATGCAGAGCCAGGAGTAAGACTTGAGCACCACTGGGTGTAATCTGAAACAAAGAAATAAAATTCTAAAAATAAATCGAATTTTTTAAAAATTTATTTTTTAAGAGAAAAGGCTGGGAAATGTGACTTGATGGTCTTTCACATGTCTTACCTGTAGAAGACTCAGGGTGTGATTCCCAACACTGCTATAGCAAAACACACACACACACACACAAACACACACACACTTTTAAAAGGGAGGCGGGGCTGGAGAGATAGTACAGGATAAGGCACTTGCCTTGTAGGCAGCCAACCCAGATTCAACCTCTGGCATCCCATATGGTCCCCCAAGCAGAAGTAATTCCTGAGTGCAGAGCCAGGAGTAAGTCCTTAGTTTTGCCAGGTATGGAAAAAAAAATGAAGAGGGCACTGCAAGGCATGAGTACTTAGTCTACTAGCACTGCCAGGTATATCCCCAAAGCCCTACAAAACTTTTTTTTTTTTACTTTTTTATTAATGAATCACCATGAGGTACAGTTACAGACTTACAAACTTTCGTGCTTGTGTTTCAGTCATACATTGATCGAGTACCCATCCCTCCACCAGTACCCATTTTCTACCACCAATGGTCCCAGTATCCCTCCTACCACCCCCACCCCGTCCCCTCCACCCCACCCCACCTCTGTGGCAAGGCATTTGCAACAAAACTTTTTAAAGGAGTTTTTTTTTTTTAAGGTGAACTTTTTTTTTTCTTTTTGGGTCACACCCAGCGATGCACAGGGGTTATTTCTGACTCATGCACTCAGGAATTACCCCTGGCGCTGCTCGGGGAACCATATGGGATGCTGGGAATCGAACAGCAAACGCCCTACCTGCTGTGCTCCAGCCCCATTAAGGTGAACTTTTTAACAAGAGTTTTTGTTTTGTTTTGTTTCTTGTTCTGCTTTTTGGGTCCACCTGGCAATGCTCAGGGGTTACTCATAGCTCTGGACTCAGGCATTACCTTTGGCAGTGCTCGAGGGACCATATGGAATGCCAAGGTTCGGACCCAGATCAGCCATGTACAAGGCAAACGCCTTACCCACTGTACTAACGCTCCAGCCCCTAAAAGGAGTTTTGTTTTGTTTTGTTTTTAAGCTTTTGGGTGAGAATGATTTACAATGTAGTTGCATCTGCTGTAACAAATGTACACCCTGGTATGAGGCCAAAGTGGGAGAGGCTGTGGGTGAGTGATGACTGGATTGTACATGGGAATCATTGTTCATTTATTTTCTGTTCAATTTTTGCTGTGAACTTAAGACTGCTACAAAGTGAGTCCATGGGGCTAGAGAGATAGCTTAGCGGGCTGGGTACATGATTTGCATGGTGCAATGTAGGTACAACTCCCAGCGCCGAATGCTCCCCCAAGCATCACTAGGACCAATTCCAGTATACAGAACTGGAAGCAGCCCCTGAGCCGGGTATGCGCCAAAAACAAAAAAAGTAAAGCATGGTTGAAGAAATAGCTCAGTCAGTAGAACTCATACCTAACATGCATGAGTTCCTCTGTTTGGTATCACATGTTATCCACCTCATAACACCACAGAATTGGCCCTGGAGATAACCACATTAGGACTGCTTGGGCTAACCCCTAATATGTGTGTGTGTGTATATATGTATATATCATAGATATACACATATGAAAATATACTACTTTTTAAAAATTATGTCAATTTGGGGCTGGAGCAATAGTACAGTGAGTAGAGTGTTTGCCTTGCACATGGCTAAGCCAGGTTCGATCCCTGGCATCCCATATGGTTCCCCAAGCACTGCCAGGAGTAATTTCTGAGTGCAGACAGGAGTAACCCCTGAGTATTGCTAGGAATGATCCCACACACACATCATAAATAAATAAATAAATAAATATAAAAATGGAGTCAATTAAAAAAATAGTTTCAGGGATGAAGCTTAGTGCAGGCTGAGAATCCCAACTGGAAGAAGAAAAAAATAAACTGTTTGATTTTTTTTTTCTATTTTCTTTGGTCACAACTAATGATGTTTAGGGCTTATTACTGGTTTTGTGCTCAGGAATCATTCCTGGCAGTGCTTGGGGAAGCATATGTAGTACAAGGGATTGAGCCAAAGGGTTGGCCACCTGACTTCAAGTGCCTTAAACTCTATACTATCTCTCCCCTCCCAATTCCTTTTTATTAAGTGAAACAATGCATCTATTAAATTTAAGCATCTTCTGTAGATTTATTCATCTCTTAATTTACTTGGGACTCTAGATCTGCTTCTCAAGGTAAAGGTTTTTTGGTTTTGGTTTTGGTTTTGGTTTTAGGGCCACACTTGATGATGCTCAGGGATTATTACTCCTGGCTCTGCACTCAGGAATCACTCCTAGTGGTGCTTGGGGACCATATAGTGATGTCAGGGATCAAACCAGGTCAGCCAAACGTAAGACAAGTGCCTTACCTGCTGTGCTTGTCACTCTCTGGGCCCACTCAGGCTGAGTTTAACCCCAAACACTGCCTTTTTCCTCTGAGAGGAAGGAAAGGTATGAGTGAGATCTCTTACTTTTTCAATCTATTATGGCTGAAGCCCAGAATGCTACACTCTTACCGAAGCTCTGTGGCTTTCTGAACGCACTCTAATGAACTTCTCTGTTCAAAATCTTCATCTTTGGGCCACATTTTCTCTGAAGATTTAGCTGGTTCTTCCACTTGCATAATGTCACTGGACATAATGGGGGCACTGTTAGGCATGAATAGAACAACAAGTTTAGTCATAATTTTGATTTTGCTGAAATTTTACCATTAGAATTAGGAACATAAACCACAAAAAGAAAGAGAAACTGTTGCTCTAGGTTTAGAAGTGGGATCTCATATATATATAAAGAAGTTAGAGGAATCAATGTGTGTTGTGTGCATGGAAGGTAATCTTTTTTTTGTTTGGGGGGATTTTTTTTTGTTTGTTTTTGGGGCCACAGTCAGTGTACTCAGGGCTGACTCCTGGTTCTTCACACAGGGATTACTCCGGGAGGGCTCAGGAGACCATCTGGAATGCCAAAGATTGAGTGTGGGTCAGCCGTGTCTGAGACAAGCTCCCTACTCATCTACTCATAGTACTATAGCTCTAGCCTTTTTTTTTTCTTTTCGGGTCACACCCAGCGATGCTCAGGGGTTACTCCTGGTTCTGCGCTCAGGAATTACTTCTGGCGGTGCTTGGGGGACCATATGGGATGCTGGGGATCGAACCTGGGTCGGCCGAGTACAAGGCAAACGCCCTCCCCGCTGTGCTATCATTCCAGCCCATTTTTTTTTTTTTTGGTCACAACTAGTTGTGCTCTGGTCACTCCTGGCAGTGCCCAGGGAACCATATATGGCACTGGGGGTTGAACTCAGGTTGGCTGGATGCAAGGCCTTACTCCCTTGTACTATCTCTCTGGACCTGGTATAATCTTACAAAATACAACTTTCAAGTATCAAACAAACAAATAAATGCATTATCACTAAAAGAAAAAAATACAAAGAAAAAGAGAGGAGATACCTTTAATTAAGAAAAGGGTCACTTTTCTTTTCCTTATAAGACAGATAGAAACATATTTTCCACTTTTAAGAAATGACCTGGGACTGGAGCGATAGCACAGCAGGTTGGGTGTTTGCCTTGCATGCAGCAGACCTGGGTTCAATTCCCAGCATCCTATGTGGTCTACCAAGCACCACCAGGAGTAATTCCTGAGTGCAGAGCCAGGAATAACCCCTGTGCACTGCCAGGTGTGACCCCCCCAAAATATTTTTTAATTTAAAAAAGAAATGACCTTGGAATTTACCTAAGGTAAATTGACTTTCATTTTCTGTGATAATACTAGAAAGACTTGAAGATGCCAATATTCACTTTTTTCCTAAATGAAATATTTCTATGGATGCTTAAAGAAAAACTCAGGACAAACTAAAAAAACAAAACTCACATTTTGCTGGGTTCACCGGATATTACACTGGTTTCTTCATTTGTCACGCGTTCCTTCAATGGGAGAGGAGCTGTATAGCTGAGTCTGCCCCTTGACCCTGAAAATTGAGACAAAAGATGCAGGTTCTGCCAACAGGCTTCTCTGGAAAGCATTAGGGGAAGCACCAAAGGACCAAGTGCTAGAGGTAGCAAGGACATTGAGGCCTTGAGGAAATCCTTATATGACCATCCCAAAGACAGGTTCTCAGCCTTTACTCTTTATAGATTTAATAAGCCAGAAGGACTATAGATTCTTGAGTATAAATGAAAAGAAAGGCGTAAATTTACACTGGCTAGATTGTATCTGACTAGATTGTATCTTTCTCGAGTGGATATACAATAATGCTAAACTAAACTTTTGGAGACAGGGAGACCATACCCAGCAGTGCTCAGGAATTACTCCTGGCTCTGTGCTCAGGGTTCACTCATGGAAGGTGCTAGAGATCAAACCTGGTTCAGTTATACAAGGCATTATACCATTTATCTGGCCCCTGAAATGAAATTTAGACTTAGTCTTTCTACTTAGTTACTGTTACAGAGATTTGGCTGACTGGAGTGGGGATTAAAAAAGAGTTGCTTGACTTTATTTTTATTTATTTATTTTGTGTTTTGAGCCACACCTGGTAACACTCAGGGGTTGCTCCTGACTCTGCCCTCACTCCTGGCAGAATCACTCCTGGCAGTGCTTAGGGAACCATATGGGATGCCGGGAATTGAACCTGGGTCATCTATTTGCAACGCAAGTGCCCTACCCACTGTGCTATCCCTCCAGCCTCTGAAATAGGGAATTTTAAAGTACAAAACTAAACCAAAAAAAATTTTGTTTTGTTTTGTTTTCGGGCTTTATCTGGAAGTACTCAGGGATCACTCCTGGCAGGGCTCAGGGAACCATAGGCAGTTCTGGGGATTGAAACCAGGTTGGCTGTGTGCAAGACAAGTGCCTAAAACCCCAGAACTATCTACCTAGGCCTGAACCAAGAATTTTGAAACTGTCAACATACGTAGGGAAACAAAAGAAACAGCTTAAAGGAAGTAGAAAGAAATGGAAAGGATGGGAATAGAGCAGCAAGGAAGAAACACAGCTGGAAAAATCATTCCCGCAATTTGAGCCGTGTCTGGGATTTGGTCCTGATCTCACCACTCTGAGGTTTTTCAGGTACTGGAGCACCAGCCGAGTGAAGCTGTCTACGTCCCACACTGTTGCGAACTCGAGACTGGGAGCGGCGGGGAACAGGGGCGCCAACCCGTGGGAAATGCTCTTGCACTCCTTGAATGAGGGATTGCTGGAGTTTAGGGTTCCACTGCCTCCTACATCTGAAGTTCCGCTGCTGCCTTGCAGGTGCTGAGAAATGTTTCGCTGTTGCTGCCTCCGCTTCTGACCTCAGGTCCTGACCTGCAGAGTTCAACCGGAGCAAGGCTGTCCTCATCCTGCAGGTGAAAAAAATGTTGACAGCCGGTAGCTTCTGCTTCTTTTTCTTTCTTTCTTCTCTTTGTTTCTGCTTCTATAAATTATCGCTTCTACAGGTCACTGGGTGGCATATCATGAGTTGATCTCTGATTAATTGTACTGATGTCACTGGGCCAGAGAGAAAGCCTAATGGACTGGGGCTCAGTCTCTCTTGCAGGAGGCAGTGCTTGAGCTCCAGCATTGTGTGTTTCCCTGAGCAACACTGGACTGTGAGCACCAACCTGGGAGTAGATCCTGAACATACCAGATATGCTCCAAAAACAAACTAAATTTGGGGGTTGGGGGCATTGACACCATACTACAGCGAGTATGTCACTTGCCTTGCATGGCATTCATCAAACACGAACCCTAGTTTGATCCCTGGCACCCCAGGTAGTCCCCTAGTAGTGACCCCTGAGCACAGAGCCAGGAGTAAACCCTGAGCACCTCCAGGTGTGGTACACACACAAAACAAAGGAACAACAACAACAAAAAATTCCAAACATTTTTTACTCTATTAACACTTAATATTTATTTTCTGCCCCAATAAACTGTTACTCTATAAGAACAGAAACACCATGGTTTCGGTCTTTATTTTACTGCAGTGATTCCTACATGATCATCTTAGCAAACTATGTTGACTTTGTTAAGGGGTGGTCCTCTAAAGCCTTGTCTAGATTTAGTTTTAAATTATACACATTTACTTATGTACCAATAAATGATGGTCACTATAAAATATACACAAAAATGCTCATTTTAATTTTGTTTTGTTTTGTTTTCTTTTTTGGACCACACATGGTGATGCTTAAGATCTGGCTCTGCACTCAAGAATTACTCCTAGCAGTGCTTGGGACATGATATAGGATGCTGGGGATAGAACAGAGGTTGACCATGTGCAAGGTAAATGCCCTATCTGATGTACTATTGCTATGATCCTCATTTAAATTATTTAATTTATTTATTTATTTTATTTTGGGGACACAGGCAGCTGTGCTCAAGGATTTCTCCCTACTTTGTGCTCAGGGATCACTGTTGGCAGTGCTCAGGATAAGTGGTGCCTGGGATCAAACTAGGGTTCATTGTTGATTCCTGGGCACTACTGTGTGTGACCCTAAAACAAAAAAAAAAGGAAAAGAAAAGGAAAAAAGAAGGCAAGATTAGAGAGATAGTAAAGTGAGTAAGGTGCTCATCTCACATGTGGTAGACCGTGGTTCAATGCTCAGGACTGCATATGGTTCCCTGAGTATCACCAGGATAATCTCTGAACACAGAGCCAGGAGTACGATCTGAATATTGCCAAGGCTGGCCCCCACAAAAAAAGTTTTAAAGAAGGAAGAGGGGGCCAGCATGATAGTACCGCAGGAAGGGCACCTACCTTTCACTCAGCAGACCCAGGATCGGTCCTCAGCAGCCTATAAGGTTTCAGAGCCTGCCAGGAGTAAGCCCTGAGCACTGCTGTTTGTGGCCCCAAAACAAAAATAAAAAATAAAGTTTTGGTTTTTTAAAAGGAAGAGAGCAGGGGCTGGAGTGATAGCACAGCGGGTAAGGCATTTGCCTTGCACGAGGCCGACCAGGGTTCAAATCCCAGCATCCCATATGGTCCCCTGAGTACCGCCAGGGGTAATTCCTGAGTGCATGAGCCAGGAATGACCCCTGTGCATTGCCGGGTGTGACCCAAAAAGCAAAAAAAAAAAAAAAGGAAGAGAGCAGAATCCTGAAAAACTGAGTGGCAATCTAGCCTACTATCTGTGGATTCCTGTTGTGATGACAAGTTCTGAGTACCACCATGGTTGGCCCTAAGGAGAGAGCTTAGGGCACTGGGGTAACATGTTTTGCTTGTGTAAAGCACAGGATTCAATGCCTGGAGCCACATGTCCCTTCCCCCAGCCATGGAGCCCTGAGTATACACCCCAACACCCCAAAAACAGAATCTCAAACTCTGAGGTATGCTGACATACAGTAGTCGCAATCCTATAGATTATAAATAAAAGTATGGACCAACCGTGGTGAAAAAGTTAAAAGCAGCTCTTAACAGTGGTGAATCAGTCTGATGTAGCTTTATCCTGGTATCATTTGAAGACAGTCTGGTGTTTACAGCTCGACCATGTTAATGCCCTGTTGAATATGATCTCACACAGTACCAACATCAGATGAGGCCACTCTGAGACCATTATGGCATAACAAAGTGATTGTTAAAAAAATTTTTTTGATGGTGCCAAAGCTTCATATGTGAACTCTACTGATGAGCTATATTCTCAACCTTTTCTTTTTCTTTCTTTGATTGTGACTATTTATTTTTTGAGGGGGTGGGGGTTTGGGGCTTCACTCAACAGTATTCAGTACTTACTCCTTGGCTCTGTGCTCAGATCTTACTTCTGGCGATGCTCAGGGAAACCATATGTGGTGCTTGGCCGCATGTCAGGCAAGTGCCTTAACCACTATATTATCTCTCTGTCCTCTGTGACTGTATTTACAAGCTATAGTGTTATTCATACTTTTGGGGGTGCACACTTGGTGGTACTCAGAGCTTACTCCTGGTGGGGCTTAAAAGACCATATGGAGTGCCATAGATCAAACCTGAGCATACCAAATTCCTACCTGCCTTACTATTGCTCCAGTACACCTTCCCCTCCCAATTATAGTTTCAGCCTCCACTCTGCTCTACCCCTGTGTAGATAGGAATTATTGAGATATCGAAACAGATGTGTTCATGCTTCATGGCACTATCGAATTTGGAGCAAACTCCTCTTAATGTAGCTCTCCCCAATATTACCCAGCTGAAGCCCAAATCCTTGTATTGGTTCTTTCTTTCTTTCTTTCCTTCTTTCTTTCTTTCTTTCTTTCTTTCTTTCTTTCTTTCTTTCTTTCTTTCTTTCTTTCTTTCTTTCTTTCTTTCTTTCTTTCTTTCTTTCTTTCTTTCTTTCTTTCTTGGAGGGAGGGGAACTACACCCCAGCTGTGCTCAAATCCCAGCTCAACTCCTGGTTGTGGGCTCACAGATTACTTCTGGTGGCTTTGGAAGACCACCTGGGATGCCCTGAATCAAACCTGTGTCAGTTGTGTGCAACTAACAACCTACTATATTATCTTGCTGGCCCCTATTGGTTCTAACACATAGCTTTCTTTTTTTCCTTTTTTTTTTTTTTTTTTGCTTTTTGGGTCACAGCCAGAGAAGCTCAGGAGTTACCCCTGGCTCCACACTCAGGAATTACTCCTGGAGGTGCGTGGGCGACCATATGGAATACCAGGGATTTAACTCAGGTTGGTGCATGCAAGCCAAAGGCCCTACCCACTGTACTATTGCTCCAGCCCCGGCTCTAATACATTCTTAATAAGATCCCTTTAGATCCCCTATGGTGTATATTTTCTGCAGCTACAATGGGCTATAAACCCAACTTACTCAATTACAGATATGTTATTGGTGTTTTTTTCTGAAAAGCATTGACACCAGTATTTAAAATGCAGCCTATGGCTGGAGAGATAGCTCAAAAGGCTGAGCACATGTTTTATATGTGGAAGCCCCTGTTCTATCAGATCCACTAATGGCAGTAACCTCTGAGAACAAAGCCCTCAAGCTATGTGTGTGCACCCCACTCCCAGGCCCTACCAAATGCATCCTAGAGATAAAGCCCTGTTTTCAGAACTCCCATTATCTTCATGTTTTATCTACCCACATACCACATCTCATATTTCCCTCCAGATCCACACCTACAAGTGATTTTTTTGTTTCCCCAAGACTTTGACTATTGTACATGTACCTTATCCTCTTGTGATCATGGAAGGAGCCTATGGTCCTGTTTTATGAGTTGTAATAGCTTTGGTCATCCTTTATGACCATGGCCTCAGAATATTGATGTGATTGGCAAGAAAACAGAATAAAAGCAATATTGCATCAAAATTAATTTTAAAGGTAATCATCCTGACATTTCACTGCTTTCTGGTATGAACAGTAAACTATCTTCCTTTTGCTATAGACCTGGTTTCAATGTATCTTTTAAAGATTTAAAGGCTAATACCAAGGTTAGGGGTGGGGAAGGGAAAGAGACTGAATTACCCGACTGAACTACACTATAGACACTGCTGAACTACATCCAAGGCTCCTGAAAAAAAATCAGAAAAAAAAGACAAGGAGAAGTCCAGGTACCTTTTGATCTCATCCTGTTGCTTCCAAGAAAGCTCTTTCACTAATAAATGCTCTTCATGAAGGCGAAACAATTTGTCCTCCAGTTCATCCCGGTTCATTCTGCTAAAGGGTCGTTGAGTTTTTCTATTCTTACCTAAAGTTCCAGGACAAATAAACAGATTATTTTTATGTGAATTTTTTTGTTTTCTTTTCTTTAACGGCCACACACCAGGTGGTGGGGGGCTATTGCTGGATTGGTGCTCAGAGGACAATGTAGTACCAGGGATTAAACCTGGTCCTTCCACATGCAGAACACGGGATCCAGCCTTTGTTTGTTTTTGGACCACATCTAGCTGTACCCAAGGCTTGCTCCTGGCTTTGTGCTCAAGGATTAGTCCTGGCAGGCTGCGGGGACTATATGGCGTGCTGGGAATTGAACCTGGGTCAGTCCTGTGCAAGGCAAACCCTACTACTACTACCTCTCTGATCCCTGAGATCCAGTCTTCTAGGTCATATCCCTGACTTATATGAAGTTTAGTGGGGGAGACGAGTTTGGGTTACACCTAGTGATGCTCAGAGGCTACTTCTGGTGGTGCTCAGGGGCTCATGTGTATGAGGGATTTAACCTAAGCCTTCTTCATGCTTTAAGCTATCTCTCCAGTTCTTTGTGTCTCTAATCACATACATATATTTTCCTTGCAGCGGAGGCACATCTGGCAGTGCTCAAGGGTTACTTCTGGCTCCGCACTCAGGAATCACCCCTGGTGGGCTTGGGAGACTGTATAGGATGCTGAGGATTGAACTCAGGTTGGCCATATGTAAGGCAAGGGCCCTACCCACACCCAATGTACTATCACTCCAGCCCCTCTGATCACACCTTTTCCAAAGGAATTATTTTGAGTCAACTAAAGGGAATTCAGGAAGTATTTAAAGTGTACTAATGGATTATGTTATTCCTTATCATTTCTATCTATGGAATATCATTCTGTGTCATTCTAGCATATGATGTAACTCAACCACTTTCTATGTAGAAAGCACGTTTCGTATCTAGGACTGTAGTTCAGTGATAGAGCATATACTTTGCACGTGTAAGCTCCATTCTTAGCACCAAAAAAAATTCTCTTTATATAAAAATTAAAAATTCAGGGCCAAAAAAGATAATACAGGGATTAAGACACTTGCCTTGTGTGTGGCTGACCCTGGTTTGATACCCAGAACCACCTATGGATCTCTGAGCACCAATAGGAGTAATCCCTGAGTACTAAACCAGGGGTAGCCCTTAAGCATTGCCAGATGTGGCCCTAAAGCAAAACAATCAAACAAAATAAATATGGCCAGAGAGATAGGTTTAAGGGCTGAACACATGCTTTGCAAGCAGAAGTCCTGGAATTGTTCTTTGCATCCCTGGGGCCACCATGTGTCCTCTAAGCACTGCTGGGAGTAACCCTTGAGGACCAGCAGGTGAGATCCCAAAATAAACAATTTTTAAAAATAAAAAATGGGGTCAGTTAGATAGTACAGGGGGTAAGGTGCCTGCCTTGCCAAATAGCTGACTCAAGTTCAATTCATGGCACTTTATATGGTCTTTCAAGTACCACCAGGAGTGATCCCGAGTGCAGAGTCATGCCAGGCTCCAACCCCAAAATAAATAAATAAAATTAAAAGTGTAACAAAAACACAAGATTTGCTTGACAGATTGAACAAACATTGCTTTAAAAAAAAGATGAGGGGCTGGAACAATAGCACAGCAGGTAGGGCATTTGCCTTGCACACAGCCGACCTGGGTTCGATTCCCAGCATTCCATATGGTCCCCCCAGCATCGCCAGGAGTAATTCCTGAGTGCAGAGCCAGGAATACTCCCTGCGCATAACCGGGTATGACCAAAAAAGCAAAAAGAAATAATAATAATAAAAAAAAATTTTAAAGATGACAGAGAACTTGAAATAGGGTGTTGCAAGTAGGATGTTTGCCTTGCATGCAGTCAACCTGGGTTTGATCCCTGACATCCTATTTGGTCCCTGAGCACAGAGCCAGGAGTAAGTCCTGGGAACAGCCATGTGTGATCCTAAGACCAAAAAAAAAAAAGAAAGAATAAAAAAGGAAAAAAGAAGGCAGGATTAGAGAGATAGTAAAGTGGGTAAGGCACATATCTTGCATGTCGTAGTAGATCCTGGTTCAGTGCTCAGCACTGCATATGGTCCCCTGCATACCACCAGAATCAATCTGAGCACAGAGCCAGGAGTAATATGTAAACATTGCCAAGGCTAGCCTCCACCAAAAATAATTTAAAAAGAAGGAAGAGGGGGCCATCGTGATAGTACTGCAGGCAGGGTGCCTACCTTGCACTCAGCGAACTCAGGATCAATCCTCAGCAGCCTGTATGGTTACAGAGCCTGCCAGGAGTGATCCCTGAGCAGAGCCAGGAGTAAGCCAAGCACTGCTGTATGTGGGCCCCAAACAAAAATATAAAATAAAAGTAGGGAGAATAACAAGGGGAGGTTTTTCAGAATCCTGAAAAACCTGAGTGGCAATCTAGCCTACTATCTACGGACTCCTGTTGTGATGACCACAGTTCCAGAGGCACACCAAAGACCCAAAGCAGAATTCCTCTAGTTAATTTTGGTACCCATCCCAAACTGCGTGGTGCCCCAAGGAGGGGACCATGAGGGCATGACCAGCCAGGTGCTTGCTCAGCTTGCTGGTGCGGAGCCAAGAAGCCCTGTTCAAGCTAAACTCTGGCGGAACGTGGTTGTTGTGGGATTTTTCTTTTTTTTTTAGGCCATAACCGGCCATGCTCAGGGGTTACTCCTGGCTCTACAATGGGATGCAAGGGGATCGAACCCAGGTCATGCTCATGCAAGGCAAACACTCTACACACTGTGCTATCACTCCGGAATGCAGTTGCTTTTGAGGCACACTGGCTGTAAATGCTGCCAAAATGGGAAGGATATGCACCCCTGCTTTCCCCTAGAAGGTTCCAGAAGACTCGAGAGATCCTGAGGTGTTCCAGGTTGAGGTGGGGCTGCTGGAAACCACACTGGGGCCCTGCGGCCATGGGATTGTGTGCTTTGAGCAAGTGAGCAAAGCCCAGAGCTGAAGGTTCTGGAATCTTCAGATCTCACTGAGGAGGTAGTTTACGGCATCTATTTGTACAAGCTTTGGGTCAGGTGGATGCTGCACTCTCTGACCAGGTGGCACTGCAGTGACAGGAGAGAGGGATTCTCAGGCTGGAGGAAGTCATGCATGCTCTGGAACTAGGTCCTGGGATGAAGTGAAGCCAGTTTAAAAGCCGCAGATCGGGCAGCCGCATGTACCAAGGAGGCTGTGGGCCAGCGCTGGGTGGGCATCTGGCCTGGTTTGGATACTACTGTGGCTGGGACAAAGCCACCTGTTCTAGCATCTCTGCCTTGGCCACTTGAGTCCTGCTCTCCCTCTCCCCCAAAGGTTACAAATTAAAGAATAAACTTTTAAATGCATTTAAAAAGTTAATAAAATCAAATCACTGTCACTACTATCACTGTCATCCCATTGTTCATCAGTTTTGCTCGAGCGGGCACCAGTAACGTCTCCATTGTGAGACTTGTTGTTACTGTTTTTGGCATATCAAATATGCCACAGGTAGCTTGCCAGGCTCTGCTGTGCGGGCGGGATACTCTCAGTAGCTTGCCAGGCTCTCCGAGAGGGGCGGAGGAATTGAACCTGGGTTGGCCGTGTGCAAGGCAAACGCCCTACCCGCTGTGCTATTGCTCCAGCCCAATAAAATAAAATGGGGCTTTTAATCTTAATTTAAACTATTTTAATCCACTCTTTTACTTTTTTGATTCATTAGATAATTAGGACCTAGTCAAGAATTGTGTATACAACTGATTTCAAGTTCCCAGTAAGAAACGAACAGAGAGGGCCGGAGTGATACTACAGAAGCAGGTAGGGTGCTCTCTTGCCTTTGCACTAAGATGACCCACATTTGATCCTGGCATTCCATATTGTCCTCCAGCATTCCAGGAATAATTTCTGAACACAGAGACAGGAGTAAGCCCTGAGAACTGCTGGGTGTGGCCAACCCGCCTCTCTCCCAAAAATAAGAAAAGAAGAAAAAAACAGAATGTTTACATCACCTTGAGGCTGGGGGAAATAGTACAGGATGTGTTTAACTTACATGTGGCCACTGAGTCCAGTTTGATCCCCAACACAACATATGTCCCCTGAGTACCACTAGGGGTCACTTCTAAGTAAAGAGCCAGGAATAGCCCCTGAGCACCCACATCAGTGGCCCCAAAACAATATAAAAACCCCAGTTTATTTTAAGGGCAAAGGATGGGCTCACCAGTACTTGAATACTTGCCTTGCATTTTTGACGCTCTGGATTCAATTCCCAGCACTGCCAAACAAAAACAAATCACTTTTATAAGAGAATTCTTGATATAAATATGCTAAACATACTTAAAAAGTAATATTTTATTAACTTTAGTGTAAACATCTGTGTGTTTATACTAAACACATACACACATTCCTTTCATACCCATTACCACAATTACTATAATGAACATATTTATCACTGCTAAATTTCCTTGTGTCACCCTGTAATTCATTCCGCACCACCTCATTCTATCCTCAACCCTCACCTTTGGTCCTAAACAATTATTAACCTGCTTTTTGTCACCATGAATTATTTTCCATTTCTATAACTTTTTTGGGGGGGCTGTACTTGGCTAGTATTCAGGGGTTCTTCTGGCTCTGTACTCAGGACCAATCCCTGGGAGTGCTCAAAGAGTGTCACTTTTGGAGGGCTGAGTGATAGCACAGCGGGTAGGGCGTTTGCCTTGCACACGGCCAACCTGGGTTCGATTCCCAGCATCCCATATGGTCCCCTGAGCACCGCCAGGAGTAATTCCTGAGTACAGAGCCGGGAGTGACCCCTGTGCATCGCTGGGTGTGACCCAAAAAGCAAAAAAAAAAAAAAAGTGCCATTTTCACTTCAGCAGAGAACAGGAAATTATGATGCAAATACATTTCTATTCTTTAAAAACTAATGGAGGAACCAAAGAGAGCTCAGTGGGCTAAGCACAAGCTTTGCATGCAAGAGGCCCACGTTCAACCTCCAATACTTTGTTCACCACTGCTGGGTATGCCCCAGCCTCCAAATTATTGATTAAGTGGGCCTATGTGTCAAGACATAAATTAAGTTTAACTATTTCAAATATGAGGAGACTAATAAAAAGTCTTTTTTATATAAAACCTGTGCCTGGATCTTTTTATTAATTCACTTATTTTCTTTTTGTAATGTTTGTTTGTTTGCTACACCTGGTAGGCTCATGGGCCACTCCCTGATTAGTGCTAAGAGGTGTCCGTGGCTTGAAAGACCATGCAGTGCCAGGAGTCAAACTGCAGGCAAAGCATTTGCTCCAGCCCTTTGAGCTAGCTCTCCATCCAGTTCCACATCTCTTAGCTTTGTTCTTTTATCCTGTGTGTGTGTGTGTGGGGGGGGGTAGCTCTCCTCTCAGAGAACCCGGCAAGCTACTGAGAGGAGCCTGGCAAGCTGTTGAGAGTATCCCGCCCACACGAAAGAGACTGGCAAGCTCCCTGTAGCGTATTCGATATACCAAATACAGTAACAATAACAGGTCTCATTCCCCTGACCCTGAAAAGAGCCTCCGATCGTTGGGAAAAACGAGTAAAAAGAGGCTGCTAAAATCTCAGGGCTGGGACAAATGTAGACATCACTGGCACCTGCTCGAGTAAATCAATGAACAACGGGATGACAGTGATGACAGTGATACAGTGATACTATTTCAAATGTATCTACTATCAATTAGAATTCAAGTATTCCCATTGTATGAGGAATTAACTTTAATTGGCCCAGTAAATTCAGGTCCTTGGGCTGGAGCGATAGTATAGCGGGTAGGGCGTGTTTGCCTTGCATGTGGTCAACCTGGGTTTGATCCCCGGCATCCCATATGGTTCGATCCCGAGCACCACCAGGAGTAATTCCTGAGTGCAGAGCCAGGAGTAACCCCTGAGGATCACTGGATGTGAGCCAATAAGAAAAAAAGAATTCAGGTCCTAAAAGGGGCCTGTACTTGGCCTTCTATGAGCAGGGGTCTCAGGGAAGAGACAAATTATAAAGAAAATCATGGAAAAAATAGTTTTCTAGTGATTGAGGAAACGTAGTAGGCGGTGACCTATATAAAAGGATATGAGTAAAGGCAATCTAAGACTTTTGAGATCAGATAAACAAAAAGGCAAAGTTAAGGCAGAGTTAGAAAGACTGGGCTGAAAAGTATAGACTCTGTAACTGCTTGTATAAATGCTCAAAAAAAGATGATTGTGATTCTTATGATTTGGATTGAACAGTTTGATAAATATTACTGTATACCTCTTCTGCCCAAATGCTACAAGGAGAAGAAAAAATAGGTCTTTTGCTTTCGGAATAGCAAGAGGAGCAAGACTTACATCGACTTGAAGGATCAGACAATGCTAGATGGTGGGAAGGATGTTGCAGTCTGGGAGGGATTTTGCCATATCTAGAGCATACAGAGAAGGCAGTTTGACTAGAAGTAGGGATGGGCAAAGAGTAGACTGCTATTGGACAGTATAAGGTAAGCATGATGAGTTTGTAAAAGAGAGTTCAGGACTGATGAGAGTTAGCAGGTAGAGCTCTTGCACATGGCTGAACCAGGCTCAATCCTTAGCACCTCAAATGGTCCCCAGAGCCCGCCAGGAGTGATCTCCAAGTGCAAATCCAGGAATAAGCCCTGAGCACTGCCCGATGAGCTCCCCTTACCCCACCTCCGGAAAAAAAAGAGAAAGAGAAAAAAAGAAAAAAGAGTTGTATGAAGGTAAGAGAAAGAAAGTGTATTTTGGAAGATCTTATCTTTGTGATAGAGGATTTTTACTGATTCTCCTAACAATCACTTGTATCACTTGTAGTCCCATTGATCTTCGAGTTGCTCGAGCGGGCGCCAGTAACGTCTCCATTTGTCCCTGTCGAGAGCTAGTGCAACCCAATGATATCTGCTTGCTCCAGGAACAGGAAGAGCCTCAAATCGTTCATTCAGAGATTTGATGAAGAAATCTGACCATCTAGTTGGTGGGCTTCTGATGTCCTGTGGAATCCAGTCGGTAACAGCTCTAGTCCAGCGGTCGTCTCTGAATTGCATTACATGACCGGCCCATCTGATTACTCATCATCAAATCTCCTAACAATAAACTGCAATTATACATTTTGAGCACGCGAGCAATAATAGGAGAGCTATAGGACAGCTTAGTAAAAACTGTCTGCTATTACTGACTTAGCGGAAGATCTTGGCAAGCTCCCCGTGGCATATTTGATATGCCAAATACAGTAACAATAATAGGTATCATTCCTCTGACCCTCAAAAGAGCCTCCATTTTTCTTTTTTGCTTTTTTTTTGGGGGGTCACACACAGTGATGCTCAGAGGTTCCTCCTGGCTCTGCACTCAGGACTCACTCCTGGGAGGCTGGGAGACCATATGGGATGCTGGGAATCAAACCCGGATTGGCCACGTGCAAGGCAAACACCCTACCCGCTGTGCTATTGCTCCAGCCCCAAAGAGCCTATAATTGTTGGGAAAAATGAGTAAGGAGAGGCTGCTAAAATCTCAGGGCTGGGACGAATGGAGATGTTACTGGCGCCTGCTCGAGTAAATAGATGAGCAAAGGGATGACAGTTACACAGTGATACAGTGATACTGATTTAGAGAGACTGGCAGGACAGAACTGTTACTGTTACTGTTACTGTTAATAAGAATATTACTGTGATAAAGGCTAAAGACCTTCAATCAGCACTAAAGTTGGTAGAGGAAGAATCACAAAGGTACTAAGGAAGAATAAAAAGACATGTCAACTAGCTGGGTGCAGGATGGAGTTAAGAGAAAGAGTGGCATTAAGAGAATGAGAGAGGACCAGAGATAGTATAGGGGGTAAGGTGCTTGCTTTGCATGCTGTCAACCTTGGCTAGATACTTGGCACCACATACAGTCCATTGTGGTCCCTGAGTGGTCCCTTAGCACAGGCCCAGAACTAAGCCCTGAGTCCATTTGGATGGAGATGAACCAAAAAGAAAAGTTGACAGAATTAAAGATGACATAATTATACTTTTTCTGAAGACCAATAGTAAAACCCAATATGAACAAATTAATGAACAATTTTGCTCTTCTCAAAAAAAGCAAAAAACCCAAACCAACAAACAAAAATAAGCCACTAAATTAAAATGAAACTATGAATATGTATTAGACATTAACTTACTATTCTTGCTTGCATCCAGAGGGCTCTCTTTAGTTCTTCTGACTCTTCTGGAATGCTTTGCTCTGCTAGAATCCTTCTATCCTCCTGTCCATATGGCTGGGTAAGAGAGGAATTATTGTAATTCTGTTTAGCTCTTAAGATGTTAACTCTTTGTAGATAAGAACTTAAGGGCTGCATTTTCCTCTTGTACTCAGGGAAAGTAGATAAAAAGATTCCTTAACAACAACAACAAAAAGATTCCTTAACTTTACCAATTTCTCAAAAAAGAAAAAACCCTATAGACATTTGTTATGAGATTAATAGAAATGTAGTGGTGGGATTTGGAGTGTTAGTGATAGTACAAGGCAAGGTTCAAGGCAAGGTAGGGTGCTTGCCTTGCATCTGACTGGCTCTGGTTCAATACTCAGTACCCCAGATAGTCCCCCAGGCTTGCCAGGAGTGATCCCTGAGCACAGATCCCAGGAACAAAGCCCTGAGCCCTCCCAAGTATGACCGCAAAGCAATAACCAAAAAATGTGTTGGTATTGAGAGAAAGCTCCTTCAATCTCTTCCTGCAGTGTTGGACAACAACAGTGGGAGATATCTGGGGCCCTGGAATATTTTTGAAGAAAATGGACGTTACTCAGTTGGTGCAATTAATGGACTTGCTCAATCCACATGTACTACAACCCTGTTAAGTCAAGAATGTGCAGAAGGTAGATCTAGGGCCTCCTCTTAGCTCAGTTTTCAGCCCAGGAGAATATGAGTTGGAGCCCCAACTTGAGCTATGGAGCATGCCCCTGATGGAGGGATATGCAGTTACCTGGCGCGTGTCCCCACCTACCTCACCCCGTGACTTTGGCTGCAGAAAGATATGTTCAGTTCAAGAGGGAAGATTGTGAAGCCCAATGCCGGACGAATTTGAGTCCGGCATTTCCCAGGCTCTCCTTGAGCTGGAGATGAACTCGGACATGAAGGCTTAGCTGAGGGAGCTAAACATCATAGCAGCCAGGGAAATTGAAGCTGGTGGTGGACGAAAAGCTATTATACTCTTTGATCTTGTTCCTCAACTAGTCTTTTCAGCTAGTGTGGGAACTGGAGAAAATGTTCCGTAGGAAACATATCGTCTTTATTGTCCACAGGAGAATTTTGCTTAAGTCAACTCAAAAAAGCCATACCAGAAGTCGCACCCTGACAGGTGTACATGATGCAATTCTGGAGGTCTTGGTCTTCCCTAGTGAAGTTGTGGGCAAGAGAATCCTCCTGAAACTGGATGGCAGCTGGTTCATAAAGGTTCATTTGGTTAAAGCACAGCAAGACAATGTGGAATATAAGGTTGAAACCTTTTCTGGTGTCTATAAGAAGCTCATGGGCAAGGATGTTAATTTTGAATTCCCAAAGTTTCAGTTGTAAACAAAAACGACTAAAATATCAGTCACAGTTAGCACTGTCGTCCCATTGTTCATTGATTTGCTCAAGCGGGCACCAGTAACGTCTTCATTGTGAGACTTGTTAGTATTGTTTTTGGCATATCAAATATACCACGGGTAGCTTGCCAGGCTTTCCGAGAGACACAGAGGAATCGAATCAGGGTCAGCCGAGTGCAAGGCAAACGCCCTACCCGTTGTGCTATCGCTCCAGTCCTCATTCATAGTTTAAAAAAAAAGGGGGGGAGGAGCCGGAGCGATAGCACAGCGGGTAGGGCGTTTGCCTTGCACGTGGCCGACCCGGGTTCGATCCCCAGCATCCCATATGGTCCCCCAAGCACTGCCAGGAGTAATTCTTGAGTGCAAAGCCAGGAGTAACCCCTGAGCATCGCTGGGTGTGACCCAAAAAGCAAAAAATAAAATAAAATAAAATAAAAAAATAAAAAAAGGGGGTGGTGGTGGGAAGGTGTAATGGTCGTGGAATTGGTGTTTGAATATTAATTGTAATGAAATATTGTGAAGTCACTTAAAAAATATAAAAAAAAAGATTAGGCTTGGGACTGGAGCGATAGCACAGCGGGTAGGGCGTTTGCCTTGCACGTGACCGACCCGGGTTCGAATCCCAGCATCCTTTAGGTCTCTGAGCACTGCCAGGGGTAATTCCTGAGTGCAGAGCCAGGAGTGACCCCTGTGCATCGCCAGGTGTGACCCAGAAAGAAAAAAAAAGTAAAGAATGTACAGGAGCCAGAGAGAGAGTGCAGTAGGTAGGACACTTGCTTTGCATGTGACCAATGTGGGTTTGATCCTTGGCAACCCAAACCCACCGGGAGTGATCCCTGAGCAAACAAACAAAATCTTCAGGTAATTTTTCCAAGCGTCAGTTCTATGCAAGAGAATTACTATTTGAAATCTAATTTCATTATTAAAAGGATCTGTGCCGGGGATTCACATAGCATTTTTATAACATAGTTTATTATAGTATTTAGATGTTAGCTCAATAGGTCAATTTCTTTTCTTTTTTTTTTTTTTTTTTTTTTTGCTTTTTGGGTCACACCCAGCAATTCACAGGGGTTACTCCTGGCTCATGCACTAAGGAATTACTTCTGGTGGTGCTCGGGGGACCATATGGGATGCTGGGAATCAAACCCAGGTTGGCCGTTTGCAAAGTAAATGCCCTATGGGCTGTGCTGTTGCTCCAGCCCCACAATACATCAATCTCTATCGTGATGCAAAATAAACATTAATTATAAAATGTAAGCGTTAGTAATTGAAAATCATTTTGTAAGCTGTATAATGATTGGTCCAATGAAAAAAATGATCAGACGATAATCTTGTGCTTCAGAATCAGGAGGAGAACAGATGGCAAGAGTGTTAAAGGAGGCTTAACCTGCAAGAAACCAGATTTAGGTCATTGTTGGGATGAAACGTAGAAGAGGAACAAAGAAGACATAGGAAAAGATTTTTTTTTTAAAAAGTTTTTAAAAAGTGGGAGGGACTAGGGCAATAGTCCATCAGGTGGGCTTGCCAAACCAGGTTTCCTTCAGCGTCCTATTTTGTCCCCTTAAGATCAGTAGTTTAGGGGCTGGAGCGATAGCACAGCAGGTAGGGCGTTTTCCTTGCATGCGGCCGACCCAGGTTCGATTCTCAGCATCCCATATGGTCCCCTGAGCACAGCCAGGTGTGGTTCCTGAGTGCAGAGCCAGGAGTAACCCCTGTGCATCGTCAGGTGTGACCCCAAAAGCAAAAAAAAAAAAAAAAAAAAAAGATCAGTAGTTTATTTAAAATTATGAGGTAGGTTTTAATAAATTCCTGAATGCATAGCCAGGAGTAACCTCTGAGCTTTGTAGATTGTGGCCTGCAAATTACAAAATAAGTAAAAATTTAACGAAAGGGGGTGTGGCCAAGGTGGCCCCTAGCACAGAGGGAGGCCAGTAGCGCTGAATAGTGAACCATCAGACCCAATTTTCAGGCTAAATCTGGCTGGGAGTGGCTCCAGCACTGCTGGGAATCTCTCCTCCCCATCAAAATACCTCTATGCACTTTTGCAGTTTTGGGGCCAAAACCAGCCGTGCTCCTGGCAGTGCTCAGGGGAGCATATGGGATGCTGGAGATTGAATCCAGGTCAGCCACGTGCCGTACCTGCTGTATTATCACTCCGACCTCCTGAGAAATCTTTATGCACTCCAGGTGGATAGGTATATAATATGGGTATACATAGCACTTGGTGTTATAATACTCAATAAATAATCAAAAGATTTATTTGAAAACAAATTCTTAAAAAGCTACAAGACCACATATGGGGTTGTAACCCCCAATTTAAGAAGCTAGTGGGGCTGAAGCAATAGCACAGGGGGTAGGGCGTTTGCCGACCCGGGTTCGATTCCCAGCATCCCATATGGTTCCCTAAGCACCGCCAGGAGTAATTCCTTAATGCAGAGCCAGGAGTAAGCCCTGTGCATCGCCGGGTGTGACCCAAAAAGCAAAAAAAAAAAAAAAAAAAAAAAAGGTAGGCCCTAGGGAGCATATCCCTACCCACGAGGGGCACTGTGCTCCTACTCACGCATTGCTTTCCTTTGAGTAACAGAAAACCTTCTTAGGCCTGTCGTGTTGCAGCTACCATCTAACTCCCGCCACAATTTCTCTGAAATTTGCAGGTCAGTACCTAGGGCTATGATTTTCGTCCAGAGAGCCAGTAAAGGAACAGCGGTTCACTTTAAATTATTTAAAATACAAACGTAGAGGTCTACTCCTTTACTTTTTTGCAGTGGGGAGGCTTAGAAAAGTCAGCTGGTTGGGTGCTGTACAGACTGTCTGAAAGGACTTGCTAGCTTGAGAATTGGAGTCGTTTCTCCTGCTGATGTTGGGGCCAGAGCAATTGTTCAGCGGGTAGGGCACTACCTTTGTACAGGGCCAACCCGTGTTAGATCCCAGGCATCCTATCCCTACATAGGATATATGCCTGGAGTGAGTCCTGTGTGCAGAGCCAGGCATGACCCCTGAGCACCTCCAAGAACATATACACACACACACTACATATGTATTTTTTAAATGTTGTATTATTTTTAAATGGGAGAGGCCTCTGAAGCAGTTCTCCGAAAGGGGCGCGGGCCAGTCCAGGCAATAAGCCTGAACGCTCGGGCGCGGGCTTGAAACCACGAGGCGTCGCTCAGGCCCGGCCCAGCGCTGCTGGGGCCAACCAGGCCGCACCAAGCGAGGGGAGGGCGGGGGCAGTATAAAACGTCCTGAGGAACTCGGGTCTTTCTTACGCCCGACCCCGGAGCTATGCTTCCCAGTCCCGTCAGGCCCAGTCCTTCCAGCTTCTAAAAGTGCTTTTTGGATGCACAACGCAAGGCGGAGGAATCAAAAGGGCGTTTTCTTTTTCCTAGGCCCTGCCCTTGGTGCCTGCGGGCCCGAAGAAAATCGCTCGTTTCTTCCCCGCCCCCGCGCCGCGGGAATTCCGAGATCTGGGCGGGCCTTCTAGCGGGCTCTCCGAGAACGGGGATAGGACAGCATGGCCGCCCATCAGCCCTCCAGATTCCCGGATGTGAACTGGTGCGCGATACAAAGGCAAGTTTCCCCCCCAGGTCTTCGTCGTGTACAGTGACCAATCAGTATTTTCCATCTGATAAATGACAGGACGACAAACCAATTATAAACGAATGTCGCTCACGCATGTGGAAATTCAGTCCCTTAGGCGAGCCCCCTACTGACTGTGATTGGATAGAATTGTGAAGAGCAGTTCCACTGTTTAATGAGAAGCGGGAGCGAGAAATAACGCAGCCAATAGCAATAGCCCCAGGAGTAGGGCGGGGCCTAGGCCTTCGTCTCGGCGGCAGAGGAGACTCGGGGGCCATTTTGTGAAGAGGCGAAGGCTGAGCGGTTGAGACAGCGTTTCCCACCTCGAGCAGCAGTCGACTTCTCCACGTAGAACCCGGGAGTAGGAGATTCAGAATCGAATCTCTTCTCCCTCCCCCTTTGGTAAGTGAAGGGGGCGGAAGTAGAGGAGTTGCTGGGTTCCTCGGGGAGCGCGAGGGGATGCGGGAGAGAAAACGAGGGAACCCTCCCCTCGGCGGAGTATGCATGCCCGCATTTATTCCGTTTGCTGGCGTTGGCGGCGGGGCTGGGGGTAGGGGTAGGGGTAGGTGTTGAGCGCGAATGTGTTTTGTAGGCCTCAACCCTCGCGTGGATTTAACCCGGTGTCCTCTAGGACGCGATCGGCCGGGGAAAACGTCCCTTTGCCTCTTTTTTTTTTTTTTCGCTTTCCCTGTGTTAACGGCTTTTCTTTCATTTTCTCCGACCGCGAAGATTCCGAGAGAGATCTTGAAAGGGAAGATCCAAGAAGCTCGCTAATAGATGCGCTAATGTAGAGCCCCGTGCCTCTGTTAGGTTTTGCAGTTGGGCGGGAGATGGGGAAGGGGTTACCAAATATTTTACCGCCAGCCTCGCAGTTCGGGAGCGTGCCGCAGGGCACAGGAATAAGTATCATAAACAATGGTTTCATATTTGCTGACTTGTCCCCCCCCCCCCGCCTCCCTAATTCGAGCGAATGATGGGCCGCGGATCATTTTCAGTTCTGTGACGAATACTGCAACTCACCGAAATAATTAAAGCTTTTTATCTGCAGGTTACAAAATCACTTGAAATATTTTAAGTTAGTGGAACTTTGCTTGAGGTAGGTATTCTTGGCTTTCTCTCCAGCCAGCGTCGAAGTGTTGGCTGCCAGGGACGTTTTTCTGAATTAGTGGCGCATCTAGTAAGCAGTTTCCTCCCTGGGATCAAGTAGTGTTTTTTTTTTTTTTTTTTTTTTTTTAATCCTCGTTTCTGGAATTCTTAGGTACCGAAAGCGGTTTATTTCAGCCTTAGCATAACCTGATTAGAGAAGCCTGGCGGAAATTCCCAGATTGTACCTGGGAAGGGAGACTTCGTTGCGAGACTTAGATTTGTTAATTTTAACGTCCTGCGACGGGTGTTAGATTGAAAATGTGATTTACTTTGAGGATTCTGTAGCTCTGATTTTACAAGCCATCGGAACTTGGCCGGGATTGGGGGTAGGGGGCATGCATGGCGACGTGTTTCCTGTTACCCAAGTATTACTAGTAGGACATTTTTGCTAACGTTAACCACTTTATCTAAAACAGGAATAGTTTTTGTGTTTGGGCCACGCCTAGTGAATGGGGGGTCGCCCCCTGCAGTGCTGGCGTGGGGTGGAACCATGCGGCAAGATTAAACCTGGACCTTCTGCATGTGCTCAAGCCCCAAGACCTTTGAGCTAGCGCTTTTAGCCCTTAATAGTTTTTTATTAACTCATGTTTAAATGCGATTGACTAATTGTGTTATACCCAGAAAAGGTTTATGGTGGGAGAGAGAAAACTACGGGCTGAGTTTCGGGTTTTTTTTGTTTGTTTGTTTGTTTTTTTCTATTTTGGTGCCACACCCGGCAGTGCCCCCTGGCTTTCTTTTGGCTTTACTGGGGGAACAAAAGGGGAGTTGGGGACGGAACCAGGTCGGTCACATACAAAGCTGTATGTGCTCTCCCTGCGCCCCCCAGGGCCCGAATTGGATCCTCTGCACCGCATGATTTCCCTCAGCACCGTTGGGTGTGGCCCCAGAATCTAAAGATTATTATGCAGAACTGCTGTAAATTAGATAAGGATAGTGATCAACTCATTTTAGATACCTATTTAATATCGTTGACAAATGTTTGGTTGTTTAAAAATAGTTGGCAGGAACTGAAATTAATTGATTTACTTGATTTAGAAATACTAATAGGCTCTCTGGGCTAGTATTGTATAGAGGTGACGCTTTGATTTAATACAGTTTATTCACCCTCTGTCATTGCTAGCACACAATTCCAGACGCTCTGTTTTGAGTAGTTCTCTCAAAAGAACTACTCAGTTCTTTTGAGAACTAAACAGTCTCTCAGACTGTTTTCTCTCTCCCCCACCTTTTGTTTTTTTGGGCAAACCTGACTCTTCACAGGGATCACTCTTGGTGGTGATGGGCTTCAGGGGACCATACCTGGTGGTGAGGATCAAACTTGGCTGCATGTAAGGCCAGTGCTTTACCAGCGTCACCATGTCTCCAGGCCCCACAATTTTTCCCTTAATAAGCTTTGCATAATGGCCACAAATTTACTTTTCAGGACAATCTTACTAAAACCTGCAGCTTAGCACTGAAGTATATATTTGGGAAGATTTGGCAATAGAAGGAATATTTGAAATCTCAGCACTTTCAATAAGTAGGGATTGGTTAACATTCTAAGTGGGCCAAAAAGGAATGGTTTAAGAAAGATCAATAAGTTGCAGGTGTTAATGATCTTTGTTTCTCTAGTATATGCCATGGGAGTAGTGGTAGATGCTACAGTGAGAATTTAAACATATTAATTAGGACTCTAGAGGGTTTCACTTTGACCTTCTTTACAATTAAATTTTAGCAACAAGCCTTTTAAATTACAAAATGACTACTTTGATCCACACTAGCTGACTAAAGTGTGTTAACTAGGGAGTGTAATACTTGAGAATGTTGGTTTAAAGGTTAAAAGAATTTTGTTTTTCCTTTACACTGATAATTGTGTCAGAAAAATTAATTTTCTGGATTTCAACTTAATATATAATGTTTAGATTGCTTTCTTTTCCTGGGGTTTTTGGTTTTTTTTGTTTGTTTGGGGGTCACATCCTGTGGTGTTCCAGGCTTACCATTGGCTCAGGGATTACTCCTGGCTGTGGTCAAGAGACTTATGTGTGGTGCGGGGGATCAAACCCAGCTGGACTTCATGCAAGGCAAGTCCTGTAACTACTGTGTTTTGGCCTGGTTAATTTTTTATTTATTTAATATTTTAAATTTTTAATTTTTTAAATTTATTTAATATAAATTAAAATTTTTTCATTTATAAAGTCAAGACATTGGTGGCTAGGAGGCTGGAAATAATGTGCATATATAGAGAGATATATAGATATCTCTATATATATATTTAGTTTTTGGCTTCCTCCTGGCTCTGCACTCAGAAATTAATCCTGGTGGTCCAGGTAGGATGCCAGGGATCAGACCCAGGTTGGGCATGTGCAAGGCAAACACCTTACCATCTCCAGCCCCACAAAAAGTTTTATTAGAAGCAGTTATAGGGGCTGGTAATATAGCTCAGTGGTAGATCATTTGTCTTGCGTGTGTGAGGCTGTGTGGTGTCAGAGTTCAGTTCTGACACCACAGGTGTGTGTGTGTGTGTGTGTGTGTGTGTGCGCGCGCGCGCGCGCACACACATTTTAGTGATTACTATTAACTCTTACAACCTTTTCAGTCTCCATCCAAGCAATCTTATCTTTGGGTAACATTTGCTCTTCTGTGAAAACTACATTATTGTGTTCAGGGTAATTCACAGTTTTGAGAAAGCTTTTGTGGGGAGTGGTGAGAGCTGGACCACAATAGTACTCAGAGATCACTTCTGGTGGTGCTGGATCACCCTTATGTGGTGCCGGGGATATGAGAGGTAATGTTTTGTATGTGTTAAATTTACTAGAGAATCAGCAGATAAAAATCAAAACTATTAGATACAATGTAACTGCTTATGTTCTTAAAATACTGAAGGGACGGGCTGGAGTAATAGCACCAGGGGGTAGGGCACTTGCCTTGCTTGTGGCAGACCCGGATTTGATTCCCAGCATCCCATAGGGTTCCCTGAGCACTGCCAGGAGTAATTACTGAGTGCAAAGCCAGGAGTAACTCCTGTGCATCGCCGGGTGTGACTCAAAAAGAAAAAAAAAGTACTGAAGGGAAAAGTGCTTAGGATCAGGTTTTTTAAAACATTTTCTTGGTGCATTCTATAATTGTATTGGTCTCAGTAAGCAGTTGGTGAATTTGGTATTTTGTTTATTGATTTTGGGTCTGGAGAGATAGTACAACCAATAAGGCACTTGCACTCAACAAACCCATTTGAAGCCCTGGCACCCGTAGGTCCATCAAATCTATCAGGAGTAAGCTCTGAGCACCATCACCTGTGGGGTGCCTGTACCCCCAACCCTCCAAAATTAATTGGTCTTAACTAAGATACAGAGGTCATTGATAAACTCAGATTTTTATCAACAAGAGGTCTGATTAAAAATCAGTGGTCTCGGGGCCGGAGCTATAGCACAGCGGGTAGGGCGTTTGCCTTGCACGCGCCGACCCGGGTTCGATCCCCGGCATCCCATATGGTCCCCCAAGCACCGCCAGGAGTAATTCCTGAGTGCAAAGCCAGGAGTAACCCCTGAGCATCACTGGGTGTGACCCAAAAAGCAAAAAAAAAAAAGAAAAAAAAGTCGGTGGTCTCCACCTCCAGGATTTTAATTAAGTTCTAGGGTGGGGTATCAGATGGATACATAATGTGCACTTAGACTAATTGTAAACTTAATTGCAAAGTCTTACATCTTGGTAGATAATCTTGACTGAGATACATAAATCCTTTTTCTCATATTAATTGTTGCTTTTAAGCTTATATCTTGTGACATTCTAAGGATTAACATAATTGAAGGTACTCCCAAGCACCAATTCAAGGGAGGTAACATTAAAATACAAATTTTCTACAACTTTATGGTTTATACATTTGTACAGTTTTGGTGGGGGGTGGGCACACCCAGTGATGCTCAAGGTTTATTCCTGAGGGTCTTTCAAGAAACCATATGGATGCCAGGGATAGAACTTTTGTCGACCATGTGCAAGGCAGTGCCCTACCCACTATTATTGCTCCTACCCCATGATGGGACCCTGATTTTTAATTTTGGGGCTATAAAATTATAAAATTATAAAATCCCAGCACACTAAACTGTGGTGGGCTCAAGGATCACAGTTTAGTGTGCTGGGAGAGCATATGAGATACAGGGTCTGCTGTGTGCAAAGCAAGTACCTTAGCACCTCTAGCCCCAGATTTGTCTTTTTTTGTTTTTTAATCAACAAAATTTTAGCCTTTATAGATCTGTTCCTGTACTCGAGAACACTTACATTACAGCTTGAAGTTTGTTTTTTGTTTTTTAGTTTCCAAGATACGTAACTTAATTTAAAGACTGATACGGAAATGGGAGTTTTTAATTAGTTTTGCCACATTCTGCAGTGCTGGGGGGGTGAACTGGGCCTTTATCATGCAAAACATGAACACTAGTCCTTTGAGTTATGTCCCTGGCACTAGGTTCATCATTCTTATTAATAGATTAATTGTAAACCTTTTAGCTGA
The DNA here is from genome assembly GCF_027595985.1 of Sorex araneus. Lineage (NCBI taxonomy): Eukaryota > Metazoa > Chordata > Mammalia > Eulipotyphla > Soricidae > Sorex > Sorex araneus. The sequence continues at coordinate 76,121,225 of NC_073304.1, forward strand.
AAAAAGTTCTTGTGTGTGTTTGGAATAGTGCACAAGTTTGTAACCACAAAACAAGTTCATTAAGGAACATAAATTTTGTGCCTGTTTAATGACATTAAATATTCAGTAGTCATTGTAATCCATCTGTGGTTTTTTGTTCTGTCAGTGAGTGCAATAAATGTGCTCCTGCTTCTTATAAAAAGCATCTTGCCCCTATCCCCTTTATTTTAGAACCTGTCAAATCTTGCATTATTGGTATTGAAAATAGATGTCAACTCTAGCTAGTATCTTCATGATAGACCATTCCCCTTCTGTCTGTATCAGGGAAGATACCGTGGAGTTTAAAATTTTAAATCCATGATTCTGCTTTCCTCCATAATTCACATTTATTCACTTCATCTCCATTGACCTGGGTTTTCTGTATTTTCTTTGCCCAAATTGCTATTAAAAGATGGATGTTTGAATGTAGCCCTTTTTTGAGACCCTTAGGGCAATGTAATATTCACTTATTAATGAACTGAAGATAATCACTGGTAGAGGTGATGATTCTTTAGCAGCTCTCCCCATCCCAGTGCAAATGATATGCTTTCAACATGTGTTAGATGCAATGGACAGATACTTCTGTCTTGGGGGTTTAGGGCACAACATTTCTGAGGAACTCTGACTCAATCTGTCCCTTCTCCTTTCACAGGGCAGCAAGGCGAACCCCATCCCTACTCACTGGAGCTCAGCTTTGATTTTTAACCTCCTTTCCCCACCCTTCCAGAACACACACATTCCCATACCAAAACTGATTTTATAAAGACATTTTATACATAATGCAACTTGGTGTGCACTACGGCAAATTTACAGGTGTTTTTTTTTAATTGTTTCCAAAAACGGGATTTGGATTAAAGATGTAATTTTTAAAATTTCTATTTTTTTCTGCAGCAGTTGGGTTAGAGGAGGAGGAGCCTTTTAGCCTCTTATAACTGACCTCTCTACTTCCTCGTGTATTTTTAAGATTGATTGATATGTGGAAAGGGCTTTGCTTGTCTGCTACTAAGAACTTTACCCTTGCGGTTTTTGTGGAAACTGCTTTTGGAAAGAAAAGAAATGAACTTTACTGACTTAACATTTTTGCACCTCCCGTTTTTCTAATCTGGGCTATTTTTATTTTTTTTTTTTACAGTGAGATTTTTTTGATCTTCAGCTACAGTAAGTTATTTCAATTTTTTTTTTACATTTTTCCTGACTTTCCGCTGATTTCCTTTTTATTGTTGTTACTAGTTACTATTATTTATTATATTTATGATGGTGATGATGATGATGATGATAACACTGATGATTTTTAACCGGATTAAAATCGAGTTTTTCTGAATGTTCATAAGAATTTCTCCGGCCTCCTGACTGACTTTGGAGTTTTGCATCTTGGGAGAGAAAGTGAAGGCTTTAGTATTTTTAAGTGGATTGATCACATGAACCTTTTCTCTCCCAACCCCACCCTTATCCTCATCCCCTTCCCCACGCTCGAAAGAATTTTACTGGCTGTTAAGTCTGTGACCTTATTTTTCCTGATCTTTAACTTAACTGTTTAGAGCATCTCTGGACGTCTGTATTTTTAATTTTTTTATTTTTGTTTTTTTTATTTTTAATCTTTCATTTGTTAAATTTTTAAGCTGTGCTGCAATAAAATGTGTGTGGTACTATTTAACACCTATGATGGTGATGGCCTTTTCCCAGAAAGCCATCTTCCTCCTGTTTCCCTTAAAATTCCATTCTCCTCTTCCTGTACACTACTACCCCTCACAAACCACAAGCTGCAGCAACATGGATGCCCAGCCTGGAGCAGCAGCAGCCAGGATGACCTGGAGCCAGGGGGGCCTTCGGAACAGATGCACACCCTTCCTGGGTGATGGTAAGAGGTGTTAGGTCCACTTGGTTTCATTGCAAAGACTTTAGGGAATGTGCATCAATTTAAGTTTAGTTGTGTGGTGTAGGTAATAACATTCAGAAATGTGAAAATATAAAAAAAAATGAACCTTTTTGTCTGTGTTTACAAAAGCTTTCCCAAATGAGGCGCCCTCTATTTTGCACACTAATGGCATTCTATGAATTACTAGGATAATCGATATTTTTGGTGATTATCACAGTCATGATTTTATACTATAGGGTGAAATGTCTTTAGTAAGGCAAGGATGTATTGATAATTTTTCTGAGGTTGCAAACTTGAAAATGGTTTAATTTTGTCGTCTTACAATACTTGAGCTTTTTATTTTTTTTAACTACAGAATTTTATTTTTTATTTATTGGATTTTGAGGGAGGCACACAACTGTTTTTAGGGGCTTTGACAAATCTTACCTCAGTTCTCAGGGATCACTCCTGGTAGTACTGTTAAGAGACTATACACAGGTCAGAGCAAGGCAAGTATATTAGCCCTGTAGTCTTGTTTGGTTTTTGACCATATCTGGGAGTGCTCTTGAATCACTTCTGGTAATACCAGAGATTAAACCCTGTGGGTTGTGAGCAAGGCAAATGCACTGTACTTTAAGACAATGATTACTGAATCTTTCTTGCCTCCTCCCCCGCCTCCAAGCAGTACAGGGATGGGAGTAGATTAAGGGGGCTCTCCCAGCAATTTTTCTGCCAACTAATACTTGATTGTGAGGATCCAAGATGCAGTGCTGCTTGGTACTGCAGATTACTGGGAGTGCTAGGGGACTGGGGATCAAACTGAGCCATAGGGCAAGTGCTTAACCCCAAAACTCTGGCCTCTTAGGTATTTTTATCATTAAAATTAATATAATGGGGGCCAAATGAATACTACAGTAGGTGCCTAGAGGCATTACATAGATCCCTGAGTTCTGTTGATTTCTGAGCCCTGGATGTGACCCAAACACAAAGCTCTCCCCACCCCAAATTTCTTTTTAATGTTAGACTAAGGTTGTGTTAACAATACGATATGATAGATTACTGGAAGGCTATATCTTGATTTATATTGTGGGTATTGCCTTGTTTTAATTATTGGCAGCACCATTTTGGCAGGTGGATTTTACCCACAGGAAGGATTTTTTTTGTTTATTCCGGGGTCACACTTTGCTCCTCTGCTGTGCCCTTGAGTAACTCCTGGCTCTGTACTCTGGGATTATTCTTGGGCTCAGAGATCATATTGGGTACTTGGGCTCTCACCTGAGTAACCTGCATGCAAGGCAAGTCCCGTAAAGACTGCCCTGAAAGGATATATTTTATTTTATTGTTTGTTTTGGGTCCACAGCCAGTGGTGCTCAGGGTTTACTCCTGTCTCTGATCTCTGATCACCCCTCCCTGGCAAGACATGGTACCCATATGGTGTGCAGGGGAATGGAATTGTGGTAGGCTCTGTGCAAGGCAAGCGCTCTCTCTGCCAGTTGTACTAGTCCTTGTCCCTTCAAGGGCTCTGTGTGTGTTGATTTTTTTTTTAAAGGGTTTTTCAAATTTTTGGTTCTCAACCACACCCTAGCCTGCTAAGTGATTCCTAGCTTGTTGTTCTTGGAATCATGTGCCAGGGGTAAAAACCTTGGTTCCAGCATACAAAACATGCATTCTTGTCCTTTGAGCTTTCTCCTTAGGATAAGCTTTTTTTTTTTTTTTTCAATTTCAGGAAGAAATCTGTTTAACCTTTGTATCCAGTTAGCAAAGATTAAGATTGAACTTTTTCATAGACTTCTAGCTTTGACCATATTTTAGATAATCCTTTGACTCAAGCATGAATAAGGAATGAGTCTAGGGCTTTGCTTGTAGGAAAGCATTTGCCATCCTCAGCATCCAGTGTCATTCTTCACTATCTCCCCAAGCCCAGTCCTGAGCCAGGAGTAGTTCCCAAGCACTGCTGGATGTGGGCCCCCAAACAAACATCTGGCCCATTTATAAGAGGTTAATAAAAATGTAGATTTCAGAGAGTAGCCTGTGCCTGTAAATATTCCAGATAATAATAGTGGAATATTTTGATAATTTGTGGTAGAGATGCTTTAATATACTGAAATGGTGGGAAACGGGTGTTTTTTTTGTTGTTGTTGTTTGTTTGGGGGCCACCTGCATGCAGGTTCTGTGGCACCAAAGAATGAAGCTCTGTTTTAGCTTTAAAAAAAAAAAACAGCTCCTGGTTCATTTCCCCCCCCCCCCCGCCCCCATATTCATTAAAAACAAAAAAAGATTTCCATCTACATGATGTTACTGGGGGGTCATGACAATGCTGAACTAAACTCAAGAATTCATTTCTAAGGCATATGCCGAGGGGTCACCCTGGTTCTGAGTGGAAATTAAAGTATTTTTGTTTTGGGTCCTCCCAGTGGTGCTTGGGAACTTTTAAAGAATGGGCTTTTTTTCTCCCTGCTAATTTGTTATTTTAGTTTTTGGCCACTCTCCAGCATAGCTGAGCAGTTCCAGCTCAGTACTCAGTGGTTGTTCTCAGCTGTGTTCCATGTAGTACCAGGGATTGGGTTCAGTCTTGCAGCTAGATGAGCTATCTTCAGGCCCTTTGTTTTTAATTTAGTGCCCATGTTGTGCAGTAGTACTAATATTAGTGTTTGTGATTAATGTAATGATACACTACATCAACAGTAGAAGCATTTTACACGTGTCCCTAGAGCAGTTTCTCATCTGGATGCCATGAACTTCCAGGATTTCCTAAGAAGGCCATGGGTGAAAATCATAAAATGGAGGTGGGGGAAAACAACACAAATGACTAGGAAGCTAGCCACTAGGACAGACACACGAACAAATAAGGCTGGAAGGCAGCTGTGGTGAGAAAAAAATTGAGAAGTGATGCTCTAGAGGATGGAAAATTTTATTTTTAGGGTCTGAGTTTGTTTATGCCACATACTATATAAAAGCCATTTCATTTTCTCCCTGACTCTGATAACTCATTGTGTAATTTTTCATGATAGCTTCATTTTCAATCTTTGTTAATTGTATAAGTGCATTTTATTGTGGATGATGTTCTCATGGTTTTAGAGATAAAGGTTTAATAGTTCTTTAGGGCCTCACAGACTGCCAAGGGAGACAGATGAATGAGATAAAACACCATGTGATTAGAGGTAAGCATAGAGCCTATTAGAAGTGTGAAAAGAAATGTCCTTAATGACATTTTCCCATGCCAGTGAACCTAGGCTTATACACATGGGATATATGTTTTGTACTGCTGAACTTTATTCTCACACCCAGAATTTAGAAAGTGCTTTAGTGAGAAGAGTAATCTTCGCTGATTCAGCAAATTTGAATGCATACCAAAAAGTTTTATAATTTCCTCAAAGACAAACTCCAAATTTTGGGGAGAGGGATCAGATTCTCAATTTTAGAGGATGAGATTAGATGGTCATGAAAAATATGGGAAGTAATACAAAGAATAATAATGACCTAGTCTGGTCAAGACTGGTTTTGGGATTAGAGGAAGGCTAAATTTCAAAGGATCAAGCAAGCCCAGTCCCTCACCAGTGGCACTTAGTTCCCTTTCTTTACTCAAGGGCCATATATAATGTGTGGGGGGGTTGAAATTGTTATGCTGACAGTTTCAAAAGCCCTGCCTACACTGCTGGCTCTCCTGCCCTAAAAGCTCTGTGCCCCGCCCCACCCCCATTTTTTTTGTTTGTTTGTTTGTTTGGGGGCCATACTTTGCGATGCTCAGGACTTAATCCTGCCTTACACTCAGGAATTACTCTTGGCAGTGCTTGGGGGACCATATGGGATGTTGGGAATTTAACCCAGCTTGACCACATGCAAGGCAAGCACTCTACCTTCTGTGCTGTCATTCCAGCCCCTCAAAAGGTTTGGGTTTTTTGTTTCGTTTTTGTTTCTGTGTGTGTGTGGTTTTTGTTTTGGTTTGGGTTTTTTTGGGTTTTTTTTTTTCTTTTTTAGTGGGGAGGGGGCCAGTCACTCCTGGCAGTGCTTGGGGAACCATATGTGATTCTGGGATTCCAACCCGGGTCGGCTGCGTGCAAGGCCCTACCTCTGTGCTATTGCTCCGGCCCCTCAAAAGCTTTTTTTGCAAAATATTTCGGTTTTTCTGCGCGCCTGTGCCCCCCCCCCCCCCCCACTACATCAGTTAATGTAATTGCAAAACAAAGGAGTGGTTCTAGGCCTGAGGACATTTGGTCTGACTTATACATGTTTTTCCTATATCCTGAGCAAAGTAATTTGTAGAAGATGGCATATCAGTTTTCTGAAAATACTTTGTTTCTTGGCTGTACCTGGCAGATTATCCAGGGTTACTCCTGGCTCTGCACTCAGGAATTAATTCCTGGACCTGTTTGGGTGTCATGCTCTGGTGCTGCAACTGGAACTTGGGTCAGCTGCAATACAAGGCAAACCCTTAGTATCTCTCCAGCCCCGCTACTATTAAATTTCTGAATTTGGGGACTGGGGACATGGTGCAAAGAGCTGGAGATAACTTTACTTGTGGGAGACACCCCATAGTCTCAACCTCCAGCACCTCTGGGAGTAAAACCTAGGTGCAACCCAAAACAAGAGTCCTTAATTTGTATTCACTTATTTGATTAGCTTTATAACCTTGCATAAATACTGTTTACACTTGGAGAATTTCTCATAGTCTTAAACAATAAGATGCATGAATTAAATCTACTATTTTGTTTGGGGCTTTTTGGGTCACACCCAGCAATGCTCAAGGGTTACTTCCTGGTGTGTGTGTGTGTGTAGGGCGGGATAAAATGGTAGGGATTGAATCCAGGTGGGCCTCTTCTACGATGCCATACCCTTTGTACTATTACTACACTTCAGGCCCACCTTTAGTCAGTGCTGGGAATCTCCGGGGTTTTAACCTGGGTTCTCAGTATACAAGCTTTCTAGGCACTGAAGCTATCTCCATAGCCTTCATTGGTATGAATTGTGACTTAATTCAGGGAAATTTCCTTAGCTTCCGTGTGTTTCTTCCATTTTGTGGCAGTTTATTCTCAATTGGTATCTGTTCTCTGGATTCTTTTCACATTTACATGTGTACCTCATTGGTCATTCAGTCACACGATATTTAAAATTATTTGAAATTAAAAGTTTTATTTACCTCATTGTGCTCAGAATAATCTTGGCTCTTCTCCGGGCTGCTCCCAACAGTGTTTACGGGAGGCCATGCTGCACCAGGAATAGAACATGGGACAACTGCAGACAGACAATGAATTCAGCCTGTTGCATGCTATTTTTCCCATCCTCTTTTTGGGGGGCCACACCTGGTGCTGCTTAGTTTGTTCCCAGCTAAGCTGGGGATCTCGTCTGGCAGTATTAGGGGGTATCATGTAATTGGGGGATCAATCCAGGTCTTCAATGTGCTAAATCTGTGAGTCCCAAACTTTTAAAATTTTGCTCTGAAGGAGATCAGCTTAGAAAGACACATGCTCAGACAATTATTCTACTGAGCTGCATCCCCAGCCCATCTGCCACATAAACCATCTACAAGCTGGTTACGACGTCACCAAACTGGACTTCACATCACCAGTTGCCTTGTTTGATATCTATATTAAGTATTTGTCAGTTTTTAAGGGAAAAAATTGTCAGTAATTAAGAGAAAAAATAGAAAAATGGAGTTTCTATTTTTTCTTAAATAAGTGCAGTATTATTTAAGTAATAAATCTTCAGTTATCTAATTTAGGTCAGACTTTGTATAATTGCACAGTATTTGGCTTTATAGAAAATCCTGTCAGCTATTCCTATAAAATAAGAGTTAACCAGCCATATTGCCTGAGCTTATTTAATCCAAATCAATCCACAATGGTCTTGTACATTGCCGCATTTCTTTGCCACTGCTTATCAGTGTGAGGTATGAGATGGATAACATTTTATGAAACTTGAATTAATGTAAAATTTGTATTCACTAATCCACAAATTACAAATGCAATTATGGAATAAAATACATTTTTAGAATTTCATTATTATTATTAGTTTTTAGTTTTCTCTTTTGGGCCACTCCTGGTTCTGCTCAGAAAGCACTCCTCAATAGGCTGGAGGACTGTATAGAGTTCTGGGGATTGATTCTGGGTCTGTTGTAAAAGACAAGAAACCTACCACACTGTTTAATCACTCCAGCCCCTTGGAACCATAATTTCAAAGGCAGAATGAAACAAATGTTGGTGCTATTTAAATTTCTGAATTAGAAATACACATACTAGGGGCTGGAGCGATAGCACAGCGGGTAGGGCGTTTGCCTTGCACGCGGCCGACCCGGGTTCTATGTGCACTTTTCAGTTATCATTTAAAATCAATATTGAGGGGACTGGAGCAATAATAGCACAGCGGGTAGGGCATTTGCCTTGCACGTGGCCGACCGGAGTTCGATTCCCAGCGTCCCATATGGTCCCCTGAGCACCGCCAGGAGTAACTCCTGAGTGCAAAGCCAAGAGTAACCCCTGTGCATCGCCGGGTGAGACCCAAAAAGAAAAAAAAAATACACATACTATTCTCAGTAAGGGGCTTATTATGCATGCTGCATATAAGCCTGCGTCCGATCCTAAGCATATGTTGTCCCTGGCGCCCTGTCAGTGAGTGATTTCTGAGGGTAGTGGTCACTGAGCACACCCTGATAACACTGGATGTGACTCCAAAAACCAAAGTGAAAAATTTTTGTTTGGAATTATTTTTCTTTATTTGCTTTTTGGGTCACACCCGGCATTGCACAGGGGTTACTCCTTGCTCATGCACCCAGGAATTACTCCTGGCAGTGCTCAGGGGACCATATGGGACGCTGGGAATCGAACTCCGGTCGGCCACGTGCAAGGCAAATGCCCTACCCGCTGTGCTATTATTGCTCCAGTCCCCTCAATATTGATTTTAAATGATAACTGAAAAGTGCACATTTATTTCTACTTGCTTTTCTGATGAATGGAGACGTTACTGGCATCTGTTCCAGCAAATCTAAGATCAGCAGAGCGACAAGTGCTTTTCTGAGCAAACAGTGGTACTCAGGTTTGATTTCTTCCTCCCTACTTAGGGCTTATATTTGCCTCTGGGTCAGGGAGTACTCCTGGCATGGCCCAGGGGACCCTTGTTTGTTGCCTTAGATTGAACCTGTATTGGCTAAGTGTGAGGCAAGCTCCTAAACTATCTCATGTCCTGTTGATACACATCTAAAATTTTTCATTTTAAGAGATCTGTCATACAATAATGATTATTTGTTCTAAGTGTAATTGTGATGGGGCAGATTGCTTACTGGTAGCAGAAGCCCAAACTGCAAAGTATGAAATAGTAAAAGGAATGCCCTATGTCCTTTCTATGTTCAATGCTATTTCCCTGCCTTTTGGTGTTTCTTGATACAATAGGACCATATGGGATTGGGATGCCGGGGCATTGAACCCTGGGTTGACTGTGTGAGGCAAATGCCTATCCACTGCACTATCACTCCTACCCCCTGCCCTAATTTTTTTTTAACTTTTTATTAGTGAATCACCGTGAGGTACAGTTACAGACTTAACAAGCTTTCGTGCTTGCATTTTAGTCATATAATGGTCGAGTACCCATCTCTCCACCAGAGCCCATTTTCCACCACCACCAATGGTCCCTGCATTTCTCCCACCATGCCCACCCTGTCCCCACCACGCCCACCCCACCTCTGTGGCAGGGCCTTCCTTTTTGCTCTCTCTCCTTTTGGGTGTTATGGTTTCCCTTCTTTAATTTTTTTAAAAGAAAATTTTTTCCGCATGTTAAATTCACTGAGTATTCGTGCTTTTTCCTTGTTGGGTTAGAAATAGTAACCTGTATTACATTGTTTTGGGTTTTGGGTTTTTTTTTTTTTAAATCTGCATGTGCCTCAATATGTAGTCTCCCCATCAAGATACATTGATTTGATTTTTTGTTTGTTTTTGGGTCACACCTGGCAGTGCTCGGGGGACCATATGGGATGCTGGGATTCAAACCTGGGTCGGTCACGTGTTATTGCTCCAGCCTCCAGCCCCCTGATTCGATTTCTTTCTTTTTTTTTTTTGCTTTTTGGGTCACACCTGGTGATGCACAGGGGTTACTCCTGGCTCTGCACTCAGGAATTACCCCAGGCCGTGCTCGGGGGACCATATGGGATGCTGGGAATCGAACCTGGGTTGGGCGCATGCAAGGCAAACACCCTACCCGCTGTACTATTGCTCCAGCTCCTATTGTTGTTTTAATATATAGTTTTTAAATTTTGGCTGCACCTTGTAAGCTATTATGCTCCTGGGTGATAAGTGACACTGCTTGGCAGGGTGGGGTGGGTTTCAACCAGGGTCTGTGGGGGTATAGGGCCTCTGAATAAATTTTTTTTTTTCCTTTTCGGGTCACACCTGGCAATGCACAGGGGTTACTCCTGGCTTTGCACTCAGGAATTACTCCTGGCGATGCTCAGGGGACCATATAGGATGCTGGGAATCGAACCTGGGTTGGACGCGTGCAAGGCAAACATCCTACCCGCTATGCTATCGCTCCAGCCCCTGAATAAAATAATTTAAATGTTTTCAGAGAAAGCAGATGTTAATAGCTGTTTGTTGGAATCCCCCCTCCACACACACACTTTTTTTCTTTAATTATACCTAGTGGTGCTCATGGTATAGTAGGGTACAGACCTTCATACAAGCAAGCACAGACATTAGTTTATTGAGCTGCTTTTGAGTTAGGCTTTGAAGAGTTTGATGAAGGGACCATTTTAAAAATGATGATTCCAAGATTGAGGTTGTTGCTCAGTGGTAAAGTGCCTGCCTATCAAACTCGGGCCTCAATATTCAAGGCATGGCACACTATCTCTGAACTATATATCCCTCTTTGGGAGTTCCTCTTGAGTAGAGTAACACTCAGCTTTTCCAGTTTTCTATTCAGGGGATTGTAGAAAGATGTGTACATTCTTGGCGTAAGTTGTAGATAACATATTTGTAGGATGGCCATAAACTAACACTTTGCAGATTAAGAAATTTACTAAAGTATGTTAAGAAGTGTAGTAGTCAGAGCAGGTAGGGCATTTGGCTTGCATGGGACCAAACGCGGGTTCAGTCCTTGGTATCTCATGGTTTCCTGAGCACTGGAGTAATTCCTGATTGCAGAGCCAGGAATATGCCCTGAGCATTTCAGGATGTGGCCCAACCCCCACCACCCCTAGATAGCCTGTGCTGTGTTAACGCCGGCTCTATTGAGGGATTACCTGTGGCAGTCCTTATGGGGGACCGTATATGGTACTGGGGATTGAACCTGGGTTGACTGTGTGCAAGACAGTACCTGTGGTAGTGTCTCTCTTGATAATACAAATTTCACTGTTCTCACATAATGGGGTTTATATTCTGCAGTCGCAGAAAAAGTCTTCAAGCTGCTATTCATGAAGATTGCCACCATGTTTTACTTATTTTCTTTTTTGGACCATACTAGCTGTGCTCAGGACTTAAGAATCCTGGCTCTGCCTGCAGGGATTACTCCTTGTGGATCTGGGTACCATATGTGGAGCCTAGGGATCAAACCCAGGTCTGCTGTGTGCAAGGCAGATGCCCTATCTGTATTATCTCTCCACAGTGCTTGCTCAGATAAGGATCCCTGATGCCATTTAGATTCCACTGGAAATATTATATGTGTCTTGCATAAAAGTATTCCTTTCCCTTTGGTTTTTGGAGTAATTTGGGATCAGGCACTTGGTTTGATGCTTGAAAAAATTCTTTAATTCATTTAGGGGGTTGTGTGCCGTGTATTTGTACATAACTGTACACATTTTATGGCACATGGATATGAACAGCCAGTGGGATTGTAAAACTTGTACTTGTGGCTGGGAATCAAAATGGTAGCAAGGCAGGTGTCATAGCACTGATTGATCCCTAGGTTCCTCCCCGCCTTTTTTTTTTTTTTTAAGGAGACCTGTTTGATCAGATTACACATTTATTGTTTCCCTGTGTTTAGATCCAAGTGAAATATTTTGTATGGATTATGAGTGGTTTCTTATTTATAGTAACAGCACTAGAAAATGCTTCATTTTTCTATTTTTTCTTTTTCTTTTTGGGTCACACCCAGCGATGCACAGGGGTCACTCCTGGCTCATGCACTCAGGAATCACCCCTGGCGGTGCTCAGGGGACCATATGGGATGCTGGGATTCGAACCTTGCATGGGTTGGCCGCGTGCAAGGCAAACGCCCTACCTGCTGTGCTATCGCTCCAGCCCCACCTTTTTTTTTTTTTGTAATTATGAGTTGATATTTATGATACTCAGGTCATTTTGATTTCCCTGATTCAAAGGTGAACTACCTTAAGGGAGTTACATTAACTAAAAGCTTATGTGACTATGCTCAGATTGAGAGTTCCTGGAATACATGGTAGACTACTTTTTTGTTTCTTATTTTAGTCATATCTCAGCGCCATAATTAAATACTCTGGTATAGTTGAAAGTGTGATGGTTTTGTGTATCTGGTATGGTAGAGCTTGGAATAGAAACATTTCTATGTCCAGGAATCAGGCATGTCTTGCTTTTTGGTACCTTTTGCTTCAGCATAAAACATATGATCAGATGTTAATACTAATTCAGTAGTTTATACCGAACTATTTACTCAAGATAAGCTTCTAATGATAAAAGTCACATGGAAAAGGACATGGAATGAGGAGTCTTAGAGATAGTATAGAAGGCTGGGCTCTTGTTTTGTATGAAATTCCAAACAGTTCTCCAGCACCATTTCCTGAGCACAGAGCCAGGAGTAGTCCATTACACATCCACTTATGGCCTAGCACACCTCCTTCCCAAACCATAAGAATCTTCAATGAAAAAGCAGTATGTAGTACAACTCATTATTGGTATTGGGTAGTAAGTGCAGGAACTCAGGGACTGCTAATGTAATATAGAGAATCAACCCAGGGCCTTAATACTGGACAAGTACTTGCACAGAGGCATGTACTAAACCCCTGGACGAGAGATTTAAGTTACTCTATCCAGTAAATCATAGAAATAGACATTCTGTTTCACTTAACCTTACTATTGTGAAATTCTGTTCTGAAGACAAAATCCACTTTTTTATTACATGGTTTATCCAGTGATTTATTAAATAATATGTAGAATCTTGGAACATAATAGTTTTCACACATGTCCACTATTGTTTAAATTCTTATAATAGCAAAGCATTAAAGTTTTTAAAATTCTGTTAAAATTTTCTTGGGTTTGTTTTTGGGAGTTTTAGGCTACAACTGGAGGTGCTTGGGGCCCTCCTTGTATTCTGTTTACGGGGGTTGAATTGGAGTGGTCTGCATTGTCAAGATTTTTACCCCTTTTGTACTGTTTCAGTACTGATTCTGATCAGAAAAATTAATACAGGTTAATTTTATCTTTAGGAATTATGCAGTACTTAGAAAATTAAGAGAAATACATAGAATGTTTAAACTGGATCTTTTTAGAAAATAAATAGAGCTTACAGGAGGCCTGACTTAAATACCCATCTTGCTAAGGTCTCCAGAGCATGGGAGTTGTTGGTAAGTAAATCATGAGCGTTGACTTGGGGGGGGATGTGCAAATATCACAACAGTATTGTTATTTAAAAGTCTGTTTGTAGTCTAAGAAATAGTATAACTCTTGCCTTTGTACATAGCTGACCCTGGAACTATCCCTGACATCCCATATGACCCCTGAGCCACCTCCAGAAGTGATTCCCGAGTGCAGAGTCTGGAGTAACCCCTGAGCATTGCTGAATGTGCCATATCCCACACCTCTTCAAAAAGTCTTTTAGCAGATTTCACATTCTCTAATTGCTTCCTTCACCCACCCCCATTTGAGTTATCCTGGTGGTGCTCAGGGGGACCATATAGGATGCTGGGGATTGAATCCAGATCGACCGCATGCAAGGGAAACACCCTGCTCGCTGTACTGTCCCTCCTGCCCTCTAATTGGTATTTCTTCAGGTTAAAAACCTGGTGACCTTGATGTCCAGAGTCAGTCATTATTGCTGGGCTGGCTCAGCAGACCATGCAGTGACAAGTTGGAAAAGGTTTTTATGTTCTTCATGTTAGGAAGGGAAGCTTTTTTTCCCGTTTTGTCTTTGGGCCTTGTACCATTGTGTAACACATACGGTGTGAAGGATCTGCCTCTGAGCAGCATCACTGGGCTCTATGTATGTTGTTTTGATTTTGGGCCACATCCGGCAGTGTTTAGGGGTTATTCCTAACTGTGCAGAGATTACTCCAGACCATGCCTAGTACCATATGGGATGCCAGAGATCAAATGCAGATCCTCAGCTTTCAAGGCAGCATCTTATCCAGGTAATAGGACTCTGGCCTCTGCATTTATGGTGTCTTGTAAACAACCAGAAAAAGCAATCTGCTCTACTAACTGCCCAGGTAGGCTTTTATAATGTATCTTCCTTACCCTCCTTTTTCTTTGTTTTGGTTTGGTTTCAATTTTGTTTTGCTTGGAGTCATACCTGGCAGTGCGCATGGCTTACTCCTTGCTCTGTGCTCAGTGATCACTCCTGCTGGGACTTGGAACCATATCATATTGATTGGATCAGCTGAGTGCAGTTCTTTACTATCAGCATTATATTATCTATCACTCTGGCTCGAACAATGTTTTGACACTACTGCTGGTAGTGTTTAGGTGGTGCTATGTAATGTTGGCCTACCATGGAGAGCACATGCTCAGTCTGTTGCTACCTCTGATACTTAAGAATATACTTTTCATGTATAGCTTCTGCATTGTTGCTCTTACTTATTTTTGTTTTGGGGCTACACCTGGTGATGCTCCTGTTATTCCTGGCTCAGCACTCCTGGCAATGCTTATGTAGGGTACCAAGGATCCAACCAGGGTTGGCTCCTGCTTTGATTTTTTTTTTAAGCTAATTCTCAAGAATGCTCAGGAAAATTGATTGTGAAGTAAGACTTGCACTATAATATTTGTGCTGTAGCTTTAAGATAAAATGTGAAACAGGAGAAGGAGCTAAAAAGATAATATAGGGGCCGGAGCGATAGCACAGCGGGTAGGGCATTTGCCTTGCACGCGGCCGACCCGGGTTCAATCCCCGGCACCCCATATGGTCCCCCAAGCACCGCCAGGGGTAATTCCTGAGTGTAAAGCCAGGAGTAACCCCTTAGCATCTCTGGGTTGTGACCCAAAAAAGCAAAAAAAAAAAAAAAAAGATAATATAGTGGGTAGGGTGCTTGTCATGCACCTGGTCAAACAGGGTTTAATTCCTGGCATCCCACTTGATCCCTTGAATCTGACAGGAGTGATTGACTTTTGGGGGGAGAGGGGATCTTATTTTTTAAGAAAAAGATTGAGGGGAAAGGTTAAGGATTATAGGCCAAATCCCTAGACACTCCTACCAACATTGAGAGAAACTAATTTGTCCTAACTGAGGGATCATCTTAGAACTGCCAGTAAGCTGTCTTGAAGTGATTTAATGACACACAAGTGAGTTTTGGGTTGGAGGCATCTAAACCGAGTGTAGTGCTAGCAGAAGGCATGCAATTCCTCAAACCATGAGAGTGAAATGCGGAACTTTTTTTTTTTTTTTTTGCTTTTTGGGTCACACCCAGCAATGCTCAGGGGTTACTCCTGGTTTTGCACTCAGGAATTACTCCTGGCAGTGCTTGGGGGACCATATGGGATGCCGGGGATCGAACCCGGGTCGTCGCGTGCAAGGCAAACGCCCTACCCGCTGTGCTATCGCTCCGGCCCCGAAATGCGGAACTTTTAACTGGACTCTGCCACATTCAAAGTATGTGTACTTGTACCTTGAGCAATTTCCCTGACCATTTGGTACTCAAAACATTGTTTGCAAGGCTGCTAAGTGACTAATGTAAAGAGAGTATAGAAACCAAGACTCTTAAATTCAAGAAGAGTTAGATGGCAAAAGTGGTTTTTGAAGCTTTTAAGTCTATTGCCTCTGAAATCGGTGCTTTTTTTTTTAAATTGAATCACTGTGCAATAGAAAGTCAAAAAGTTGTTCATGGTTGAGTTTAAGTTACACAGTGTTCTAACACGCAACCCTTCATCGGTGCACATTTCCCACTACCAGTGTCTCCATTTTTCCCTCAACCTGCCTCTATGGCACAATGCTCTCTTTCTCATTTTCCTTTCATCCATTGGTTTGCAAAACTGTTACTGAAGGAGTGTCATGCATATCACTTCGCCTCATTTCAGTACTCAGTTCTTGCCCAGAGTGATCATTTACAACTACCATTATCATAGTTGTTCTTCTCTCTCCTAACTGCATTCCCTTCCCCCTTTGTGTCAAGCTTCCTACCATGGGCCAGACTGCCTGCCCCTAGTTTCTACTCTTTGGGTATTATGTTGTGTGGGTTTTTTAATTCCATAAATGAGTTCAGTCATTCTGTGTCCTTCAGTCAGCGTAGTGCATGTATCCACATATGCAAATTTCATGATGACTTCATTTTTCCTTACATCAGTGTAGTGTAGTGTCTCGTTGTGTGGATGTATTACAGTTTCTCATCCACTCATCTGCTCTTATGAGTTGGCAGATTATGGCTGTTATGAATAGTGCCGCAGTGAATGAACATAGGAGTGCAGATGACTTCTGCATTATTATTATTATTATTATTATTATTATTATTTTGGACCACCCTAGGTACTAGGAGTGGTATTGCTGGGTCAAAAGGAAGCTCAGCTTCTAGAGTGTTTTTTTTTTTTTTTTTGAGGAATGTGAGTTGGTTTTCAGAAAGGCTGGATCAATCTGCGTTCTTATCAGCAATGAATGAGAGTCCATTTCTACTCCATGCCTGCATTGGCAGTTATATTTGGTTGTGCCAGTCTCTGTAGCATGAGATGATACCTCATTGTTACTTTGATTTTTTCCTCTCCCTGGTAACTAGTAATGTAGAACACTTTCATGTGCCTTTTGACCATTTATATTTCTTTGAGGAAGCTTCTGTTTATCTCATCTCCCTTTTTTTTTTATGGCGTTGTATGTTTTTTTCTTGTAGTTTTACCAGTGCCTTATGTATCTTGGATATTAAACCCTTATCAGATAAGTGCTTAATTTTTCCCATTTAGTTGGCTTTTTTTATATTCCGGTCATTGTTTCCTTTGAACTTAAGATACTTTTAATATAAAGTAGTTCAATTTATCTTTGCTTTATTTGCTTGGTCAGTGTTATTTCATTGTTGAAGATGCCTTAGCTTCAATGCCTTGTACCTTATGTATTCTGGTTCAGTATCAAATTCTTCAATATATTTTGATTGGGTTTTTGTGTGTGGCGTTAGAGGTATGAATTTATTTTATTGCATGTAGCTCAGCAGTTTTCTCAACACCACTTGTTGAAAAGGCTTTCCTTGCTCCACTTAATATCTTTTCACTCCGTTATTGAAGACTACTGATCATGTACCTGAGAGTCTGGTATATTCAAGTCAGGATATTCAAGTCAGTTTCATTGATCTAAGGGTCTGTCTTTAATCCATTACTATCCTATTTTACTTACTACTGCTTTGTAATAAGTACGGTCTGATTTTGGGTAAAGTGATGTCTCCCATCATACAGCTAGTGATAAGCAAAAGGTGTTTTTACTACTATTTATTAAGCACAGTTGAAAGCTATCATTTATGAACTTTACCACTTTTTGAGCAAGTTTGCCATCACTAAAGCTACTATACATAATAGACACTGGGTATTGTTTTGACTTTTTGAGATTCATGTATGAGTTTGTTGCTTGGAATTGTTACAGCAGAAAAAGAAAACTAAAGTTTTTACTTTAAAAAGATGTAATATACTTGGAGTTCTGTTATATTTGGAGGGATTCTTTGTAACATTTATGTTTTGAAAAGGTTTTTTGGAAAGCTACCTTAACTGGTTTTTCTAGTTATCTTGATACACACTGTGTTTTACCTACAAGTTTATCATCATCACCATTCAATATTAAGCGTTCCGGTTCTGTTTATTTTATCTTTTTTTGTTTGGGTCACGCCTTGCACTTCTCAGGTCTCAATCCTGGTTCTGTCCTCAGGGAAAACTCCTGGTAATAGAAGTTCATATGGTGTGCAAGGTATTCAACTGTCCACCAAGTATGAGGCAAACTCCTACCTGCTATATTATGTCTCTGTCCCCTCCAGTTTTGTTTTGTATGTATATTGTGCATTAAAAGAACCTGGAACCATTTCCAAAGTGAATAAATTTCGTTTAATTCCCCTTTGTATAATGAAGTCGTTTATATTTGGTGTCAATTATACCTAATACTTTTAAAAAACAATTTGGTATAGAACTGGGAGTTTATTTTGGAGGTAAGATGAATGACAACTTTGGTTAGTAAGTTACTGATAAATACTCAGCATTTGAGAAACAAAAAAGAAAAAAAATAGCTATAGCTATCAATTCCTGATGTGCTTTAGCATTTCATTTCAGAACAGGGTCACATGGAATTAGTATTTAAGAAAATTGTGTTTCCACTAGACACATAATTCCCAAACCCCTTTCCCACGGTAGTCTAGCTCTTTTGGAATAGAGAAGAGTAATTTTCTTTAAGGATACATTTAAGTACTATAATTTCTGAAGAATAATATGCTTGCTGTTGTGTGCTGCCTTTAAGTTGATTGGTCACAGTGGTTGAAAATAAGAAAAAGTTTTATGGAATATGTTATTCATCTTTTCACCTGAATCACTGTTTTTTCACTTACAGTTCTTTCTGACTACGTGAGGAACCTTATCATCAAAGATAATGGCCAGCAATGTTACCAACAAGACAGACCCTCGCTCCATGAATTCCCGTGTATTCATTGGGAATCTGAATACTCTGGTGGTCAAGAAGTCTGATGTGGAGGCAATCTTCTCAAAATATGGCAAAATTGTTGGCTGCTCTGTTCATAAGGGCTTTGCCTTTGTTCAGTATGTTAATGAGAGAAATGCCCGCGCTGCTGTCGCAGGAGAGGATGGCAGAATGATTGCTGGCCAGGTTTTAGGTAAGAGCTGAGTGAATTTTCTTCTTTTTAAATTCTGGTTTGTGTTTTCTCTCTCTATAATAAAACTAATGGTCTGGTGCTGGAGAAGTGGACTTGGACTTACTTGCTTTTCTTGCTAAAAGCTTAGTTTGGATATTGTCCTTTCAATACCAAGTCCTTAAAGTCCCTAAGCATAACGGGGTGTGGCTGAGAAATAATTTAAAACTGCGGCCTAGCAATAGTACAGCAGGTAGGGCATTTTGCCTTGCAAGCATTGGAACCAGCTTCCATCTCTGGCAGCCCATATAGTTCCCTGAGTACAACTGTATGTAGCCCAAAAACAAACTAAAAACAATTTTTTTAATTGATCTGAAATATTTTTTATTTAATCTGAAATATTGATGCATTGTGATTTTCATTTAGCCTGATAAAAACTTTGTTAGGTTTATTGCCACATTTACAAGTGTAATCCGCGGGGGTTAGAGATCCTCAGGCCATAAAAATTCAAAAATCTTACTAGAGTTACTGATGTAAAGAAATTAATTTTTCTGCTGATTATGTGGTAAGGTTGTATTCCCTTGTGTCAAGTATAATAGATACTAATGGTTTTGAATCATAAATGCTGCTAAACTGGTAGTATTTTGTTTCTTTTTACCTTTAGGCAACACCCAATTAGGCTTAGTTCTGGCTCTGCTCAGTGATTACTCTTGGAAGGCTCAGGAACCCTATGCCAGGAATGGAACCCAGATTAGTTGAAAGGCACCTTACCTGCTGTAGTATATCCAATAAAACACACACACACAGAGATACACACACACATACACATCCATCCTATGTCATTGAATAGTAGTAGTTAGTTCTCATTGGCAGTCTGTTAGGTTTATTGGATCACTGGAAATTTATAAATTTAAATACAGTTATGAAGATTTCTATGATTTGTTTACTGTTTTCAATACATTGATATTTGATTTGTGTGTATCGCTTTTTTGTATTCATTGAAAATAGTGCATTAACTACAGTAAATTTGGGTGCTTTTTTTTTTTTTTTTTTTTTTTAAATTATGCCATACCTGAAGGCGCATGGGAGTGCTTGCCTTGCATATAGCTGACCAAGTGCAATTCTTGGCACACCATATGGTACCCTGAGTCCTCCGGGAGTGATCCTTGAGTGCAGAGCCAGGAGTAAGCCCTCTGCACAGTTGAGTGTGGTTGGGTGGTCTCCTGTTTTTTTGTGTTTTTTTTAATTCTTATTACTAGTTTCTAGTAAAACTAATTCTTTGATTTGTAGAATACAAATTGTATGACTTGACTCATCAGCATTTTACACGATTTTAGAAGTCTTATCCAATGAATAAAGAATAATAAACATTGGTAAATGTAATCTAAGAAGATCCCATGCAATATTTGTATTTGAGAATACATAACTATGTGACCAACAGACAACCTAAAACTGGTTTTGATTCACATTACCTTACCTAACATGACCATTTTTATGACTTCATGTGTGTTCCTATCTTGGTAAAGTTTCTCTTTCATTTTTTAGACTTTATGTTGTCACTGTTTAACTATTTTGTGAAATGTTGGAAAGTAGAAGGATTTTTAATTACAAATTTGACTAGTTTTTCTAATATGAATGGCTTGGTATTTTTATTTGTTTTGTTTTTGGTTTTGTACTACATCTAGAGGTGCTCAGATTATACTCGGTCTTGCCTATGATCTCAGGGATCACTCCTGATATGGCTGGGAACTATATGAGGCTCTGAGAATTGCAACAGGATCAGGCATGTGCAAGGCAAGCTGCCATCCACTGTGTACTATTGCTCCAACCCCCAGTATATTTATTGATGTAATCTTGAGACTTTTAAGATCTTTTAATGGGTATTCAGCAATTGGTCTGCATACAAGAGGTATTATGTAATTGAGTTTTAGTGCTCACAAAGGAATTTTGTGTCTTCATAGTGGAACCTTAAAGTAGCCACCAAAGATAGAAAATTTAGAGCTAAAAACGTCAAAATTTTAAATGTGTTTATATTTGAAGGTTTAGATATTGACCATTGTTGGTTTTAAAAAGCTTAAATTGTCCATACGTCTAGAGATAGCATTTTATTTATTTTGGAGGGCCATATTTGACAATACTTAGGGGTTATTCCTAGCTCTGCATTCAGGAATTATTCCTGTTAGATCTCGGGGAACCAAATGGGATGCCAGGGTTGAACCCGTGTCAGCTCTGTGCAAGGTGAGTGCCTTACCTACTGTACTATTCTCCAGCCCCTATATAGTTTATTTTGAGGTCAGCATGGTTATCAAACTTAGGGCCTTATATTAGCATTTAGTCACAACTTTTGCACCTTTGGGACAGCCTGATAATGTTTCATTTTGTATTTGGGGCACACCCTGGTGATTTGCTCTGTACCAACTAATAGTGTGATACAAGGTTTTCTGCATCCAAAACATACTCCATATTCCTTTGAATTCTGTTGCTCCTGCCCCACGGATCTTATTTTTTTTAAGTTTAAATAAATGTATTTGGGATTGAAGCTACCAAATTAACTTGAGTGTAATGATCCTTGTAAACAGTTCTGGAAATGTGGTGACCATGAATCATTTACACTTTATTCACATTGTAGTAAATGTGCTAGTAAAACGAAAGAACTTTTTTTTTTTTTAATTTTTGTTTTTGTGCTACACCAGCAATGCTTAGGGAATCCTTAGCTGGTTGGAGAGATGGTATGACATGTAGGGTGCTGTTCTTGCATTAGGAAGACCTGGTTTGGATTTCCTGCATCCTGTATGGTTCCCTGAGCCCACCAGCAGAAATTCCTGGTTAACCAGGTTAAACCCTGCAAACTTCTGGGTGTGGGCCAATAACACTCCCCCCTCCACTCCCACCTCCTCACCCCCTGTCCATTGTTCCCCATCCTGTCCCTGCACACAAATGATCATGCCTGGCTGTGCTTTCTGAACATAGAGAACTAGTAATTGAATCTATCACATGTCCTCTAAATGTGCTCTTCTCGTCCTTGAGAAAATTCTAGTCTGTTAAATGCCATAGGGAAAAGGAAATCTCACCAAGTCACTTGCAAAAGCTGTGGTTTCCACAACCTCTTTAGCTCCCATCCTTAAAAGTGTGGTTTGTGTTTTTCCCCCCCCAGACATTAATCTGGCTGCAGAGCCAAAAGTGAACCGAGGAAAAGCAGGTGTGAAACGATCTGCAGCGGAGATGTACGGGTCAGTACCAGAACACCCTTCTCCGTCCCCTCTACTCAGGTCCGGAACTTTATTATTTATAACTGCATTGTGTCCATCAGTGGGCATCTTCTGTTTTTTTGGTTTTTTTTTTTTGGTGTGGGGAGGGTTAATTGTAATATGCTTTATCTGTGTAAAAGTGTAGTGCTTTATACATTTTACATTAATGTGCCTCTTTTTTAACCTTTTTTTCCCAGAGAATTTTTAAAATTCCTGAGATATTTCTTTTACCAGTAGAGAATATTTTCTATTTGTAGTATAAGTTGAAATCAAGAGGAGTTGTTTAGCTTCTGAAGAAGCTGGGGAGTAGGGAAGGAGTGTGATGTAAAAATGTTTAGTTTGCTATTGCTTTTTTTTTCCCCCCACTGTTACTCTAGCTATTACGTTGCATTGAAATTTTGACTTTCATCTAAATTGACATTTTTCACCACTGTATGTCCAGTGGTGTAAATTTATTTCTATCCAGTGATAATTTTTTTTTTAACTTTAGGGATTAGTCCATGTTGATCTGTTGACCTATTGTGTTGTTTAGCATGGGGTTTTTTTTTCCCCCCCATCTGCTGTTGTGAACTAAACAACATCAGCAGCTCCAAATTAACCTTCGTTGGTATTTATTTTTCAGCTCCTCTTTTGATTTGGACTATGACTTTCAACGGGATTATTATGACAGGTATGTTTTAAAAGAGGCTTATTTTTTTTCAATCTGGCAAACATTGGTGAAAATGATTTTTTCAATGATCTATTTTTGTAATAGACACTTTTTTATAAAATCAAAAAATATCTTCCTACAATTCATTAGTTAAATAGGGTCAGTGACATTTCTTTTTTCTTTTTTAAATATAGACATAATTTTATATTAGGATATATGTGGTAACGTAAGAACTTTGTGACTTGACTAATGATGAAATGGGACTTAGCACAGTGCCATATTTTAATTATTTTACTATTGCATGTTTTCTTGCCCTTTCGTTGTGGGCAATTACTGCAAAATGTATAAAGCCACCACTAATATTAAAACTTGGGTAAATCATCTCATGATAGGATACAGTAAAAATAATTCAAATTGTTTTGAATTAAAAGTATTACTGTTTGTATTATATGTTGGGGTTGGAGGTGATTTAAAAGGTAAGAGTTGTTAAGGGGTGTGACTCAAATGGCTTGAAATTGCATGTGCTGTGCTCAGAAATTAGACCAAAAATTCAGGTAGGCTGGAATAGTTTCATTGGAAAACTGAATCTATAAGGTACTTTAAAGGAAAAATTAAGTTGTGGAAAAATAAATCTATATTGTGTTTTGCATCTATTTTAATGAATATACTGTATTGTAAACTTTGTCTTAATACTGTTTTAAGTATAAAATGTTATAGCTTTGGGGTGTAAATACCAGCCATCTATAACTGGAAGGAATGTTGCTTATAAAGATCTTTGTATGTCCTGTGAAGTTTTTTGTATTTCAGTTAAGGTCAGATCTTAGAAAATTGCCCCAGAACTATAAGAGAAAATAGCTATCATTGTGAATGCTTGAATCCAAGTGGAAGATGACTGAGATAGACTACTTATCATGAGATTTTGTTGGGTACTTTGGAGGGAAAGAACTCACAGTATATAGCTAATGTTTTTCCCTTGTGACTACTAGACCAATAGAGAGAACATGGTAGTTGGATAGCCTTAGTTCATTTGGGTTTTGGGAACAAGGAGGTTCATTAATGCTTATTTAATAGATTTGTCCCAGAGAGATGTCTTTGTGCCTTACCAGCTGTACTATCAACATTGGCACATACATTTTCTTTCTTTCTTTCTTTCTTTCTTTCTTTCTTTCTTTCTTTCTTTCTTTCTTTCTTTCTTTCTTTCTTTCTTTCTTTCTTTCTTTCTTTCTTTCTCTTTCTTTCTTTCTTTCTTTCTTTCTTTCTTTCTTTCTTTCTTTCTTTTCCTCCCTTCCTCCCTTCCTTCCTTCCTTCCTTCCTTCCTTCTTTTTGTATGTGAATTTATAAGTGATACTAAGGAGAAAGTTAGCATGCTTGGCTAGATTAGTGTGGGGGTTGTGCTGCTGCAGACAACCAGAGCCACTCCAATTCTCAGATTCTGAGGATTTACTGGGTATTGTGCATGCAGGGCATGTGTCCTAATCTCTGTACTTTCTCCCTAGCCTCTTTTCAAAATTCTTTTGGAATATCACTGGATTTGGGAAATACTGTAGTGTATTTCAGAAGGAGAATTTTAGGTTCTGATGAAACACTTGATTTGCTATGCTTCAGAAAAGCAAGAGGGTTCTTGGCTACTTGAAAAGCTAAGAAATGCTACTTCAGAAGTTAGCTTATGTAGGATGGGGTGTTTTACACATTACATTAAAGTTTGCATTTGTTGAGAGGCCCACTGCTAGTTTCATTATTTGTATGGTTGACTAACTGATAAAGGTGCCTAGGTGTCACAGATGAATAACACATAAGCTACAACATAAGGGCCAGAGAGGGAAGTACAGTGGGTAGGTTGCTTGTCTTGTACACAAGCAACCTGAGATCAATTACTGGCATCCTATATGGTCCCTGAAGCCTGGCAGGAGTGATTCCTGAATACAGAGGCAATACTAAGCCCTGAGGAGCTCCAGATGTTCCAGGATCATTTGGTGCCCGAAACAGAACTTGGGTATTCAGCATGGAATGCATGTACTCTTAGATCTGACCCTGATTTTATTTTGTTAATAGTTTAGAGAAGAATTCCGTTTTGCAATAGAATGTTTCCATCAACTTTCATCACATTTCCTAGGAAAAGACTTACTGTAGTCTTTAAAGCTAGAAGAAAGTAAACTAGTCTATTTTCCAGCTACAAATTTATAGGCTTATCTCTTGTTGACATCATGTTACTAATTTACTGGTGAGCTTTTCATCCATTCCAGATTAATTTTGAGCAGAAGAATGGAAGAATCTAATTTATGTTTTAGTAAGATTCTCAGGATGAATTGCAA
Source organism: Sorex araneus (assembly GCF_027595985.1). Classification (NCBI taxonomy): domain Eukaryota; kingdom Metazoa; phylum Chordata; class Mammalia; order Eulipotyphla; family Soricidae; genus Sorex; species Sorex araneus. Next base: position 76,146,225 of record NC_073304.1, read on the forward strand.
ATTAAAGTATCTAGACTGTTTGGTTAGGAAGTGATGAGAAGTAACTGAATATTGACGTTAATGTGCTTCCCATCAGTGATAAAAGGCATGTGTCACTAATGTTTTGATCTTAAGCACTTAGATAATAAAAGCAGAATTACAGTCAAGACCAAATAACATGAGTTGTGGCATGATATAAACTCCTTTTTAGCCATCTTAAAGAAATGATTGTTAGGTGCTACTGTAATCATCTGCGTATATTTAAGTTTCAAGAAGTAGAAGATACTGCTTACATAAAGAGAGGGGAGAAATACTCTGGAGCTAGCAGGTACAGTGGGTAGGGTTCTTACCTTGCACACAGCCACCCTGGATTCATTTCCCAGCATCACATACTGGGTGTGAGTGAGCCCAGAGTCAGTAGTAAGCCCTGAGCAATTCCTGGTGTGACTCCAAAACAAGAGAGGAAGTGGAGAGAAAGAGATCGATCTCTGGAGTATTATATTTACAGAATATGAACATGGTGGCTGCAATGAGAGCACACAGTGGGTAAGAACTTGCACATACCGGCTCTGGGTTTGGTCCCCTGAGGAAAGCTGATTTGGCTGTGCTCTTCATATTCATTCCCACACCAGATGGAGATGATGGATTGGCAAAAATGGTTGAGACTTTGAAAAGGAGAAAATGTAATAGTTTCTGTTACTGTGAATGAGACCATGCAATAGTAATGCAAGCCATCAAATTGTTAGGCCCCAGATAATGAGAACATTTAGAGAGATCTATTTCAATTAGTAATGTGGTTTTGATGCCCATAGTGTTCTGTTAATAAAGTTTCAGACATACAGTGTTCAGACTACACAGATCATTTGTGCCTCCTTCCACCTTGGATATAAACTTTCAAGTAAATCATAGAAAGAATAAAATGATACAAATTAGAAAATCTGAAAAATACATGTGTACATGAAAAATTTATAAATACCTACTACTATAAATATGTATCCTATAACAATTCACTGAATTTCCATAGTAGCTCTATCTTTCCACCCTATTCTTTAGCAAACTAGTTTGCTCAAAAGACTTTTCTTTTTGGGTCACACCAAATGGTGCTCAGGGGTTACTCCTGCTTTGCAAACATAGGGGTTCCAGAACTCCAACATGGGTCAGCTGTGTGCAAGGCAAATGCCCTGTCCTGTGTAGTATCACTCAGGCCTATCAGAGGACTCTTTATGAGACATTAAGTTAAAGGGAAAGAATTGTGTGTTGCTTGCATGGTAAAGTTTGAATATAGGCACAGTAAAATGAAGATCAGATCACACTGATAGTTTAAGACATTTTCTAATTTCAAAAGGAGCTCAAGGTCTGCTCCTAGTTACATGAATGTGTATCATGCAGTTGGAACTGCAGTCAGTCACATGTAAAGCAAGTACATGAGCCTGTTCTGTCTGAGCGGTCCCCTGTTTAAGAAGTTATAAAGTGGAATGCTTTTGTTTTCGCCCACAATTGACAGTTGTAGGTCTTAAGGTTCTCTCGTACTGGTCATGCAAGGCACCAGATGGTGGCCAGGATTGTGCCTGGGGCTCCTCCGTGCAGATAAGCTTTCCAGCTATAGAGCTGTCTCTTTTGCTCATTAAATGTGCTGGGTTTTTTTTGTTTGTTTGTTTTTGTTTTTTGTGGGGAAGGTCAGTTTGGGGTGACTATGTGTGGTGCCAGGAATCTAATTCAGGCCTCTGTTGATCTTTGTATATCCCCTTTTCCTAATTGTCTCCCTTTTTTCTAGATGGTATGCCCAGGCATTACAGTCCAGCTTTGTCCTGGTTTGCTGGGATTGAACCTGGGCTTGCACTTGATCTGTTCTGCTTCACTCTTGTTCTCTCCTCCCTCTCTCTCTTCCTCTCTCCCTCTCCACACGTATTGTGCTCTAAGTTTCTCAAGAAATGCCTGGAGCACAAGTCACGTGTCCCCTTGAGGGATTCTGCATTTTACTTCTGGAGACACAGACAGTACTGAGAGACTAGGATGAGCTGGGAGGGATAGTGGGGAAAATCAGAGCAAAGGAAGTGACTTGGCCAATGACTGAGCACTCCAGCTAGGGCTTTAGGATAGAACATTAAATCTCCCAAGAGTAGCTTTGGATGAGATAGTTTCTTTTCTACGTTTAAGTTAGAAGAAGAGAAGATTGCCAGTATGTATAGGTAATTGCTTTATTGAGAGGCCTGGAGGGATGGAGATTAAAGAGCCAAGAATTTGACATGCTCATCCAATGTTTCAGTCCGGTTCTTACCCACAGTTTCACCGAGAGTGAATGAGTAGATCCTTGAATCTTACTGGAATGTTTAATTTTCAAATAAAAAATTGTTTACCTCCAGACCTCTTTTCAAATAAAATGTATCTCAGAAGTTTTATTATATATGGTGAGGTTGCTTACTCAGGACTGCAGCACTGCTTTTGGGTTACTAGCATAACAGGATGCAGTTTCAGATGCACCAAAACCAACATTAAAGCGGGAAAGAAAGGAGGGATCCTGAGTTTATTTGTTCATATTAATTACCACGAATAGATTGAAACTGACAAGTAATCCTTTAAATATTGAGAAGAAATCTATAGCAGCACCAGGCCTTCCAGCTTTCTAAATCAAATATTTCCTGGGGATTTAAACTACAGGAGTTCCTTAGCATTGTAGCACTGTTGTCCCGTTGTTCATCAGTTTGCTTTAGCCGGCACCAGTAACTCATTGTGAGACTTGTTACTGTTTTTGGCATATCACCACGGTAGCTTACCCGGCTCTCTGAGAGGGACAGAGGAATTGAACCCAGGTAATTCGGGTTCTTTGTTTGTTTGTTTGTTTGTTTGTTTGGATCATACCCCACAATATACAGGGGTTGCTCCTGGCTCATGCACCCAGGAATTACTCCTGGCAGTGCTCAGGGGACCATATAGGATGCTGGGAATTGAACCCGGGTCGGCTGCATGCAAGGCAAACACCCTATCCACTGTGCTATTGCTCCCAGCTCCCTAGCCCTAGAGGGTCTCTTCTCTCTCTCTCTCTCCTCCCCCCCCCCCCGTCTCTCTCTCTCCCTTTCCCCCTCCCTCCCTCTCCCCTTCCCTTTCCCTGTCTCTCTTTCTCTCTCCCTCTCTCTCTCTCTCTCTCTCATATACCTGGCGATGCATAGGGGTTACCTCCTGGCTTTGCACTCAGGAATTACTCCTGGCAGTGCTCAGGGGACCATATGGGATGCTGGGAATTGAACCCAGGTTGGCCGAGTGCCCTACCTGCTGTGCTATTGCTCCAGCCCCCCTAGACGGTCTCTAAGGAGAATATTACTTTATTAAAATAGGGTGGATTCTTAAAATTTAATTGGAGTATATGAGGTGAGACACTTTATTTATAAAGCCACAAATATTTAGTATCACTTTTGTTCCTTCAAAACTGTAGAAATAAATAAGGTAGAGTAGTTCTTGGTTGGCAGGCTTCTTTGGGTTTTGTTACTGAGATGGAATTGCTAAAAGATGCTTGAAGGTAGAGAACTACAATTTGAAAATATCTCCAGGTCTAGGTATGTCTTCTTAGTTGCATTTAGCTTTTTAGGGCTAGGGAGAAATAACTGCAATGAGATTAGTGCATCCTTTGTGCTGGAGGCCTGGTTCTATTCCTAGTGCGATTTGGTTCTCTGAACTCTGCCTAGAGCAAACCCCCAAGCAAAGAGCCAAGAATGGTCCCTGAGAACTACATGGTGTGACCCAAAACAACAATATGGAGTGTAGAGATTTGGCAGAACTGCTGTCAACAAAAACTTTTTGTTATATTTTGGCTCTTTTTTACAAAGTAAGAGTCATTACCACTTTGTATTTTTTTTTGTAGGGGGTTGGGGGTGGGGAAACATCACAGTAGTCAGCAAATGTTGAGCTGTCTTCGGCAGGGATTAGAGGGGTATGTTACATCACACCCAATTCTCAGGAATATCTCCTGGCTCTGCAGTTCGGAATTACTCCTGGCAGTGCTCAGGGAATCATGGAATGCCAGGGGATTGAACTCACTTGAGTGCATGCACGTCTCTGCCCAATCTCTGGCCCCTATTTATAGACCCAGTTCATTGCAAATACTGTCATGTTCATTTTATTTAGCTTAATGTGAACCGTTAATTGTAATGTTGGTAAGAATGATAATCCACTGGTTGTAAAAAAAAAAAAAAAAAAAGGAAGTGTAACAATAGTAAGGTTAGTGTGCTTGCCTTCCACATGGCCTACCCACGTTCAATCCCTGGTGGAGTAATTCTTGGTACAGAACAAGGAGTCACTGTCACTGTCATCCCGTTGTTCGAACGGGCACCAGTAACGTCTCTCATTGAGAGACTCATTGTTACTGTTTTGGCACATCCAGTACGCACGGGTAGCTTGCCAGGCTCTCCGAGAGGGGCGAAGGAATCGTACACAGGTCAGCAACCGCTGTGCTATCGCTCCAGCCCGCAGAACAAGGAGTAAGCCCTGATTATCCACAAAAACAAACCAAAAAAGCAGTGGGCTGCAATAGCACAAAGATCGTTCTCTGTGCAGTGCTTAAGACGCAACTATGTCCTGTTTTCTTAAAAAAAAAAAAAAAAAGACTTGGATGTGTGTATTCCATTTTCTTTTATGATTGGTTTTATTTTGTTCTTTTCTTTTTTTTTTCTTTTTGGGTCACACCCAGCAATGCACAGGGGTAACTTCCTGGCTTTGCACTCATGAGTCACTCCTGGCGGTGCTCAGGGGACCATATGGGATGCTGGGAATCGAACCCGGGTCGGGCCGCGTGCAAGGCAAACACCCTACCCGCTTTGCTATTGCTCCAGCCCCAAGTTTTATTTTGTTCTTTTGAAGAAAATTAAGTTAACAAAATTAGAGTTGATGTTGTTTTTTTGTAAAGTTGTCATTGTTTATATCTTGCTATTTTAATTATCCAAGGGGTTTTATCTTCAATAGGATGTACAGTTATCCAGCACGTGTTCCTCCTCCTCCCCCTATTGCTCGGGCTGTAGTGCCCTCAAAACGCCAGCGTGTATCAGGAAACACCTCACGAAGGGGCAAAAGTGGCTTCAATTCTAAGAGTGGACAGAGAGGATCTTCCAAGTCTGGAAAGTGTATGTATTAAGGCAGTTTTGGAAATCTGGATTATTGGGTTGAAATCAAGGAATTAGTGCATTTTCAGATAATGTCCATTTTGTTTGTACAAATGACACCATTAGTAATGGTAGAAGAGACAAGGGATTACTGAACTAATTCTAGACCTTTTATCCCTTTCTATACACTTTGTTAATTTTGTTGTTAGACTTAGTTCATAGAGTTGAGGCAGTTTTCAAATTGTTGGCATTGCAGTACAAAAAAGATGCTTTAAAATAAAATTGAGGTTGTTGTGGGAGAGTAGGCGTCTCAGTGCTCCTAAGGAGTCTGCGTTTTAGATCCAGTTCTTAGTTAACGGCTTAACAAAAAGGTCCACATAAAAAGGACTGTTTGGTACTGACTACATTTCTCCTTGCCAATTTCCTACTGTCTCTTGGTATATAGTTTAGTAGGAACATATTTGGTAATTGGTAATCTCATGAATGTATGATTCTAATGTAGGGTTTTTTTCTGTATTAAAGTGAAAGGAGATGATATTCAGGCTATCAAGAAGGAATTGACCCAGATAAAACAAAAAGTGGATTCTCTACTGGAAAACCTGGAAAAAATAGAAAAGGAACAAAGCAAACAAGCAGGTAAATATTTGTTGGACTAATACTCAAATCTTGTTGACAGTATATGTTTTAGTAGTCCTATATGTAAGACAACTTAGGAACATTGAGTTTGCATTGGGCTGGGCATTTTATGGGAGAGGGTTTAGGCTTTTTACTGTTACTGTTCTGTGGTGATTAGAGGAAGAGGGAATCCTTGTGGACATTATTTGCCCTTAGACAGACTTGTCCTTCTCATCCACAGTAGAGATGAAGAATGACAAATCAGAAGAGGAGCAGAGCAGCAGCTCCCTGAAGAAGGATGAAACTAATGTGAAGATGGAATCTGAGGGGGGTGCAGATGACTCTGCTGAGGAGGGGGACTTGCTCGATGATGATGATAATGAAGATCGGGGGGAAGACCAGGTGAAAACCACGGGAAAGGAAAGAAAGAGGTGGTGGAGGGGGGATCAGAGTCACATGGAGTGCCTCTAACTCCATACTGTTTGTGTTTTTTTCTTACAGCTGGAGTTGATCAAGGATGATGAAAAAGAGGCTGAGGAAGGAGAGGATGACAGAGACAGCGCCAATGGCGAGGATGACTCTTAAGCACATAGTGGGGTTTAGAAATCTTGTCCCATTATTTCTTTATCTAGGCGCTTGTCTAAGATCAACACCAGATCCTCTCCCCTAGTATCTTCAGCACATGCTCACTGTTCTTCCCATCCTTGTCCTTCCCATGTTCATTAATTCATATTGCCCTGCGCCTAGTCCCATTTTCACTTCCTTTGACGCTCCTAGTAGTTATGTTAAGTCTTGCCCTGTAATTTTTGCTTTTAATTTTGATACCTCTTTATGACTTAACAATAAAAAGGATGTATGGTTTTTATCAACTGTCTCCAAAACAATCTCTTGTTACACAGGGAGTACAGTTCCTTCCATTCATACATGAGTTCAGTAGTTGCTTCCCTAACTGCAAAGGCAATCTCACTAGTTAAGTAGTACATGAGAGCAGCTTTGAGTTAGCGGCATGTGTGTTTTACCTCACAGGAGAGGGCAATGTGGGGCTGTTCAACACAAATGTAACAATGTATTTTTGTGAATGAGAGTTGGCATGTCAAATGCATCCTCTTTTAAAAAAAAAAATAGTGTAATAGTCTTAAGATTTCTTTTCTGAAGTTGATACTGTGGGTTATTTTTGTGAACAGCCTGATGTTTGGGACCTTTTTTTCTCAATAAACAAGTCCTTATTAAACCAGGAATTTGGAGGAATAAAAATCCTGGGTTTTTTTTTTTTTTCTTTTTCGAATTTTACTTTTGTTTACTTTCAGTTTGTTTCACTGCGCCCTCCACAAAATTCCTAGAGTGTGGTAGAGTTTTCTTTGATTTCTTATTACAGCTACCAACATACATTTCCCAAGTTGTATTTTAATGGTGTTGGTGTTACATGGAAACAAGGACTTCATATGATCCAGAATTCTTTTTAAGTCATAAGTAGTAACAGTGAAGTCAGTGGTATTTGGAAAAATAACATTCTTTTACATTTTGGTCCTGCCAGACCAATAGTACAGCAGGAAAGGGACCCGTCTTGCAGCTTACCCAAGTTCAATCTTTGGCATCCCATATGGTCCCTTTAGCACCACCATTCCTGAGTACGGTCAGGAGTAACCCCTGAGCAGTGTAGAACAGTGAGGCTTAATTCCATTTCTCTTATGTTCAATTCCTACTCCGTGTTTGGTTCCAAGTCCATACAACTGTTGCCACTTTTTAAAAATTAAAGATTTTGTCTGAAACTTGTTGGTTTGGAAAGAGACTCCCCTCTTTTCTTAAAAAAATGTTTTTTGATTTATTTTTTCTTTTGGAAATGAAAAAATGTGTTTGGTACAGACATTTTTTTGATAAACCTTGACTTCTCTGTAAAGCTTCTGTTTAATAACATTGTAGAATACGGCAATTATTCCTGTATAGGCAAAGGCCCTGTTGAAATGATTGACTTGGTTTAGGGGCAGCACAGCTGGTGTTGCTTAGTGGACCAGATGGGATGCCAGGGATTGAAATGGGCCCCTGGGTCCACTGCATGCAAGGCAAACACCTTGTCAGTTATATATAGTATGTCTCAAACTCCACTACAATTGTGATGTGATAGCACTTAATACAAGTGACGAAGAATGGAAGAAAGAGTTTTACTAAGTATTACTCATTTCCAGATTCATAAGACATAGCTTTGTCTTGATATCTGGTATTCTGTCCATCCTGTTTTGTGATCTCATGCATTTTACAGAATTAAGCGTTTAACTTCTGGCACAAACTCCTTAGAAGATCTCACACTAATAAAAATAAGTTCTTACTAATTGAAAGTTACTGTATCGAGTAATTAGTGAACATGTTTACTTTTAATTCCTTGGGTGAAACTAAGAATTTCCCCCCCAAAATTGAAAGTTATGGTTAGGGTTTTGATAATTATGGAGTTACGTAATTTTCATTGAGAAGAAATTTTACACTTTTACGTAGTCTTGGGTTTGCTTGAGCTCTGTTTCCTTATTAACTGAAATTAGTATTCTAGTATGATCTTATTTTTTTCATATTTTTCTTCCTAGGCTCCCCAATCAGACTATAATAGTAAAAGGAGTTATGTAGAACTTCTAGAACTTTTATTAAATGCTAGCTGCTTTAAAAGCTGAAACTTGGGGCTGGAGTGATAGCACAGCGGGTAGGGAGTTTGCCTTGCACGCGGCCGACCCGGGTTCAAATATCAGCATCCCATATAGACCCCTGTGCATTGCTAGGAGTGACCCAGAAAGCAAAAAAAAAATGCTGAAACTCTTGGGGCTTGAGTGCTAGCACAGTAGTTTGAGAGCATGCATTGCTTGCTGAAGGACTAGGTTTTTTCCCTGTTACCACATGGTTCCCTCAGTGTCCGCCAAAATATAATGCCCAGGGTTGTTATCATATACTGAGTTTGCATAAGAAAACTGACAATTTATACAAAGAAAGCTTTGTATCATTGAATGTAAAACCAAAACAAACCAAAATGGTATTTTTATTCTCAATAGTCTTAATTTTTGGGCCTAGAGATTAACTGTAAAATTTAATTTTTCCCTGGATTTTATAAAAATGAAATAAGGAGTAGGTTCGGTCGATGTTTCCAAAGTAGAGCAATAGTTGGCAAAGAAATCAGGACATTTGAGCCAGATGATTGTTAAAGGAATTCTGTGGTAATTTGGTAATCTCAAAGAAGTTTTTATGCTACTAAGATTTAAAAGGAAGAAAACATTTGTGATACTGAACAACTTTGCAATTGTGCATCTGATGGTGATTCACTTTTTTAAAAGGACTTTTCCCCATGAGCCACAAAATTCAAAATATCCTGAAAGTTTTGAGAGATTGTTAACTAGCTAGAGTATATTAATAATTTGCTCTTATCTTACCTGTGTAAGGAGTTAACGATAAAACATTGTTTTGTTTTTGTTAAGGAACAAGTTAGAATTTTTTAGGAGGGTACCTAGTAGGTTTAAATTACTCTAGCATCTGAAACCTGTGCCATACAGTAACATAAAAATGTCAATTAAGGGGCAGAGCTTGATAGTACAGCAGGAAGGACATTTGCCTGGCATCCCTGGGGAAGGAGTTATTCCTCAGCACCACCAGGTATGTCCCTAAGACCAAAAAATCAATAAATATGTCAAATAAGAAATGTATTAAGGATGAAGGAGATGGTATGCCTTGCACACATTTAATCCTCATTACTTTTCTGGCTCAATATGTGGTCCTCAGCATAGAGCTAGATGTGACCCAATAAAACAAAACGAATCTATTCTACATTACTATGTTCTAAAGATACTTGGCAAAGGCCAGAGGTGTGAACATGGGAAAAATACCTATTTTACACATTTAAGTAGTCAACAGGAAATTTTGTCATCAGAAACTTTCTTTGTATGAATTGTCAGTTTTCTTATGCAATCTCAGTGTATTAGAACAACCCTGAGCTCTTTATATTTGATGCATCATTGAGAATTTCCTGCAGTGTTGATTGAAATGTACGGTGCATTTTTGGTTTTCTCATGTTTCTAGGTTATCTAGATGAAATGATTGGGCATTTTGTGGACAGATAAATGAGAGAAAAGCTACATATTGAATGAGATCATTGAAAGGTGTAATTTTGCCTGAGATAATTGTTGTATTCACCTGATCACTGCAGAGAATCAAGAGCCATCATAATGTGAAAGGCTAGGACATAGGTAAAGATTTGCTATTGACAGTTTATAATTTTTTCTGATGAGAGAAATTCAACACCAATATCAAGTGGAGATTGAATTTCTTGACCTTAATTACATTACCTTGGCCTAGAAAATAGAAAAACTTCCTGAAAAATAAAAAATCCTTCCCATGCAGTAAGCAGCTAATTATATTACTAAGTTCAGTGCATTTCTGGTTTAGAGGGATGAAAGAAGCGGTGTCCTGATAATTCAGACTTAATAAAAAACCATTGAAGTGAATGATGATGAGTTTCACATATGCCAAACATAGTTCTTTACTTGACTAATAAGGAGCAGAATGCTAGGGAATACTGTTTGGAAAGAGCTTTATATATAGAAGTGAACATTTTGCCACTAGAACCATGCATGTTGAGGAAAAACTGGAGGCATACCTTATTTGAATGACTGATTTCTAAGAAATAATATAGTAGGGTTGATTTTTGGATTCTTTGTTACTCTATTTTATTGAAATAAAGCATATTAAGGGGCAGGGCCAAAACCATTTTGTTTGTAGTTGTAAGTTTCAAGTTAGTAATTGCCCAGTTTGTAAAAGTAGGACCTGTTCTTACAGCCTTTGTTAAAGCATAGGCTCTTGCTTCACTGTTTATATTAAAAATTATAAAATTCTGGAGAATAGTGTCCTAATGAGATGAATCCCAAAGAACAGATTTTGTCAAAATTTTGTGGAAAATACAATCCTGAATTTGTGGAAAATATAATCCTGAATGTCTGACAAGAATTCACTTGTTTCGCCTGGAGAGAGAACTGTGGCTTGGGTGGTTCGCCTTGCATATGGCTGATGAGAGTTTAATTCCCAGGCACTGCAGATGTTTTAATGCTTTGCAGGTTGGTTTTTTTTTTTTTTTTTTTTTTTTTTGCTTTTTGGGTCACACCCGGCGATGCACAGGGGTTACTCCTGGCTCTACACTCAGGAATTACCCCTGGCGGTGCTCAGGGGACCATATGGGATGCTGGGAATCAACCCGGGTCGGCCGCGTGCAAGGCAAATGCCCTACCCGCTGTGCTATTGCTCCAGCCCCTGCTTTGCAGTTTTTATTAAGATTACAAAAGAGCCCTTAAAAAAACTGCAGCTGGTAGTTTTAAGAGGCAAGTTTGTTGTCTTAAGATGTATACCTCATATTCGGTTAATATTCCCCATTCAACCCCCATCACCACATGTGGTATCCCCCATAGCACTGGTGGGGAGGCATGCACAGAATTAGGAATAGTCTATACAACACAGGGTATGACCCATAAAACATGGTTGAGGGAGACATAAACCTACCTTGAATTTTCAGGGAGTGTGTTAAGCTTGACATGAATAGGTCTTAGGTCTACACTCTACTGCACTGTTTACTAAAATTTTATTTTTCTGAAACTTTCGTACTTCATTGACCAGTATTGGCAGCCTTTTTGGCAGGTTAAACTTTGGTTTGAGGCTAGCATAAATGAAGAATTTAATGGCTACATGCAGCATGTCTAATGATAGTTTAGTGTACTCTTTGAAAATCTGTATAGATACTGCATACTAATGCAAACTTAACAATTGAATGTCCCAGATTCTTCATTTCTTGAGCCCTATGGTCTTTCAAATTACAGTAAAAGACTGATACCAGCACCTCTCAAATAGAATATCCTTTTAACAGTTTTAACAATTTTCTCTGATTACCTGATTACAGAGAGGAATAAGCCCTGAGCACTAATAGGTGTGTCCCCACCCAAATGTTGAAATGCTGTTTTAGGGACTGGAGTGATAGTACAGCAGGTAGGGCGTTTGCCTTGCACGAAGCCGACCCAGGTTCGGTTCTCAGCATCCCATATGGTCCCCTGCTAGAAGTAATTGCTGAGCGGAAAGCCAGGAGTAACCCCTGTGCATTGCCAGATGTGATCCAAAAAAAAAAAAAAATTGCTGTTTTATGCAACATGTTTGGGGTTCACTATATTAAAACCCATTCTGATTCAACAAACATTGTCCAAGTGTTCCATAACCATCATAACAATCCAGTTACTCAGCTGTCTTGAATCTTTCCTATGTGACAAATGGCGCTTGTTTGACTAAAGCAGGTTTGTTAAAGGAGTTAATGTGAAAGGGGTTTGTCTATTATATAAGCTACAAAAGTATTTTCTGGTATGAGTTAATTACATAAGTTACAGAAGGTGGTTCAGGATTGGACCCTGAAGGGGAAAAAAGCTTAAATTTAGTGATTTAAGCATCCAGTTCCAGTCTGGTCTATGGTAGAAAATTTAATTCTTCCCATTTTTAACAATTAGGAATTGTTAGGGCTGTTAAGTGTTGTTCTCACACACTGCCCATTTCTGTCTTGAGATTATTGACTCTTAAAGAGAAGGCCTTCTGTATAAGTAAACCAAACCAGAGGCTTACAGAAGGGACCCTTTGTTCTCCTCAAGAGCTGGAACCAGCACTAGGTTATCTCCAATATTCCAACTTGGAATTCTCAATTGCTGCTTTGTTTTGATTTTTGGCCACACCCTACAGTGCTCAGGACTTAGTCTTTGCTCTGTACTCATGAATTGTTCCTGGTAATCTTGGGGGAACCATAAGGGATTCCAGGGGTTGAATTCAGGTCAACCGTGTGCAAGGCAAGCAGCCTACCTGCTGTACTATCTTTGGCCATGCAATGCTAGTTTTTTTTCCCCCTCAAGTCCTATCTGCCCTTTTCCAAGAATCTTACTCCCCTGGATGCTGCTGGAGTTGGCAGTTTCTGTGGTCTGTTCGACTTTTTCTAGTTAAGAGCTATTTGGGGATTGGACGGATAATACAGCAGATAGGGTCCTTTTCTTCACACATTTGCTTTGGTGTCGTTTCTGAACCGCAATGAGTGCAGTTTTATATTAACTGAAATTTCAGGGGCTGAAGCAAGCCAACCTCTGTAGTACAGCAGGTAGGACCTTGCACAGCCCAATCAGGTTCAATCTCCAACATCCCATATGTTTCCCCAGCACCACCAGGAATAATTCCTTAGTGCACATCCACCAGTAACTCGGAGCATTGCAGATGTGGCCCAAAACATTTGCCTCTTTGTACAGACCTTGTGTTTTGTCCAAGACTTGATTCCATTTTTTTCCACTAGATGGCAACCTAGCCCACCCATGTAACCCTCTTTTTTTTTTTTTTTTTTTCTTTTTGCGGCCTTACTGCTATTAGTATCCATATACCCAAATTGGTGGTATGTAACATTTTGGTGATGCCATATCCCTCTAATGTTTGTATTTAGCAGCTTTCAACAGGCATTAGGCATAATTTGGCCAAATGCCTTTTTCCTAAGAATGTGTCTAGATAATGAAAACAATTGTTGTGGTGTTGTGGTCAGAGATATAGATGCTGTACCATTTATTTTATTTTGTCAGTATTATTAAAGCTCCTGCCTCAGACAGTTAAGTCACTTAATGATAGAAATCTATTTTAAATACAGCAATCAAAGCTCTGCTAAATTCCTGATTTACCTACCCTTAGGATAACAGAATTTTACTTTGTGTAAAGAACCAGTGCTGGGCATCGAACTCGCTGCCTTCTTATACTAGGTATATACGCCACAATTTGCGCTTTCTTCCCAACACCCTCACCTGAAACTCACTGTTTTTCTCTTATCCACATGCAGAGTCCACTTTCTTTATTCCAACCATGTTGTACATTTCTTTTGTCCCTTTCATTTCTCCTCACCCTAATTAAGTTTCAGTTCAGCACAAGTTTCTCTTACTCCATTAGACCTCCCTTGCCTTTCCTAAGTAGGCAAGTAGGCTCTTACAGAATCCTTCATCAATTTGTATAATTACCTGCTTGATTTTTCCATATGAGTGTAGAAGTAAATGAAATCTTACTGCCAGGAACAACATTAAAATGTCATAACAATGTCTGGAACTTTGCATGAAAAAAGGAAAAGAAATTGGTGGTGTGGAATGGGCTAACCCTGGGTAAAATCAGTTTGGGGAAAAGAAGGGATGATTAGAGAAGCTGACGGATGGGCTACCTGGAGGTATGCCATATAACCTATTTATCAAGGAAATGCTTCCCGATAGCTGAATTTCAGTGGCCCTGCCAGCTTTTCATGATTTATTTCAAAATCTAACTCTGAATACATCCTTGAAATCTCTTGAAAGGACATCATTCAGGAGTACTGTTTTGTCATTGATGCATGTCGTCCTTTACATGCCACTGTTTTGTGACCAGCTCTCCTGCAAAAAAATTTTTTTGGAAGGGGGCCACACCCTGATGTGCTCAAGGGTGCACACCCTGGCTCCTCACTCAGGTATTAGTCCTGGCATGGTTTGGGGGACCATATTGGGTGCTGTGGGTCAGCCATACGCAAGGCAAGTGCCCTATCCACTATTCTCTGTAACCCCAATCTGCATTAGTTTCCATTTGGGCCCTAAATGTTCTGTGCTTGAGAACTACTTTTGACTGGATGCTGGGTATGTGCTCTGGGAAAGGACGCACGTCAGGCGTTTAACCCAAGGCATCACATATGCAGGACAAGTATTCAACCACCGAACCACTTCCCTGGCTTACCTTAGTTAAAATTTTACACCTATAGGCCTGTTTTCTTTAAGCAAACAAATTGGATAAATGCTACCCTAATCAGTTGGGACATTGCCAGCACCCCATAGCCTTCATGATGACTGCATACTAAGTAGGTAACCATTACTCTGACTTTCATAACAAGTGCTGCTTAAACTGTAGATAAAGTAATAATGAGAAGTTTGGCTTTCCCCTAAGGAAGATATTAAAAAGAAAATAGTTTGGAGAGAGTTATTTGGGAGTGATTACTAGGTTCTAGAGGTATTCAAGTATGGCTGCAGTTTGGGATAATACTGGTATGAACAGTCTTGTGTTTTGAGAGTGCATGTACAGATGCTTTTCTAATGTGGGTATACTTTTGTATTCTCACTAGCCGTAAATGAAAGTTTCATTTGCTCATTCTTGCTAACTAACTTTAATTTTAGATGTTTTAACAGGTGTGTAGTGGCACCTATTAAATCACGGTTTGCTTCTTGGTAAACTTCTTTTAATTTAAACTTTGATATAGAAATGTGTGTAAATCATGTGTACCACTTTTCATACTATAAACACAAACAGCAAGAAATTAAGAATTGAGAAATCACCAGCAATACTGAAGCGCCATATATCCATACTCTCGTACCATTAATCAGTATATCATCTTTGCAAGGGCATCCGTTGACCTTTTTCTTTGGCTCCTAAATTTCAAATAAATGAAAGTACATTTAGTCTGTGAGGTCTTTGATTTAGCAATGTGTACAACTCATCTGTTACTGCTTGTAGATTGCTCATGCATACTGTTGTATATAAATAAGTTGCAGTTAATCCATTCTGTGAGTAGCCATTTGAAATGTTTTCAGTTTTGACATGAATAAAGCTGCTATGCATCATTCTAGAGTGTCTGTTTTTGGGTACGCCCAGACATGCCAAGTGGCTATACTTGTTTCTGCTTAGGAGTAGACCCTAGAGGTGCTGCAGATTGAATTTGGGGTCAGTTCGGTACAAGGCAAGGACCTTAATCCCTGTACTGACTGTCTAGTCCTAAAGTTGTTTCTGTTTTGCGGGTGGGCATGGGTTGTGGAACCACACCCAGCAGTGCTCAGAGATCACTCCTGGCGGGACTCAGGACTACATGGAGTGCTGAGGAATCAAACCTGGGTCTACCATGTGCAAATACCCTACCTGCCATACTCTCTAGCCCGTAGAGTTTTTAAAATGTCTTTTTCTGCTGTAGTAGCACAATGAAATGACTTGAAGATGGAGTATTAAGCCCACTTCCTCTTTTATCTGCTACTATATTCAAGTAGACTTTTATCATAGGAAAAAATTCTTTGCTTTTTTGTCTTGTTTCCTGCACCACACCTGGTGGTGCTCAGGGGACAGGTACATTTCTACTGAAGTTTTGATCTAACTCTAATTTCACACCATTTTCCCTGTGTGGTCATGTGTCATTCTGTCCAATTTGGGGTTTTGGTGAGTGTGTGTGTGTGTTCACAGAACTGTTCTATTACCACAACGGAAGCTTACATTGCCAAACCTCATTCACCATCCTCCCTCTAACATCACTAGCTCCTGGAATCCATTAATCTGTTATTATAATTTTGTCATTTCACTATAACAATTCTTTTGGGGGCCATATCCAGTGGTGCTGAGAGGACATGTGGGTGTGTCAGGGATTAAATCCAGGCCTGCTCACAAAACGTGCCCCAGCTCTGCTCCACCAAGTTGTATAATATTTTGCAACATATGGTTTAACCATTTGAAAGTGTTGCTTTCCCTCAGAATGTTCTCTTTGACTGCATCTGAATTGTCATCAGTAGATGGTCCATTTCTTATAGCTATGTATATCCAACAGTTTAACCATCTGTTCAAGA
Organism: Sorex araneus; assembly: GCF_027595985.1. Taxonomy (NCBI): domain Eukaryota; kingdom Metazoa; phylum Chordata; class Mammalia; order Eulipotyphla; family Soricidae; genus Sorex; species Sorex araneus. Next base: position 76,162,531 of record NC_073304.1, read on the forward strand.
GCTTTTGGGATATTTCGAGCTTTTGGCTACTAGAAATAAAGCTGCTATGAATATATGCTTTTGTGGACATATTTTTATTTTTCCAAGATAAAAGCTCAGGAATGTGAGTAGTCAAGTACATACTTGTTTTTCTAAGAAATTGCCAAACTACTAGAGTTGCTGTATTACTTAATATTCCTTTTTTGGAGGGGTCACATGCAGCGATGCTCAGGGGTTACTCCTGGCTCTGCACTCAGGAATTACTCCTGGTGGTGCTCAGGGCACCATATGGGATGGTGGGAATCGAACTCCGGTTGGCCGCATGCAAAGCAAATGCCCTACCTGCTGTGCCATCGTTCCAGCCCTGAAACCCAGTTTCTTTAAGAGAAAGATCCACAATTAACAAATGTGAGCCCAATTCAGACATTCCAAGGAGTCAGATGCCTACAGTCTGAAGGGTGGGAGGCCTGGGCATAGGATGTTGTGTGGAGTGAAAAGCTTAATAAACCTGGCCCCAGGCAGCACCTGCATCTTGGATTAAAGTACTCACCAAGAGATTATCAAGCAGAAAAGTTAGAACCTCGAGTGGATTTTAGTGCCAAGGATTTTGGCAGGGAAAAAAATCTCAAGGCCATTGTAGTTTGTATAGTGAACCTGAGTTTGATCTCTGGAGCCACGTACGGCTCCTGAGTGATCCCTGAGCACAGCTAGGTGTGGACCACCACCCTACCCCACCCCACCCGCCGCCCCACCAAAAAAGTTGTCCAGATCAGGTAAAAGGTAGAGTGGGTAAATAATAAGCACAGACAGGTGAAATAAGTAGACTCAGAACTCAGTCGCTGCCATACTCACGGCCACTCCCCACACCCGGGTGGAGCCTCACCTACAAGTGAATCCGAAGAAAACCCAGGTATATGAGATCTTGTGACTGAAAACTCCAGGTTCAATGGAACCAGGACTGGGTGACCTCCCCCTTCTCCCTGTTTCCTGCAACTGGGCAGTCACACCCACACAAACCACCTCTGGCTGGCGCCGTATAACCTCAGCAATGGCCAAGATTCAGAGATTCATTATAAATCTCAGAAAAGCATAAAATGACATGCTATAGCCATACCACCAGGACCCGTGCCAGGCTGTTCTATTCAAGGCACCCCGGAGAAGGGTGGGTGAGGCCCCTCTGCACCCCAAAGGAGCCAGCCCTGGCAGCTGAAAACCTCCAGAACTGAACTGCCACCATCCTCACAGACGATCTCCACATGCTCAGGCTGAGCCTCACCCAAGAGTGAACGCATTCCTGGACATCTCATACCTTACACCCTCATATTCCAAGAGTAGCACACCACATTTGATGGGGTTTAAAGTAGAAGGTAACCAGTCTTAGAGGAAAATATGTTTTTGCACATATATATGTATACACATATATACTTATATGCATATATATGTATATGAACACAAGGCTCAACCTTTAACAACATATTAGTAATCTCTTATAGAAGGGCTTAATGGCCCCTAGGTGAAATACAACAATCTTCATAATCCCCTAAAGGAAGTTTTTTTGAGCATTTTCTGCTGTTGATTCATAACTAACAAGAAAGATAAATTATTTTGGTTCTGCTTTGGGGCAGGGGTTGGGTTTGAGATGAAACACCAAAATAATGGTGGTGGGAGGGAAGGTGTAATGGTGATGGGATTGGTGTTTGAATATTTAGTGTAATCAAATGCTGTGAACTACTTTATAAAAAAAAATTTAACAAAAAGTGACTCTTTGGGGGCTGGAGATATGGCACAGTTGTGGGGGGGGCACATTTGCCTTGCAGGCAGCTGACCTGGGTTCAATTCCCAGCATCACATATGGTTCCCCGAGCACCACCAGGAGTAATTCCTGAGTACAGAGCCAGGAATGGCCCCTGTGCATATCCGGGTGTGACTCTTAAAAAAATTTTTTTTTAAAGTGACTCTTTAATGGAGAAGAGGTCCGGAGATATGCAGAAAATCTGGGCAACAGAATGGGGGTGAGGGTTTATGTGGGGTTCAATGAAGAACCCAAGGGTACTGCGTTGCTCAGGCCCTTTGGTGCCGGATGTACCTAAGCCACCCCAACAGAGTTCCGGGGATCATGTGGTAGGACAACTGAACCCAGGTGACACATGCCTACTGGATTATCTCCTGAAAACATCTTTTGATGTTTTTTTTTTCAGGACGGGGGCAGTGTTCAGGGCTTTCTTCAGGCTCTCCAGGGTCACTCCTGGCAGGCTCAGGTACCATATGTGATGCTGGGGATCAAACCTGGGTCAGCTGTATCCAAGCCACCTTACCAGCTATACTATCACTCCTCCAGCTCCCCCCCACACACACCTTTCTCTCTTTCTCTCTGGGCAGGAGGCTTCTTCCTTCTTCCTTGCTCTGCACATCCTTTTTTCTGGAAACTTTGCAGCAGCAGTTGTTTTTGGAGATGCTATTTGAAAAATCTTGCAAGCGCCCTCCACCCCCTGCCATCAGTATTAATACTATTGTAAACATGTGACCTAAACTATTATTTGAAAAGAAAAGATTTTGTTGCAAGGGTGAGACACAACTTGTATAATCTTTGGAGATGTCTTGTATTTCCATTTCTTCTCTGTTTATCCACTGAAGGTAGATATTTCCCAGTAGGACCTTCAGGTCTTGTTAACTTTAGTTCTCAGTAACTATAAATTGACAATTAGGGACCAGAGCAATAGTACAGTACTTAGAGCATTTGCCTTGTATTATCCATTCTGGGTTCAATCTCCTGCATCCCATATGGTCCCCCAAGCAACTCCAGGAGTAATTTCTGAGTGCAGAGCAAGGAGTAACCCCTGAGAACTGCCAGGTGGACACAAAAAATATATATGTATTTTATATATTTTTTGATGATTGTATTTACATATACACTTATATATATATATATTCACACACATATGCACATACACATATGCACACATACAAACTGACAAAGAGACAGTAACTGGTAATTAAACAGGAAGAATAAAGTTAGGGGCCAGAGAGATGACAACAAGGAGTTGAAGCAGATGGCTTTTCATGTGGGAGCCCGGGGTTCAATCCCTGCCATAACTTTGTTCCCAAGCACTGCCAGAAGCAAGCACCGGGCTGAAAGTCGCTCTGAGATGATATTGGAGATGTGGGGGGAAAAAAAGTTAAAAAACTTGAAATAACATCAGTGAATTTTGCAATAACCTCAAACAACCAATTACTCATGTAACTGGAGTCCTAGAAGACCAGGAGAAGAACGAACAAAAAAAAGAATAACAAACTCCAAATTTAATGAAAGAGCTATAACTCACAATTATAAGCTGTAAGTCAACAAAAATATGATTTGGAGCCGTAAAAATATTTGAATAAATTTTTTTAACTAGGAAATTCTTTGAAAACCAAAAAAGTAACTCAAGGCGCTGAGCATACAGGAGACTTAAGTTTGACCAATAACACCATATGGTCCCTGAATGCTGAACTGGGAACATTCCCTGAGCACCTAAGGCCCAAAACAAAACAAAAAAGGAAAGAAAAGTAGAAAAAATAAAGCATGGACAAAAGACACACTGGACAAATTTAAGAAAAACAGCAACTTACTGAATTCAAATCCAAATATACCAATATCATATTAAATATAAATTGTTTGGGTGTATGAATTAAAAGTCAGAAGTGATTAAACTGAGTTTAGGGACTGGATTGATAGTACAGCAGCACTATAGCAATAGTACAGTAGCACAGCCCTCCCATTGTTCATCGATTTGCTCGAGCGGGCACCAGTAACATCTCCAGTGTGAGACTTGTTGTTACTGTTTTTGGCATATAGAATACTCCACGGGAAGCTTGCCAGGCTCTGCCATGTGGGCGGGATACTCTTGGTAACTTGCCGGGCTCTCGAGAAGGATGGAGGAATTGAACCCGGGTCGACCTCGTGCAAGGCAAACGCCCTACCGGCTATGCTATCGCTTCAGTCCAATTAGTAATTACAACTAAATAAGACAAGACGAAGCCTGGCTCTCTGACATTCATTCACCATCGTGCTGACTAGTCAGTAGTGATTGAAATGTTCATCTCCATCCCCTCCTCCCCCATGCACACAGCTGCATACCAGAAGATAAAGTTCATCCACATTTACCTTTCTTTTCTAGGTTCCAAGTTCTATGTTTTTGGATTTCCTCCTCAGGCTTTCTTCCCAGTCAATGACAGAGATCTTCCATTTCTCTGGGGTTTTAGAGGGTTTGGGGGGTTGGGGGGCGCTCAGGATGGGAATTCTGGGATCAAACCAAGGGCCACATTCACATATGCAAGGCAATTGCTCTGGGGTTGGAGCAATAGCATAGTGGGGAGAGTATTTGCCTTGCATGAGGCTGATGTCAGTGGACCCCACAGGTGGTTCACTGTGGTCACATTCTCCTAATCCCCTTCTGCCACCAAGGACCCAGTGTTACTGGGTTCTTGTCTTGCTCACAGAAAGGAATTTCAGGAGTAGACAGCAGTGAAGTAAAACAGGTTTTATTTGGAGGATTTTAGGTGTGGAGGGAGAGAGGTGAAAGAGAGAGTAACACACTCAATAGAGAACTCGGGCTTCTCCAAGGGCGGAGAGAGCCCCTACACACATTCTAGATTGGACACAAAACCATGAAAGTACACATCTCAAGAGGGGAGATTCGGGCAACACATGTGCTCAGGCACCACGTGTGCTCAGCCATGTGGGCACAAGCAGCGCATAGACTCAGGCAGCATATGCACAATAGTACAGTGGATAGGGCAATTGACTTGCATGTGACTGACCTGGGTTCAATCCCCAGCATCTCATATGGTCCCCTGAGCTCCACCAGAAGTAATTCTTGACTATAAAACCAGAAGTAACCCCTCTGATCATCACCAGGTCTGGCCCTAAAACACACAAAAAATTATAATAGTAAACTGGATGAAATACCCAGAAATAATCACATTCCTCCCACAAGAAATATAATTACAAAAAAATAGGTTAATTTTAAAGGGTTGGAAAAACACGCCTGTTAAAATGTAATTATATCAAAAATAAAAATAGTCATTGCTAAAGATAGAGGAAATGCATAAGAAGGAATAAAGTAGGGCACTTAATAATAACCAAAAAATGTTATCAAAAAGACTGAGAAATCTTAAATATTTGTGTCTAATAAAGAACTTCAAAATATATAAAATCACTAAAGAATGCCAAAAGATGGGTACAAGTACACTATTGCAGTTAGAAATTTCAATGTACTCCTTTTTTTCTTTTTTTGAAAGAAATATGGAACAGTTCATAAATTGCCATACTAATCTGTGCATTTTCTAGTTTCAGCGTTTGTGCATCTGAAATGGGCATTCTATTTTCCTTTCAAGAAAGAATAACCAAGCAAGCAGAAAATCAGAAGGATATGGTAGACTTGTCCGACATCTGGGCATCTGGATTTTTTGTTTGTTTATTTCTCTTCTTCTGATTTTGTTTTGGGTTTTGCTTTTTTTCCCTGGCCACACCTGGCTGTTCTCGGGGATTACTCCTGACTCTGCACTCGGGGGTCACTCTTGGAGGGGCTCAGGGAACTATATGTGGTGCTGGGGGTTTAACCCAGGTTGGCTGCATGGAAGGTCAGTGCCCTACCCACTGTACTATTGCTCTGGCCCCTAGACTTGACCAGCACGATCAGACGACTTGACCTCACTGACAATCATAGAATACTCTACCCACAACTGTACATTCTTTCCAAACGGATTTGAACATTCACCAAGATCGATCATATTATGAGCTTTAAAATAAACCTTAGTAAATTTAAAAGTCAACCTAAGAACATTCTCTGACCACATACTACTAAAATACAAATCAATAGCAGAATGATCTCTAGAAACACCCGCCAACCCCCCACCGGGAGTGGTGGGAGGGAAACTAGGGTCATTGGTGGTGGGAAATGGACACTGGTGGAGGGATAGGTGTTGGATCATTGTATGATTGAAACCCGATCATGAACAGCTTTGTAATTGTGTAACTCACAGTGATTCAGTAAAAAATAGAAAACTTTTTTCAAAAAAATTTAAAAAAAGAAAAGAAAAAAAAAACAAGAAACAGCCTCCAAATCACGGAAAGCAAACCATGTACCTCTAATATCACTATGCTCTTTACGGGCAAGAAGTTTCTCAATTGTACTCGAGGTCATACTTTGAGTACTTGGAATAGAGGAAAGAAAAACTCAACAAAATAAAACAATCCCTGATTTTCCTGTGTAGAGGACATAATAGTGGTAGTTGAGGTAGATATGCAGGGATCAGCTGTGGCTCCATTGCCCTCACTCACGTTTCCAGTCATTTGGTTCTTCAGGGATAGAGATGGTTGGAGAAACTTGGATCTGCAAACATGTTAATGAGTCCACGTGGGGCTAATTATTCTCATCTCTTTCCCTGCCTCCGATACCACTGGTTATAAGGGTGCTCAGGGGAGAAGGTGACTCTGGGGTGACTCCCTCTGGCTGTCCCACTCCCCTCACCCGAGGCGAAGACAGAAGCAGGCCCTGATCCCAGACTCAGTTCAATGAATCTGACTTTGCCATCACTGTTCATCCACAGAAGACGTTTTGCTTGACACTAGAATAACCGCTCTCCCAACAAGTCCTGTGCTTTGCAGGAATTCAGTGGTTTGCTAAGAACTTTTGCATACCTTTGAAGGTGGATATTCTCTGGTGTTTGATAATCATAATAGTTAAAAATGTTAACTATTGTAATATATTCTGGAAGGAAGAGAGTGTCCTAAACAACCAGCCTACCCACAACTTTATTTTCTAGGACACAAAGGATTCTAGCAAAGGATTATAATCAGAATTTTCTAACTAATTTAGAGATTACATCTAATTTTATAAACTTACCCTTGTCGTCATGTTTAAATACATTTGGGAGTTTGAGAGATAATATAGCAGGTAAGGCACTTGCCTTGCATGTGGCCTATCTGGATTCAATCCCTGGCACCACATAGAGTGAGCCCCTAAACGCCACTCAGAGTGATCCTTAAGCACAGAGTCTAGAGTCAGCCTTGAGTATCTCTGAGTGTGGCACATATAAATAAGCAACACCCCCCCAGCCTCACCCCCCCAGGGTTGGCTGCATGCAAGACATGTGCCTTAAACTGTGCTATCTTTCTGGTTTCTGTACTAATTAGAGATGTTAGCAGACCCTTACTGAAAACTGTCTCTGAAAACAGCTGAAGAAAACAGCCTCCTGAGGAAAAATGTGGAACTGTTGTTCAAGAACTTCATTTGGGGGCAGGAAGTAGCAGGGAGGGTTTGCAATTCATTGCTCTGGGCCCAGGGGCTACTCCTAGTGATACTTGGCAAGCAGGACACTGCGCTTCTCTGGAGGCAGTGCCATGGGCCTCAACTCCTGTGCCATCTCTCCAGTAGCAGGAATGCATGCTAATCCTTGGAGCTCTCTCCTTGGTTCCAGAATGCTATTGAAATGAATCATAAATAAATGGCAGCATATGCTGTTCTTGTTAGTTGTGGAATTTGACATTGTTAAGATGTAAATACTCTTGAGAGAGCCGAGGCACGAGAAGCAGAGCCTCCGCGCCTATTGACTGTGATCCTGAGGTCTCCTAACCCATTTTGGCACCAGAGCGGATGCTTGAGCCATGCATTTTGACTGTGAACTGAGCTACAACCTTGTGCAGCCGGGGGAGGGATTTTTTTTCCCTCTCCACCCCATTTTTCTGAGCGAAAATGGCGGCAGCGGCAGCAGCCACGCGGTGAGAGCCACCCTCTAAGACCCCTCCACCAGGAGGTAGGACTTTCTTTAGTGACGTAGCCCGTAGGTGGTCCTGGGAGGGGGGGTGTTCCCGGCGCGCCTTCCTCCCAGAGATGAACCGAGAGCCGCGGCACGAGAAGCAGAGCCTCCGCGCCTATTGACTGTGATCCTGAGGTCTCCTAACCCATTTTGGCACCAGAGCGGATGCTTGCAGCCATCCATTTTGACTGTGAACTGAGCTAAAATATTAGAAACCCAAAACCCAAAGCGATAGCGGCCGCGCGGACTCAAAGTCTTCACTCTTACCAATGAAGAGAAATTATTAGATGATGCCTATTCGGCAGGCCTGATTGTTGGGGAAAATTTCCAATCAATAATAGTGAGTTCTGTATGGAAATATGAAATGTACTCAATATATATAGAGAATAATGGGAATATCATTAGCTACTTAGATGGGGGGTGGGGTGGGAGGGGGGTGTATTGGGGTCCTTGGTGGTGGAACGGGTGCACTGGTGAAGGGATGGTGGTTTAATCAGTATTTGACTGTGACTTAAACCTGAAAGCTTTGTATTTTTTTCTTGTTTTCACGGTGGTTCAATAAAATATTTCTTTAAAAAAAAAAAGATGTAAATACTCTTCCTATTGATCTCTCCAAATTGAATCTTTCAATACAATCCCAACTCCAATCTCAGAGGACATTTTTTTGGGACGTGGGGAGGGGGTCTCACTTGACAGTGCTCAGGTCTTGTTCTTGGCTCTGGGATCCGGAATCATTCCTGGTGATGCCTGAGGGGGCCTTATGCATTTCCATGGATTGAACCAGGGATGGCCGCATGGAGGGCAAGTGCCTTAACTCCTGTGATGTTAGGGTCCGGTGTCGATAATTTCCCCCTCTCCGAACCCGCACAAAGAATTCAGCCAGTAATGCAACACACAAGCAGAGTTTATTAAGCCAGCTGGCTAGGGTCAAGCTTCTATGCACGCAGGCCCAAGCAAGACTCTGAGCTAGGGAAAAAGCTGCTAGTTTTATAGTTATTGCTTACGTCATAGCCCGCGCTTACAAATTCAAACAAAAACGTAAGTGAAAATTGCAAGCTTCGTAATTCAGAATAAAACATAATTTCAAATAGTACAAACAAATAGTTACGGATAGGTCATCTAGACATGTTTTCAGAACATTCTGGCGGCTGCCCGCTCTGTCTGTGTCCCTTCTATAGATAGTGGATAGTAGTTATGAAACTATTTGCCATGGTCGAGTTTTCAGCCCAGTTGTCCTTCCCTGGAAGGTGGCCAGGGGGAGAAGCTGGGTTTTAAGAAAAACAAAAAGGTTTAAAAAAGAGAGAAAGAAAGAAAGGAAGAAAGAAAGAAAGAAAGAAAGAAAGAAAGAAAGAAAGAAAGAAAGAAAGAAAGAAAGAAAGAAAGAAAGAAAGAAAGAAAGAAGAAAGAAAAAAGAAAAACAAAAAGGTTTAAATAAAACAAGACATGAAGCAGGAACCAGGCATGATGGAGTTGCTCCTGCCCTGCTCCGTGTCCAACAGTATTATCTCTAGCCCCCAGCAGGATTTTTATTAAAAATATTATTTTTATTTTTGATAAAAATCAAGATATTGATTTTTAAAATATTGATAAACTTTAAAATACATATGTATGAAAAAGCAAAGGATATAGAATGGCTAAAATGACTGTCAAACCAACGACATTCCCCAAACAAAACCAGAATCAAATAACACTGCCTGATTTCAAGACTTATTATAAAACTTACCTGTAGTTGGGGGTTAGAATGTGGCTCAGTGTTTTGCCTGAGTTTGAGAGTTGGCATTCTAAAATAAAAAAAAAAATCAAAACAGAATAAGGACTTCAGAAATAGACTCAGGAAAATATGAATAGCTGACTTAAGTTTTTAAATTATGGGGCCATCCCCAGTGGTTCTCAGGGGTTACTCCTGGCTCTCTGTTCTGGAGTCTCTCCAGGCAGTGCTTGGGGCACCGTGCAGTGCTGGCAATTAAATCTCAGTCTCCTGCATGTAAGCATGCACTCTAGTCTTTGGATAATCTCTCCAGCCAACTATCGGAAGGTTTATTTTTTTTAATACTTTTTTTTTCTTTTGTGTCACACCCAGCTATGCATAGGGGTCACTCTTGGGAATTACCCCTGGCGGTCCTCAGGGAACCATATGGGATGCTGGGATTCAAACCCGGGTCAGCAGCATGCAAGGCAAACGTCCTACCCGCTGTGCTATCTCATTCTAGCCCGGAAGGTTGATTTTTTACAAATATAACAAAAAAAACCTCTGTGTGAAAGAAAAAAGTCTATTCAGCAAAAGGTATAGGCATAGAGGCTGGGGCGTTTGCCTTGCACGTGGCCAACTCGGGTTCAATTCCCAGCATCCCATATGGTCCCCTGAGCACCGCCAGGGGTGATTCCTGAGTCCATGAGCCAGGAGTAACCCTTGTGCATCGCCGGGTGTGACCCAGAAAAAAAAAAGCACAGGTATACACAGGTATATTTGGACATCCAAATGCATAAAAAATGAACTTTGTTTCATATATCACATCATATGAAAATTAGAATGAATAATAGGTTCAGGGACCTAGCTCAGAGGTTGGAGTTCAGGCTTTGCCCGTAGAAACCTAGGTTTTGATTCCCAGCCTGGTCTCCTGGGCACCACTGGAAGCAATCCCTAGCACCTAGGTGGGAGTATCTCCCAATAAGCACCAACTGTGACCCCCAAAGCCAAAGCAATAAAAATAAAAAGAGCGCTGGAGAGACAGGTCGGTCTTATCTTGCATGCAGCTGCCCCAGCACATCTCTGAGCACAGTTAGGAGGGCCCAAAAACAAATACAAATTTAAACAAACAAAAATCACAGATCTAACTGTAATATCTCAACCTGCACACTTTTATAAGAACACTCAGGGGAGAGGCCAGATAGTATGGAAATTAGGGCATTGACCTTGTATGTAGTCAGCCCCAGTACAATTCCAACGCCACATATGGTCCTCTGAGCCTTGCCAGGAATGACCCTTGAGCACTTCTGAGTGTGACTCCAAAAGCAAAACACAAAACAAAGCAGAAAAAGATATGCCATGCATTGGGGCTGGAGTGATAGCACAGCGGGTAGGGCGTTTGCCTTGCACGAGGCCAACCTGGCTTCAATTCCCAGCATCTCATATGGTCCCCTGAGCACCACCAGGGGTAATTCCTGAGTGCATAGCAGGAGTAGCCCCTGTGCATCACCAGGTGTGACCCAAAAATTTAAAAAAAAAAGAAGATATGCCATGCAAAGAATCACCAAAATAAACCAAATATAACTACATTGATGTTCTTAAAAAGTTGCACATAAATGTAAGCATATAAAAAGATTAAAGACAGAAAAAGGGGCCCAGGACAGATATTATAGGCATTAAGGCTTAGTTCTGCACAGGAGGTTGTTTTAACCCTGACCCCTTGTGGTCTCTGCCCTCCATACCATCCCAGTCATGCCCCCAGCATCTCTGGGTGCTGGCTGAAGGCTTCGAGCACTGCCAAGGGTTCTGGGCACTATCCTCAGGGGTCAGTCCCACATTGAACCTTCAGCCAAAGGCTGAGAATTGCCTGGATGGAAGTCCCCAGGCTTCCTGAACACTGATGGGATAGACACCCACTCAACATCCCCACAAAAGAAATATTTTTTTAATGTTTTATACAAACACATGAAAACAATGGATACGTTACTGGTGCCTGTTCGAGCAAATCAATGAGCAACAGGATGATAGTGCTACAGTGATACAGTGATAGCTATATTAATATTAATATATAATATTTAGAGCAAAAACATTTAAGATAGTTCATAAAATAAAAAACTGAACTTACTAAGAAACATTTATTTATATAATTCTAAGCTTATATGTACTGATTGCCTGATCTCAAAATATAAAGAGCAAAATTATGTAATGTTCATGGAACACTCTAAAAAGCGTAAATGTATCTTTCCTCCTAAAGTGATCATTAGATTTGGTGTGATCCAATCAAATTACTATCGCTATTTTTGTGTGTGTGTATGTAGGACCTCTTGAGCTGAGTTTTGTTTATTTTTAAATTTTATTTTAAAGGGCTGGAATGATAGTATAGAGGGTAGGCACTTGCAGTTTGGCATTACTTTTTTTTTCTTTTTGGGTCACACCCAGCTATGCATAGGAATTACTCCTGGCGTTGCTCGGGGGACCATATGGGATGCTGGGAATCAAACTCAGATCGGCCGCATGAAAGGCAAACGCCCTACCCGTGATCAGCTATGCTATCACTCCAGCCCCAGTTTGGCATTACTTAATATGAGGCTGAAAATAGCCACATCCTGGGAGTGGGGACAGCTTGTAGTAGTGTCCCAGTCTTGTAGGCCTGAGGTTTTGAGTTCATTCCCCAACATGGCCCACACAATGAGTAGGAAGCTCAGTGGTACTGCCTTTAGGGTCCCCCAGCACCACAACAAAACATGGTATATCTGGTGCTCCACACCTGTGTGCAAACCCTGGCAAGCAAGCAACAGTGTGTGTGTGTGTGTGTGTGTTGTGTGTGTGTGTGCGCACCACCACTGATACGTGTGAGCTTATAGCCAGGCATGTGATCCCAGGTCACTGCAACAAGAGCCACCAAGGGGAGAAGGGGAAAATAGTTATAAATAGTAGTTATGACCTACACTACATGACCTACATAATTCTCATGGTGTACACTCTGGAGTTCTGCGTGAGCGTGTAGATGAGGGAACACGCAGAAGAATGTTTAGACAAGGCTTCTTTAGTCTAACAACACAGACTCAGTGTCGATGAACATATACTGTACAATTATCAGATCAATATGTTCTCACAATACAAAACACGGAGGAATGAATGTCAACCAGCAAAAGCTAGCTAACCATGATCAAGAACATGACCAAATGTGGTGTGAAAAAAGTCAGACATTGAAGAATGCATGCAATTCCATTTATAAAAATGTCACAGACTTAGGTGGTAAAAGAATGAGAAAAGCAGGGATGTGATTACCATATAGACCCAGGGAATGATTTTCTCTGGCAGATGGCAGGACCCTCTAATAAGTAAACAGCACAAAAGAATGCTGCTGGGATGCAGGAAATGTTCTGTCATGATTTGGGTGATTGTTGCTGTGATCAAAGATACTCACTAAGGTAGACAATAATGTTCTATACATTCTTTTTCTGGTGGATGCTTTATTTTGTGAAAAGATTTTAAAATTAATATTTCTCTTTTTTCTGGGGGCACACCAACGGTGCTCACGCTCCTGGATCTGAACTCAGGGTTTATTCCCGGAAGTGCTCAGGGGACCATATGGGATGCTGGGGATCAAACCTAGGTCAGTGGCATGTAGGCAAACGATCTACCTGCTGTACTATCACTCTGGCCCCTAAAATTAATACTTTGTGTTAACTTGACTAATTATTGTAATTCAAGTGAAAAACTGTCTGATAGTTTGTAAATTCTCTTTGTTCCTAATATCCAGAACTCGGAGAAAGTCAAGGTACACCTGTTTCCTAGAGAAATGGATATTACTCTCTGGGATCAGCCCTTCTACAAATAGAAAATAACTGCTTTAGTTTGTCTTCTTATAAACTGGATCTTTTCTTAAATTTTTGGTGGACTTTAGGGCCACACCCAGTGGTGCTCAGGACTTAACTTCTAGTTCTGGACTAAGTAATCATTCCTGGTGAGACTCAGGGGACCTTATGAGTTGCTGGAGATCGAACTTCGGTCAGGTGTGTGCAAGGCAAGTGCCTCTCCTGCTTTTGCCTCTATTCTTAAACTTTTACCTGAAGTTGGTGACATTGATTTACAGTATAACTCTTAAATCCTGTAGTACTCTTCTCTCATACTTCTTAAACATCTCTCACCACTATGCTCCATAAATATTAATAATTTGTATTTTTGAGAATATCCATGCTTCCTCAATACTAATCAAGTTTCCTGTTTAAATATTGCCCTTCTGTAAAGTCATTCTCTCATGAAGTATTATAGTGCTAGAGATTTTGAGCATCTATTAAGTTATACAATATGATTTCTAGTATATAATTATGATAATTTTTTTTTTTGCATTTTGAGTCACACCTGGCGATGCACAGGGGTTGCTCCTGACTCTGCACTCAGGAATTACTCCTGGCAGTGCTCAGGGAACTATATGGGATGCTGGGAATCGAACCCAGGTCGACTGCATATAAGGCAAACACCCTACCCAGAAGGGCTATTGCTCCAGCCCCTATGACAATTTCTTTCCTTCTCCACCAGAGGGCAGTGACAGATTTTTTTTTTATGTTTATTTCTAACCCACATCCCTTCACCTAGTTTATTTAATTTAAATGAATCTTGATCCACAATTCATTCGAGATCACTTCCAAGGATTGTAATTATTTAGTTTATGGCTGTAAATAAGCCTTCTAAAAAGTTGTGCAATATGAAAATATTCCTAGACTAAACCCTTCTTTCAATAATAATGCAATAATGTCCTGCAATAACTGGTTATGAAAAAATAGAATGTATCAGTGACTAATAAGAAAGCAGCCCAATATTCTGTTTTTTTTTTTTTGATAACACCTGACGATGCACAGGGGTAATTCCTAGCTCTGCACTTAGGAATTACTCCTGGCGGTGCTCAGAGGACCACATGGGATGCTGGGAATTGAATCCAGGTTGGCCATGTGCAAGGCAAACACTCTACCCGCTGTGCTATTGCTCCAGCCCCAGCCCAGAATTCTGGCTCTAGTTTCTTAAATCACTTCTGGGGGGCTGGAGCAATACCAAAGCGGGCAGGGCGATTGCCTTGCATGTAGCAGACCCCGGTTTGATTTCCAGCATCCTATATGATCCCCTGAGCACCGAAAGGAGTCATTTCTGAGTGCAAAGTCAGGAGTAACGGGGCTGGAGCCATAGCACAGCAGGTAGGGCTTTTGCCTTATATGCGGTCGACCTGGGTTCGATTCCCAGCATCCCATATGGTTCCCTGAGCACTGCCAGGAGTAATTCCTGAGTGCAGAGTCAGGAGCAACCCCTGTGCATCGCCAGGTGTGACTCAAAATGCAAAAATAAATAAATAAATAAATAAAATAAAATCAGTTCTGGGTATCACTTGTATCACTTGTCATCCCATTGCTCATCAATTTGCTCAAGCGAGTGCCAATAATGTCTCCATTTGTTCCTGTTGCGTGCTAGTGTAGCCCAATGGTATCTGCTTGCTCCAGGAACATGAAGTTCTGAGTAAAATATTTAAAAAGAAGGGGGACTGGATCGATAGCATAGCGGGTAGGGCATTTGCCTTGCATAGAGTCGACCCGTGATCCATTCCCAGCATTCCATATGGTCCCTTGAGCACCGCCAGGAGTAATTCCTGAGTGCAAAGCCAGGAGAAATCCCTGTGGATTGCCGGGTGTGACCAAAAAGCCAAAATAAATAAATCATTTGTATCACTTGCCCGTTGATCTTCTATTTGCTTGAGTGGGCACCAGTAATGTCTCCATTTGTCCCTGTCTCGAGCTAGTGCAGTCCAATGATGTCTGCTTGCTCCAGGAACAGGAAGAGCCTCAAATCGTTCATTCAGGGATTTGATGAAAAAATCTGACCATCTAGATGGTGGGCGGCCATGAGGTCTTCTGACATCCCGTGGAATCCAGTCGGTAACAGCTCTTGTCCAGCGGTCATCTCTGAATTGCATTACATGACCGGTCCATCTGATTTTTGATGCCTTGGCAAACAAGACAGTGTCCCTGATTCTTGATCGTCAACAGAGGTCAGAACTCCGGATTCCTTCTCTCACTTGAGTGAGACGTGATATTCCTAGCATAGCTCTTTCCATTCCTCTTTGGGGTACCCTAGTAGCGTTCTCATCCTGTTTGCATAGGGCCCAGGTCTCTGAGGCATATGTTAGTGCAGGAAGAATGGTGGAATCAAAAAGATGTGCCCAGAGTTGGAGGTTCTTTGTCCTCTTAACCACTTCTTCGACACTCTTGAAGGCATTCCACACTGCTCTCTTCCTCCTGCACAGTTCTGGCACCAAGGCGTTCCTCATGTTAATTTCTTGACCCAGGTACACATAGCTGCTGCATTCGGAGAGATTCGTTCCATTAAGAGCAAATGAAGCTTCAAGGACTAGTTCATTTTTCATGAACATCGTCTTGTTGAGATTCAGCTGCAATCCGACCTTTCCACACTCGTGGTCAAAGTCGGCCAGCGTTTGTGCCGCTTGGCTAATGTTTGGTGTTATGAGAACGATGTCATCAGCGAAGCAGAGGTGGTGTAATTGCCAACCGTCTATCTTCACTCCCATTCCTTCCCATTCCAGTCGTCGCTTGATGTTCTCGAGGGCGGCACTGAAGAGCTACGGTGAAATGGTATCACCCTGCCGCATCCCTCTCTTTACATCAATGATCAATTCCTTGTAGAATGGTGAGATCCTGGTGGTGAATCCACAATACAGCTCTCGAGGATTTTAATATACTGAGTTTGGATGCCCTGTTTAGCCAGGGCTTCAATGACTGCCTCAGTCTCAACAGAATTGAAGACCTTCTTTAAGTCGATGAAAGTTAGACAGATCAGCATCTTGAACTCTCGAGAAACTTCAATGAGTTTGGTCACTGTGTGGATATGGTCTATCATGCTGAATCCCCTTAGGAACCCGGCTTGCTCGCATGGTTGCCCTTCGTCTAGTGTTCTGCCTATTTTATTCAGGATGACACGAGTGAACAACTTGTAGATGACAGACATCAGGCAGATTGGGAGATAGTTGCCGATGTCGTGGATGTCTTCCTTCTTGTACAACAGAACGGTCCTACTGGTTTTCCACTGAGATGGAAACTTGCATTCAGACAGGTAGCGTGTGAAATACTACCCAGCCACCGCCACACTTCAGGCCGCTTTCTGGACACTTGGGCTGAACCTCACACACAAGTTAAGCCCCGCAAAACCAGGTAAGCAGAACTTTGCGACCTTGATTGAACTCTGGGTTCAACGAGACCTGGAAACAAGATCCTCTGTCTGCCTCCTCCAGTCTCCGGCACCTGAGGGAGGGGTCAAACCCAGACCCCCCACCCTACCCAAGCCAGATAAATACTTCACTGGCCGACCTCCACTATATCCACTACCCAGCCACTGCCCCACTCCAGGCCGTTCTCTGGACACACCATAAGACACTTAATATCCATTATTCCCACACCATATTTGATAGGTTTAAATTTGGTGTGAACTATGGTAACAACTCTAAGGGCAATTGGAAGCTGCCCTAAAAGCCTTCGTCCCTCTTGGAGAGCCCGGCAAGCTACTGAGAGTATCCCGCCCACACGGCAGAGCCTAGCAAGCTATCCGTGGTGTATTCGATATGCCAACAACAGTAACAACAATTGGCCTCATTCCCCTGTCATCGAAAGAGCCCCCAATACGGCAGGGTTAAGAAAGATGAGCAAGGAGAGGCTGAAAAAATCTCGGGGACAAACTAGACTGCCAAACGAAGAAAGACTAAAATGATTGTCTCTACTTTCAATGCACATACGCTGGTATCAGAAGCATCCATCGAGGACCTGATGGTGCAAGTGCAGAAGATCAAGTACGACATCATTGGTCTGACCGAAACAAGGGGACATCAATCACATCACGCCATTTTCGACACTGGAGAAGAATTGTTCCTCAGAACATGCGACAACAGAGGTGTTGGTGGCGTTGGTGTCCTTGTCAACACAAACTTGGCCATGAGCATCGATTCATTCGAAGGCCTAACAACCCGAATTGGACGATTACGCTTGAATAGATGTGGCTCACTGCCTGCAGTTTCTATCTTCGTCGTCTACGCACCAACTTCCAACTATGATGAAGAAGAAATTGAGAGGTTTTATATGGAACTGGAGATGTTCTATAAAGAAGACCAGACCTTCTACAAAATAAATAAATCGAAATTTAAAAAAATATAAAAGAAGGAAGCACAGACTCCCAGAATTAGACATTCTATCTCTTACTGCCGTGAGAAATTCCTGGACAAACTCGGGTCTGGCTTGAACTAGAATGTGTGGGAACAAGTGAGAATAAAATGTGTAGGGAAGAGAGTAAAAGACAGTGGGGCAAGCCAGTTCTGCATAGAAGATGGAGTGAGAGAGCATTAAGCAGATTTAATGCATGATTTCTAACAACTGAACAATACTCCATGACTTTATCCACTACACTCCGTTATCCACTAAAAGTTTTGAACACCAGTTTGCCTTCAAAACTCCCCTGCAACATTTCTGTTCTCACTTGAACAGGCCTGTTTGTTTCTGTTCGTCAGTATTAGCCCTGACTTTTGTGAAAGAGAGAAGGCTAGGAGGTATTGTAAACAAACCAGAAGGGACACATGGCAAGGATATTGGAGGAGTTAGAGCTTTTTGTATTGGGTACATTTTGTTTGGTTTGTGTTTGTTTGAGGCTCACAGCCAGTGGTGTTCAGGATTTACTCCTGCCTCTGTGCCCAGGGACCACTGCTGGTGGGCTAGAGGGACTCTGTGGAGTACAGGGGAATTGAGCTGTGATAGGACACGTGCAAAAGAAGCCTCCCTCCCCCTGTGCTATTATCACTCCAGCCCCCGAGTGGCAGTGGGGGTGGAACAGACATATTTGGGGCAATAAGGAGGAAGGATTTTCTAAATGATTTGAAGGGGAAAGGAAAGAAAATAATCAAGAATGATTGCTAAGTTTCTGTCCAGTACAATTGTGTAAATGATGTAGTTGCTGACTGAGATGGGAAAGACTAAAGGAGGAGTTTTTCTTTCTTTTCCTTTTCTTGGGGGGAGGCACACGTCACTCCTGGCTCAGTGTTTGGGAGATCACGTGGTGCCAGGGAGCAAATCTGAGCTTCCTGCTTGCAAACCAGGCTAAATAGATAGGCTATTCTGCTATCTCCCCAGCCCATGAAAGAGAAGGCTTTCCAGAAGGGTGATTATTCAAAGTTCTGCTTTAGCCATGCAGCTTTTGAACTCCGATTAGATCTCCAAGTACAGATGACATGGGAATCTAGGACAAGGGTCATGTCTGAAAATACACACATTTGTAGGTTTAGCAACATAGGGCATTTAAAGCTGTATGAATGGATGAGATGAGGGAAATGGTGCATATAAAGATTACAAAGAAATAAATTTGAAAGTGACGGTTTTTCAGACTGAGGAGAGAGGGAAGATCTGACGAGAGAAACTGCGGCAGCAAACAATGAGTCATGGAGAAAGCAGGAGGATATAATCTCTGAGGCCAGATAAAAGTACTGTTTCAAAAAGAAATCAAATATATCTTGGGTTATATATACTTAGATTGATAAGGTGAGAACAGAAAAGGGTAGATTTAAAAACATGAAAGTGGGCTGGAGTGATAGTACAGCAGATGAGGTGCTCGCCTTGCACACAATCTGGATTCAACTCTTGTATAGGGTCCCCTCAGCTCACAGGTCTGAGCCTTGAGGGCGGAGCCAGGAGTAAGCCCTGAGCATTGATGTGTCTGCCTCGCCACCACCAGAAAAAGGATATTTTCAACACAGTGTGTACAGGAAAGTCTGGAATAAACTTCCTTTGTCCTTCCTCCACCTTTCTCCTTTTTTTTTTTTTTGGCCTGGAACATAGACAAAATGCCTAGAACTACTATAGCCAAATCTTTTTTTTTGGTGGGTCAGGTGGGGGTAGGCACACCTAGTGATGCTCTGGGATAACTCCTGGCTCTGCACTCAGGAATTACACATAGTGGTGCTTGAGGGACCATATGGGATGCCAGGGATCAAAAACTTGGGTTGGCCACGTGCAAGGTAAATGCCTACTGCTACCGCTCCGGCCCCTACTGTAGCCTAATCTTTTTTTTTTTTTTCTTTTTGGGTCACACCTGGCGATGCACAGGGGTTACTCCTGGCTCTGCACTCAGGAATTATCCCTGGCGGTGCTCAGGGGACCATATGGGATGCTGGGATTCGAACCCGGGTCGGTCACGTGCAAGGCAAACACCCTACCCGCTGTGTTATCGCTCCAGCCCAAGCCTAATCTTTTTCTTATTTTATATTTTATAAGTGACTTTACAATATTTTATTACAATTAATATTCAAACACCAATTCCACCACCATTACACCTTCCCACCACCAAGTTCGGGATGTTTCCATCCCAAGCCTTAATCCTTGTCCCAAAACACAAATGAAAGAATGTATTTTGTATTGTTAAGAAGAGCTGCTGAACATGTTTACAAAAGAATGTTTGTAGGGCTGGAGCGATAGCACAGCGGGTAGGGTGTTTTTCTTTCTTTCTTTCTTTCTTTCTTTCTTTCTTTCTTTCTTTCTTTCTTTCTTTCTTTCTTTCTTTCTTTCTTTCTTTCTTTCTTTCTTTCTTTCTTTCTTTCTTTCATCTTATTCATTCTTTCTTTCTCTTATTCATTCTCTTTCTCTTATTCATTCTTTCTCTTATTCATTCTTTCTTTTGTTTATTCATTCATTCTTTCTCTTTCTTTCTTTCTTTCTCTTATTCTTTCTTTTTTCTTTCTTTTTTAACGACATGCTTATTCTTTCTTTCTTTCTTTTTCTTTCTCTTATTCATTCTTTCTCTTATTCTTTCTTTTTTCTTTCTTTTTTAACGACATGCTTATTCGTTCTTTTTCTTTCTTTCTTTCTTTCTTTCTTTCTTTCTTTCTTTCTTTCTTTCTTTCTTTCTTTCTTTCTTTCTTTTTTTTTTTTACTGAATCACCATGAGATAGAGCAATTCAAAATTGTTCCCGATTGCATTTCAGCCATACAATGCTCCAACACCCATCCCTCTACCAGTGTAATTTCCCAGCACTAGTGTCCCCAGTTTCTCTTCCACCCTTTCAAGTCACTCCCCACCCTAGCCTGCCTCTATCACACCTGGTGGTACTCGGGGGATCTATATTGAACCACAGTCGGCCACATGCAAGGCAAGTGCCCTACCTGCTATACCGTCACTCGGGCTCCGGATTTACGTTTTTTTTTTTTGCATTCTTTAATTTGCAACTTCTTGATCATAACGTTTATATCACTCTGTTGTGGTGTTGGCTACATGAATATTTTGGTAAAGACTTTGAACAACTTTCCTTCTTTTCCAATTTTTACTCGCATCTAAAATTTTGCTTTATTTTTATTCTTTTATGAATATTTTCTACCTTTCTGTTCCAAAATACAAGGGTGGACAATTTTACTAGACACCAAACTCTGACCTTGCAAACTGTGTATAGGACAAAGATGTATTTTCCAAGTTTCTTTTTCTTTTTTTAATTTTATTTTTCAATGAGTTTGGTCACTGTGTGGGTATGGTCTATCGTGCTGAATCCCCTTTGGAACCTGGCTTGCTCTCATGGTTGTCCTTCATCTAGTGTTCTGCCTATTTTATTCAGGATGACACGAGTGAACAACTTGTAGACAACAGACAGCAGGCAGATTGGGCGATAGTTGCCAATGTCGTGGATGTCTTCCTTCTTGTACAACAGAACGGTCCTACTGGTTTTCCACTGAGATAGAACCTTGCATTCAGACAGGTAGCGTGTGAAGAGTCAAGCCAGTGTATTGATGAGTACTGGCAGCAGATTTTTCAGGTGTTCAGGTCTGACCTTGTCCAGACCAGGTGCTGTTCGCGTCTTTACCAACAAAATGCCATGTCGGATTTCAGAAGGGAGGACGTTGGGAAGGACATATCCATCCTGCAGAATTTGGTATGTGGGCAGGTGGACATGGCTGTCAAAGAGATCCGAGTAGAAGTCGTGAAAAATCCTCTCCATGGCCTTTCTGGAAGATGTAATAGATCCATCGGGACGTCGGAGGGCAGTCATCTTGGTCTTGTAGTTGGCGAAGGATAGGTGAGCATTGCGAACACTTTTCCTGGCTTCTGCTGCACTGGCCAACACTGCTGCTCTTCTCTCTTTGAGGTCTTCCTTTATCGCATCTCTGCACAGCTTTGTGAGCTCGGACATTAGCTTGTGGTTGCCTGAGGCTCGAGCCAAACCATGTTGACAAATGAGCTCGAGAGTTTCCGAAGACAGGCATCTGTTTGTGGCTTTCTCTCTCTCGGCATTCTTCGTACAGTCATAGAAGTGCTGAACCAATCGATCGTATTCCTCGTCGATGTTGTCAAGGACGACATTTTCCCACGTTGCTGCAATAGTGCCAAAGAGGGGCTGGAGCAATAGCACAGTGGGTAGGGCGTTTGCCTTGCAAGCAGCCAACCCGGGTTCGATTCCCAGCATCCCATATGGTCCCCTGAGCACCGCCAGGAGTGATTCCTGAGTGCAGAGCCAGGAGTAACCCCTGTGCATCGCCAGGTGTGACCCAAAAGGCAAAAAAAAAAAAATAGTGCCAAAGAGCTCCCAGTTGTTGGTCATTCTGGGAGTTGCATTCTTAGACTTAAATTTTGCAGACCTTTCTCCCTGCTCTGTGAAGTAGAATTTTGCATGAAGGAGACAGTGGTCCGATCCCGTTTGGAATTTTGGGACAACAGCAACATCGGTCAGGCAAAACCTTCGATTGAATATGATGTGGTAAATTTCATTATGGAACTGTCCACCAGGAGACTCCCATGTCCAGCGCTTAGATTCGGCCTTCTGGAACTGTGAGTTACCATGGATGGTCTTGGTCGACATGATGAATTCAGACAGTCTCTCACCCTGATCGTTCCAATTTAGGCCATGGGTCCCAATGTGGAGTTCTTCGGGTGACCTTCTCGGACCTATCTTGACATTAAAATCACCAACAATGATCTTGTAGAAGGTGTGGTCTTCTTTATAGAACTTCTCCAGTTCCATATAGAACCTTTCAATTTCTTTTTCATCGTAGTTGGAAGTTGGTGCGTAGACAACGAAGATAGAAACTGCAGAAGTGAGCCACATCTATTTAAGCATAATTGTCCAATTCGGGTTGTTAGGCATTCGAATGAATCAATGCTCATGGCCAAGTTCATGTTGACAAGGACACCAACGACACCAATGCCTCTGTTGTTGCATGTTCTGAGGAACAATTCTTCTCCAGTGTTGAAAATGACGTGATGTGATTGATGTCTTCTCGTTTTGGTCAGACCAATGATGTCGTACTTGATCTTCTGTGCTTGTACCATCAGGTCCTCGATGGATGCTTGTGATACCAGTGTACGTGCATTGAAAGTGCAGACAATCATTTTAGTCTTTCTTCGTTTTGGCAGTCTAGTTCGTCCCCGAGATTTTTTCAGCCTCTCCTTGCTCATCTTTCTTAACGCTGCCTCATTGAAGTTTCGCGAGCATTCAAGATGCTGCTCTGTCTAATGTTCATCGACTTAAAGAAGGTCTTCAATTCTGTTGAGACTGAAGCGGTCATCGAAGCCCTAGCCAAACAGGGCGTTCAAAGTCAGTATATCAAAATCCTCCGAGAGCTGTATTGTGGATTCACCACCAGGATCTCACCATTCTACAAGGAAGTGATCATTGATGTAAAGAGAGGGGTGCGGCAGGGTGATACCATTTCACCGAAGCTCTTCAGTGCCGCCCTCGAGAACATCAAGCGACGACTGGAATGGGAAGGAATGGGAGTGAAGATAGATGGTTGGCAATTACACCACCTCTGCTTCGCTGATGACATCGTTCTCATAACACCAAACATTAGCCAAGTGGCACAAATGCTGGCCGACTTTGACCATGAATGTGGAAATGTCGGATTGCAGCTGAATCTCAACAAGACGATACTCATGAAAAACGAACTAGTCCCTGAAGCTTCATTTTCTCTTAATGGAACGAATCTCTCCGAATGAAGCAGCTATGTGTACCTGGGTCAAGAAATCAACATGAGGGGGCTGGAGTGATAGCACAGCGGGGAGGACGTTTGCCTTGCATGCAGCCGACCCAGGTTTGAATCCCAGCATCCCATATGGTCCCCTGAGCACCGTCAGGGGTAATTCCTGAGTGCACGAGCCAGGATCGACCCCTGTGCATTGCTGGGTGTGATCCAAAAGGAAAAAAAAAATAAATCAACATGAGGAACGGCTTGGTGCCAGAACTGCGCAGGAGGAAGAGAGCACCGTGGAATGCCTTCAAGAGCATCAAAGAAGTGCTTAAGAGAATGAAGGACCTTCAACTCTGGGCACATCTTTTCGATTCCACCGTTCTTCCTGCACTAACATATGCCTCAGAGACCTGGGCCCTATGCAAACAGGAGAACGCTATTCAGATATCCCAAAGAAGAATCGAAAGAGCTATGCTAGGAGTATCACATCTCACTCAAGTGAGAGAAGGAGTCCGGAGTTCTGACCTCCATCGACAGTCAAGAATCAGGGACGCTGTCTCGTTTGCCAAGGCATCAAAAGTCAGATGGGCTGGTCATGTAATGTGATTCAGAGACAACCACTGGGCTAGAGCTATTACCGACTGGATTTTACAAGACATCAGAAGACCTCGTGGCCGCCCACCATCTAGATGGTCAGATTTTTTCATCAAATCCCTGAATGAACGATTTGAGGCTCTTCCTGTTCCTGGAGTGGATAGATATCATTGGGATGCACTGGCATGTGACAGGGAAAAATAGAGACGTTACTGGAGCCCGCTTGAGCAAATTGAAGATCAATGGATCAATAAGTGATACAAGTGAAGTGAATTTTATTTTTATAAAGTTGTTCACAATAAGTTATTGCATTCAATATTCCAATACTAAAACTTTATTTATATATTATTATTATTATTTTTAGGTTTTTGTGCCACACCTGGAGGTGCTCAGGAATTACTTTTGGCAAGCTCTTGGGACCATATGGGATGCTGGAGATAGAACCTGGATTGGCCTCATTCGAGACAAGTCCCTACCTGCTGTAATAGCTTTTCAGCCCCCAGATTTACATTTTTTTAATTAATTTACCAGGGCAATCCCATATATCCTAATGCTTTAGCATCAGTGCATTAAATTTCATGAGTCAGAGGTCCATGACTCCTGCTGAATCAATGAGTTAAACTTCATGAGTCTATTTCCCACATAATCCCTACTTTCCAGCGTGATACCTGAGCTACAGTGCACAGCAGTTATTCCACAAAAGAATGCATGATGGGACTGGAATGAAAGTACAATGGGCGGGTGGGATGGGATGAGGGGCTGGAGCCATAGCACAGTAGTTAGGGCGTTTGCCTTGCATGCAGCCAGCCCAGGTTCGATTCCCAGCATCCCATAGGATCCCCTGAGCACTGCCAGGAGTAATTCCTGAGTGCAGAGCCAGAAGTAGCCCCTGTGCATCTCTGGGTGTGACCCAAAAAGCAAAAGCAAAAAAAAAATAAAATAAAAAAGGTACAAGGGGAAGGGCGCTTGCCCTGTGTGTGTGGACCCTGGTGAGATCTCTGACACCCTGTATATGGTCCCCTGAGCCGGTCAGGACTCATCCCTGAGCACAGAGCCAGGAGTAAACCCTGAACACAGCCAGGGGTCGTGTAAAAACAAAACAAAAGCCGGGGTGGGGGGGTGTCAAGAGCAATAGTACATCGGGTAGGACGTTAGCCTTGCATGCGGCAAACCTGGTTTGGTCCCTGGTATCCCATATGGTCCCCCAAGCGCCACTAGGAGTAATTCCTGAGTGCAGAACCACAAGTAACCCCTGAGCATTGCAGAGTGTGACCCAAAAAAGCAAAGAAAAAAAGTATGCATGAATACAATTTAGCAATTGGTTTTGATTGTGCCTTCAGAAATTATGTTCCCATTACCCTAGGGCAATGATTCCATTTAAAAAGGGGGGTGCTTTTTTTGTTCGTTTGTTTTTGTTTTTTGGCCATATCCTGTGATGCTCAGGGCTTACTCCTGGCTCACTCTGGCCTCTAGTTCTCAAAAGTTTTGGTTTCAAGATCTTAAAGAACTTGCCTTAGAAAATCCTGGAAACACAAGTCTGGACAAGCACATACTCTGTTACACTCACTAATGAGGTTATGGAATTCCTGTAGCCACTGAAAAACTCCTCTGTATATTTATAAAAGAATGGGAATGAAAAGAGTGAAAAACAAAACAAAACAAACAGTGTTATTGTGAAAGTAGTTTTGACCTTCTAGACTTCCTGAAAGACGTGCCCTTGGTAAACCCTGTGGGAAGTTGAGGGTTTGGCTGGAGAGGGAAACTTAGAGCACGGCAGTTAACTTGAATACTCGAAAAAGGATCTTGGGTATGAATTGGCTCTTTCACTTACCTGCTATGTGCCTCTAATGTGACATTACTTCACCTTCCTGTGCTTCATTTCTTTCTCATCTGTAAAAACAAGATAACAGTGCCTACCTTTTGATGTCTTGTAAGGAGTATACGATTTGAAACACTATAAAGTGACTTAAGATAGTGCTAAGCTTACAGTAAAGCTGAAAAAATAATAGGTGTAAATATTATTAGAAATGAAGTTACTTTTATTTTGATGGTTGCTACCACCTATCTATTCTGTAGCCAGGGATCAGTTGCAACTAAAGGTCACTGATTAGGACATATTTTCTAGTTCTTTTGCTGTGTTGTTTTTAAGCTTCCTGACACAGATTATTGCTACACTCAACAAACACATAAAGATGTGAGTCAAAAGGATATCTTCCCTCCTTCCCTTATCTGGGTGGTGGTGTTCATGCCCTGACTGGGGATTGCACACATACGTGGTTGTAGTGCTCACAGGGGTTGTGGAACTCACGCACTTGGCTTCAGAGTTTGTTGAGGGGTCACTGCTGTAGTTGGGGTCACTCTGCTGTAGGTGGGGGTCATTCTGCTGTGGTTGGGGTTACTCTGCTGTAGTTGGGGTCACTCTGCTGTGGTTGGGGTCACTCTGCTATAGTTGGGGTCACTCTGCTGTAGTTGGGGTCACTCTGATGTAGTTGGGGCCACTTTGCTATAGTTGGGGTCACTCTGCTGTAGTTGGGGTCACTTTGCTATAGTTGGGGTCACTCTGCTGTAGTTGGGGGTCATTCTGCTATAGCTGGGGTCACTCTGCTATGGTTGGGGGTCACTATGCTGTAGCTGGGGTCACTCTGCTGTAGTTGGGGTCACTCTGCTGTAGCTGGGGTCACTCTGCT
Source organism: Sorex araneus (assembly GCF_027595985.1). Taxonomy (NCBI): domain Eukaryota; kingdom Metazoa; phylum Chordata; class Mammalia; order Eulipotyphla; family Soricidae; genus Sorex; species Sorex araneus. The sequence goes on from NC_073304.1 coordinate 76,189,266, forward strand.
ATGGTTGGGGGTCACTCTCTGAAGTTGGGGTCACTCTGCTATAGTTGAGGTCACTCTGCTGTAGCTGGGGTCACTCTGCTATGGTTGGGGTCACTCTGCTGTAGCTGGGGTCACTCTGCTATGGTTGGGGTCACTCTGCTGTAGCTGGGGTCACTCTGCTATGGTTGCAGGATTTGCAAGCGTCCTCTCCAGCAGTCACACATATAGCCTCAGTGCTCACACATCTCGGTAGTTCTGGTTTTCTTTGGGGTTGCACCCTTTAGTAGAGGTGCTTGCATATACCTGCTCTATCCCTGCTTCAGCACCCTGGGAAATAACCCGTGGGACTGAGGGTTGCAGACAGCAGAACTACCAGGCACAAACAGCAGAACTGCCTGCGTTGCTTTTAGGAAATGGATCAAATAGCTTGACATTTGCAAGGCCAGCGCTTTAGTCACTGAGCTATCGCCACAAACCCCCAGACATTCTAGTTAGCTCCTTTTAATATAATAACGTTTGATTTTTATTCATTCTTATCTTGCTTTTCTCCTTTCAAAAAGGCATTCTCCTCATAAGAATTTTATTTTAATCAAGTCTGATTAAAATAAAAGATGGTTTTCCTATTTAATTCTGTTAGCTAGAGAAGAGAATTTATCTTTCTTTAAAAAAATTTATTTTTGCAGGTAAACAGAGGACCACACCTGGTGGTAACTCAGGCCTTACTCCTGACTTTGTGCTCAGGGATCTCTCCTGAAGGGCTCATGGGACCATATGTGGTGCCAGGGATCAAACCCAAGTTGGACATGTACAAAACAAATGACCTACCCGCTGTACTATGGCTCCGGCCCAAGAATTTTTCTTCCTATGTGCAAACTGGACTTTCCAAATAGTCTTTTCCTCTTTCCTAGTCCTTTTTCATTTCATGGTTTCCAGATTCTGGGCCTGAAAGATAGTACAGCTGGTAGAGCACTGGCCTTGCACGTGGCCAACCTGGCTTCACTCCCCGGCATCCCAGATGGTCCCCCAAGCACTGCCAGGAGTAATTCTTGTGTTCAGAACCAGAAGTAACCCCTGAGCATTTCCAGGTGTGGCCAAAAGAAATTTATGTCTATGGATTTGCCCATTTTTGTACTTCAGATAATGGAATAATAAATAAATAATAAATAACTGGAATAATGTAATATGGGACATGGTTTTTGCCACTTAATGTTTTCTAGGTTCACAGAAAACACAATGTCACAGCACAGTGAAATAAATATTCCATTGAAAGGTGTTTCTAGATGAGGACATAGGAAGATCCTGGGCTTATCTCTGCTTAAGGGCGCAACAAAGAAACAGCTATTTTTTTTCTAAAATAATCTGAAAAGGATCTGAACTACTTCAAAGCAACAGGAGCAAAGGATCACCACACCAAGACAGACAGGAGAAGCAGATTTCCTGGTCAGTTTCCCATCACCTACTACGTAGCAAATCACAGTTGGCAAAGATCCCATATATGTACTTCTCCCCGAGCAATCAGGATTCCTGTCTCATATTAGGGCCTCCAGCCCTGGGGTGTGCATGGAAGAGCTAGATTCTCCCCCTACCCCAAACATCTACTTTTACCACAGGGCTTGTGACAAGAGAACTAAGAAGTGATAGGGTATGGAGAGTGACTTTATTAAAATATTTTGGTTTGGGGGCGATGATGCTCAAGGGTTATTCCTGGCTCTGCACTTAAGAATTACTCCTAGGGGGTGGGGAGATGGGATTGGGGGGTGGGAGGGATACTGGGTTCATTGGTTGTGGAAAATGGACACTGGTGGAGGGATGGGTTCTTGAACATTGCATGAGGGAAAAACAAGCACGAAAATATGTGAATCTATAACTGTACCCTCACTGTGACTCACTAATTAGTAAATAAATAAATTTTTTAAAAAAGAATTACTCCTGGGGGGGCTGGAGTGATAGCACAGTGGGTAGGGCGTTCGCCTTGCACGCGGCCGACCCGGGTTCAATTCCCACCATCCCATATGGTCCCTTGAGCACCGCCAGGAATCATTCCTGAGTGCATGAGCCAGGAGTAACCCCTGTGCATCACCGGGTGTGACCCAAAAAAACAAAACAAAACAAAAAAACAGAATTAGTCCTGGCAGTGCTTGGGAGAGTCTGGGAATAGAACCAGAATGATCCATAATGGTATTCATATGACCATTTGCAGTGCCAGGGATCCAACCAGAATTGATGGGATGCAAGCAAGTGCCCTAAACTTTGTATGATATCTCTGGCCTAAAAATCTGCTTTTATTTTTGTTTATTTATTTAGGTGGAATTGGGGCCATACCAGGTGGTGTTTAGGGCTTATTCCTGGCTCTGTGCTCAGGGATCACTGCTGGTGGTGCTCAGGGGAATATATGTGGTTCTGGAGACAGAACCAGATTTGTCCCCATGCAAGGCAAATGCCTTAACCTCTTTATTCAATCTGGCTCCAGGACAGGCAACTCTTAACCTACAGAAACCTGTATCACCTGTCATCCCGTTGCTCATCGATTTGCTCGAGCGCGCACTAGTAACATTTTCATTTGTCCCTGTCCTGTGTAGCCCAATGGCGTCTGCTCACTCCAGGAACATTGAAGAGCATCAAACTGTTTTAGCAGCCTCTCCTTACTCGTCCTTCCCAACGCTGCCATATTGGGGGCTCTTTCAGGGTTGGAGGAACAAGGCCCCGTTATTGTTACTGTTTTTGGCATATTGAATATGCTACAGGTAGATTGCCAGGCTCTGCCATATGGGCAGGATACTCTCCGTACCTTGCGGGGCTCTCCGAGAAGGACGGGAGCTCCAGGAGATTCTGCGTTGCTCTCTTTCAGGAGCTTTGTTTTATAGTCTCTGGATCTTGACTGTTCATGAGATTACATGGCGCCGGGGGCAGAAACAACTTGCTAGATTTCTTTTCATTACCATTTTACCAATGCACAATCATCAGATATATAAGAATGCTGGTTTCTTTGCATATACATCATTAATGGACTTTATACACTTAAAATAGTGTTGATTAAAGGAGCTCGGGAGAGAGTTCAAGTGGTAGAACACATGCTTTGCATGTGTGAGGCCTTGGGTTTGATCTAGCACTACAAAGATGAACTCTGAAGACCATTAAGTATGGCCCCATAATAGCTAACAACAAACAATAGAAATGTTGATGTGACTAGCACAGAATGCACGTTACTGTTTCATACTGCTTTCAGTTTGACTTCTACAAGTCATATATTCTATAAATATAATAGTCAATCATTTTTAGGGAAGGGGGACTGTGCTACACCTGGGGTACTCCTGGCTGACTCCTGGCTCTGTGTTCAGGTACACCTGTAGCTAGGGACAGTATGGGATGCCAGGAACTGAACTGGAGTCAGCTATGTACAAGGTAAGCACCTGAACCACTATACTGTCTCTCCATCCCTAAGAGGGATCTTTATAGCTATATGGGTTATTTAAATTTATCTATTCCTTTTTGGTAAATTGTCTGTTTTTGTCTCTACTAATATTAATATTAACATTTTTTTTAAATCTCTGTGGATCTGTCATCCTTTTTTAACTGCTTTTTTTTTTTTGGTATTTGGCCACGTGCAATGGTATGCAGGGCCGTGCTGTACTGGGGCTCAAAGGTAAAACAAGCACTCCAGCCTGTTGAGCTATTTTTCTGATCCCCTTTCTTCATTTCAAAATCCACTTACCTTTGCTGTAGTTGTTTTTCATAAAAAGTTAAGAAATTTTAATCTAAGGATCTTTCAGTCTGGGGCCAAAGAGATAGTAGAGGGGTTAGAGCTCTTGCCTCGCACACAGCCAGCCGGGGTTCGACCCCCCACATCCCATATAGTCTCCTAAGTATGGCCAGAAGCAATTCCCAAGTGCAGAACCAGGAGTAACCCTTGAGCATCAAGAATTATGGCCCCCAAATTAAAAAACTTAATTTCTCAATTTTTTTTTCAGTTTTTGCCAGTGGAGGAATACTTAAAAGGATCTCACCTGTTCCTGGATTATAAAATATTTTATCCATTTTTATTGATATTTACTCTATTATTTTATACTTAATTTTTTCAATTTGCATTTTAAGTCATCCTGAATTAGTTTGGTATATACATATGATAAAATATAACTTGCTAAAGGGGCTGGATAGCACAGCGGGTAGGGCGTTTGCCTTGCACTCAGCTGACCCGGGTTCAAATCCCAGCATCCCATATGGTCCCCTGAGCACCGCCAGGGGTAATTCCTGAGTGCATGAGCCAGGAATGACCCCTGTATATCGTCAGGTGTGACCCAAAAAGCAAAAAAAATAAAATAAAATAAAATAAAAAAATAACTTGTTAAAGTATCATTTGTTTTAAAAAATCAGTTTGCATTTAACTGGTTGATAAGAAATAGTGCCATTATATTAAATCTTGGCATATAGTTGAATTTTTCTTTCCTTTTACTCTTTATGCCATTTATCCATATTCCTTTTCTGGCATCAATATCACCCTATTAATTTTAACTTTATAATATATAATAGCTAACATACCAAAATTTACTTTACTGCTCTTCTTGTTATAGGCAGGTTCTTTTTGTCACTTTTTTCCTTGTTTTCCTTTCCCTCTATTTTTTTTAGTTTCATCATTTGTTACTCCAGATGCACTGTAGAACAAGGCTAAAAATGACAACAGATTTGTAGAAATTGAGAGTTTCCACTAGTTGTATTATGGAGCAGCCTTTAGGGTTTGTACTTTGAACTTATGACTAACTGCCATGCTTCAGCGAATTTCTGTAGTGGTACCATTATTCATGGTTTGTATTTTAGTAGAGACTGAACGGATCTCAGGATGTTGTACGGGGCTTTCTATGTTGAATAGAATGTCATCTGACTTAATTAAGGAATATATCCTGTTTCTCCTATTGGCCACTCATTTGGTTATGTTCTGAGGTTACAAAGATGAATAAAACAGGGGGCTGGAGAGATAGCACAGCGGGTAGGGCGTTTGCCTTGCATGCAGCTGACCTGGTTTTGATTCCCAGCATCCCATATGGTCCCCCAAGCACTTCCAGGAGAAATTTCCTGAGTGTATGAGGCAGGAGTAACCCCTGTACATCACCAAAAAAAAAAAAAAAAAGAATAAAGCATCTCTTTCTTCAAAGATTGAACCATAAGTGATGATGTTGATTTGGAGCAGAGGAGAAAAAGCCTTTTCCCAACCACTTAGTTTTTGTTTGTGGTGCTCGAGGTTACTTCCACCCAGCACAGTGCTCAGGAGACCATGTGGTACGGGGGATAGAACCCTTAAGCATGTGCTCTAACCCTTTGAGCCATTTCTCCAGACCATCCACTCAGGGTTTTTTGTTTGTTTGAAGGCTACATCACAGGTGCTCAGAGCTCACTCTAGCCTCCCACTGTCCTCTCCGTTTTACTAGCTAGAGCCAACAAATCAATTGACAAAAGCCAACTTAACAGAAGTACTACAAATTTTATTTGTGTCACTTGTCACTTGTCACATATCATCCAGTTGATCTTTGATTTGCTCAAGCAGGCGCCAGTAACGTCTCCATTTGTCCCTGTCACGTGCGAGTGTAGCCCAATGATATCTGCTTGCTTCAGGAACAGGAAGAGCCTCAAACCGTTCATTCAGGGTTTTGATGAAGAAGTCTGACCATCTCATTGGTGGGCAGCCACTCGGTCTTTTGACATCCCATGGAATCCAGTTGGCAACAGCTCTAGTCCAGCGGTCGTCTCTGAATCGCATTATGTGTCTGGCCCACCTGATTTTCGACGCCTTGGCAAACGAGACAGCTTCCCTGATTCTTGATCGTCGATGGAGGTCGGAACCCGGGATTCCTTCTCTCACTTGAGTGAAACGTGATACTCCTAGCATGGCTCTTTCGATTCCTCTTTTTTTTTTTTTTTTTTTTTTTTTTTTGCTTTTTGGGTCCCACCCGGCGATGCACAGGGGCTACTCCTGGCTTTACACTCAGGAATCACCCTTGGTGGTGCTCAGGAGACCATATGGGATGCTGGAAATGGATCCCGGGTCGGCTGTGTGCAAGGCAAATGCCTTACCTGCTGTGCTATCACTCCAGCCCCCTCTGTTCCTCTTTGAGATATCCGAATAGCGTTCTCATCCTGTTTTCGTAGGGCCCAGGTCTCTGAGGCGTATATTGGTGCAGGAAGAACGGTGGAATCGAAAAGATGTGCCCAGAGTCAGAGGTTCTTTGTCCTCTTCACCACTTCTTCAATGCATATTATTTGATGTTAATTTTTTTTTTTTTTTTTGCTTTTTGGGTCACACCTGGCGATGCACAGGGGTTACTCCTGGCTCTGCACTCAGGAATTACCCCTGGCCGTGCTCAGGGGACCATATGGGATGCTGGGATTTGAACCCGGGTCGGCCGCGTGCAAGGCAAACGCCCTACCCGCTGTGCTATCTCTCCAGCCCCTGATGTTAATATTTTAATTTTTATATTCACAGAGTCTTCATACAAAAAAATCAGAGAGGTCATTAGATAGACCATTTCTGCACAGGGTGAGAAATTATGATGATAAGTGACAAGTGAAAGGGGTTTCATGGGGCCAGAGTGATAGTCCAGTGCGTAGGGCATTTGCCTTGCATGTGGTTGACCCAGGTTTGATCCCCGGCACTCCATCTGGTCCCCTGAACACCACCAGGAGTAATTCCTGAGTGCAGAGCCAGAGCCAGGAGAAACCCCTTAGCATCGTCAGATGTGACTAAAAAAAAAGAAAAAAAGAAAGGAAAAAAAATAAAGAAAAGGGGCTTCAACTTTCAGAGTGGTTATTGTGGGAAGGTAAAGATATGGGTGGTAGAGGGAAATGGCAGCATATAAGGGCTGTTTTTCTCATGTTGTTGCCGATTCTTTGCAGAGGTAATGGCTGTTTTACTGTCTGCTTTAGGAGAGAGGAGAGGGAAGACCCTTACAGAGGGAAATATCATACTTTGAGGCAAACAGGAGGAAGGCAAAGAGTATTTTCTGTTTGTTACTTATTAGTCTTCACGTGGAAACAGCCTCTATACCAAAGAATGTGTTGGAGGAACATATTCTGTACTTCTTTTCTAGTAAAATGCTGTTAAATATTGAACTGTGTATAGAATACCATGTAGAGCAGGAAAGTTCCATATTCTGACCGCCTTCCTATTAAAATGCTATTACGTATAGAATTGTGCATAGAACACTCTAAAGCATAGAAAGAGCAGATTTGATGGTGGTGGGAGAGGTCGAGGAAGCCTCCCAAAGTTGGTTTGGGGGAGGATAAAAAAAGGTTACTTCCATCCAGCACAGTGCTCCGGAGACCATGTGGTAGGTGAGGATTCTTCTGAATCTCAAAGGGCTGGTAGCCACTGGCAATAGGAAGGGCTGTTATGGTATGGACAATATCAGACATGGAAATAAGAAATTAAAGTGCCAGGGGCTGGGGTGATAGTATACAGTGGGTAGGACACTTACTTTTCATGCAGCTGACCTGAATTCGATCCCAACACTCCCTATAGTCCCCTGAGCACCACCAGAAGTGATTTTTTAAAATTTATTTATTTTTTAATTAGTGAGTCACAGTGAGGGTACAGTTACAGACTCACATATTTTCGTGCTTGTTTTTCCCTCATGCAATGTTTGAGAGCCCATCCCTCCACCAGTGTCCATTCTCCACAACCAATGAACCCAGGATCCCTCCCACCCCCCAATCCCATCCCCCCCACCCCGCCTCTGTGGCAGGGCATTCCAATTTGTTCTCTCTCTCCTTTTGGATGTTGTGGTTTGCAATAGGGGTATTGAGTGGCCATAAAAATATGGAACGCTTCACAAATTTGCGTGTCATTCTTGCGCAGGGGCCATGCTAATCTTCTCTGTATCGTTCCAATTTTAGTATATGTGCTGCCAAAGCAAGCACCAGAAGTGATTTCTGAGTGCAGAGACAAGGAATTAAGTCCTGAGCACTGCTGGGTGTGACCCAAGAACAAACCAAACAAAAAAAGAAGAAATTGAAGTGCCTAAGGCAGACTTTTTCACATAGGATCTTGACATGACAGGGTTTTGACTTCCCGGCAGAGCTTTAATGTTTTTCACTTCTCACAAATGTGCTCAACGAACAGCCCTGACCCCCTCTCACCAGGTCACTGAGTCAGTGCTGTCATCATCACCATCCTTGGGCTAATCACAGAGGATTTAAAAAGGAGGAGGGGAGAGGCTGGGGCACAAAGATGGGCGGAGGTGTTTGTCATACATACTAATGCTACTAAAAACATTTTTAAAGGGTTGGGGCTGGAGAGATAGCACAGCGGGTAGGGCGTTTGCCTTGCACGAGGCCGACCCAGGTTCAAATCCCAGCATCCCATATGGTCCCCTGAGCACGGCCAGGGGTAATTCCTGAGTGCAGAGCCAGGAGTAACCCCTGTGCATCGCCAGGTGTGACCCAAAAAGCAAAAAAAAAAAAAAAAAATTTTTAAAGGGTCAGAAAGATAGTATAGTGGGCAAGGCATTTATCAACTCCAAGTTCCACCCTAGCACCCTCATATGGTTCCCTGAGCACTGCCAGGAGTGATCCCTGAGCACCACTGGATGTGGCACCACTTCCAGCAAAAAAGCATTTTTTTATTACTATTATTTCTTGGCTTTTTGTATCACACCTGGTGACATTCAGGGGTTACTCCTGGCTCTGTACTCAGGAATTATTCCTGGCAGTGCGCGGAGGATGGAAGGATCAAACCCAAGTTGACCGCGTACAAGGCAAATGACCCTACCTCTTGTACTACTGCTCCAGCACTCTGCCCCCCCAATTGTTTTTTTTTCTTTTTGGGTCACACCTGGCAATGCACAGGGGTTACTCCTGGCTTTGCATTCAAGAATTACTCCTGGCAGTGCTCAGGGGACCTTTATGGGATGCTGGGAATCGAACCTGGGTCAGCCGCGTGCAAGGCAAACGCCCTACCCACTGTGCTATCTCTCCAGCCCCCCCCCCCAATTGTTTTTAAAGGCTGTGTATCAACACCACCATCCTCAGATTGCTGCCATTGAAGAGGGATGCTCAGGGGACCAGTGGGAGGTGAAACTGCAGAGCCAGGCAGGGGCCACATTTCTGTGACTATTGTGGCACTTTTCAAAAGCCTGGACCTGGGGATAAGAAGATAGCTCCCGGGGCTGGATCGATAACACAGTGGGTAGGACATTTGCCTTGCACGCGGCCAACCTGGGTTTGATTCCCATATAGTCCCCTGAGAACCGCCAGGAGTAATTCCTGAGTGCAGAGCCAGGAGTAACCCCTGTGCATTGCCGGGTGTGATGCAAAAAAAAAAAAGACCATAGCTCCAGTAGTAAAGGACATGCCCAGCATGTGTGAGGCCCTGAGTTGGATCCCCTGCACCATATCACTCCAAACCATTATGAGGTGTGTGGCAAATCTCAGGGTCCAAGCCTGTCGGACCCATACCACTGGAATGGCACCTAAAATGTCAAATACAAAATCAAATCCAAAAAGACAAATAAGACTTTTTCATTTTTTAAAAAAAGGCACCACCAAACACATAAAAAGTGTCAACATCAGGTCATTTCCGTCCCTGCCATTCCTTTTCTGGTATTGGAGATAATAATGCTGCAGTAGCATCAGAGCGCTCCATAAATATAACCATATGTGGAAAGGGGCTGGAGTGATAGCACAGTGGGTAGGGCGTTTGCCTTGCATGTGGCCAACCTGGGTTTGATTCCCAGCATCCCATATGGTCCCCCGAGCACCACAGGAGTAATTTCTGAGTGCATGAGCCAGAAGTAACCCCTGTGCATTGCTGGATGTGACCCAAAAAGGAAAAAAAAAACATATGTGGAAAAATAAACAAGAGGAGCTAACAGCTAAGGGGCAGTCCTATAGATTTGCTCCAGCAACAGGAGGGTTTTGAACTATGTATATCTATTCCATATTAAAGTAGGAAAAAATGAGCACCTATTAATTTCTGCTGGAGGTGGGTGTAAGGGATAAACTTCTAATTCTTACAAAGCACAAGAAACACTGTCTCACAGTGACAGGCAGTGCCACTGTCCTGCTCAGCTTACTAAATATCAATCTTTGCCAGTGCCATTTTGGCAAGCTAAAAAAACAAAGGGTGTGGATAACTCAGAGAGCAACGCAACGTGGGCCTAGACAAGAGATCTAGAAAACTCTTCCCCCTGAGGTAAAGAACATCCCAGCCTCAAGTAGGGCGTGGGGAGAGGCTGTGGAACATTCGTCAGGCCAAGCAGGTGAGATCAGCTCTGATTACTCTTGGCTTTGCTGATTTCAATGGCTCTAGGCCAGGATTGTGTAACGTAGAGGCCAGAGAAGGTGAGACACACTGGTAGGGCCTGCGGCTTCCCACTCCTCAACTTGTCCAGGTATTGAACCGGGTTGCTCATGAGGCTTCTGTGGTGAACTGATTGAAGGGAGGCAATTTGGGGGACACTCCGCCCACCCAACCCCCAGCCAGAGAGCAAAGATCATTTCTAACGAAGCCACAGCCAGAGACCATACGCTCCTGGGCCAGTTTCTTTGGGAGACCTTGAGTAGGCAAGAGGCCACAAGATGGCAGCAAAGGACACAACCTGGGACCCAAAACCTGAATCTATCCCCCAAGGCGAATTACTTGGGAAATATCATAGTCAGTTGTCTATGACCCTGTGCTCAAGGGTAGGATAAATGACTGAGTTTCTGAGACATGAGGGTAGAATTTATCAGCATGGAAAATTTCTCAACGAGCCTAGAACTCAGTTGTTGAGAAGTCGCCTATGAATTGGATATTTCCCTGGTGCTGAAAACAAGGGATTGGGATCATGGTCTCTAAAAGCTGACGCCAGCAGGAACCTTGTCACAGTCACTTCTGTTTGAGAAGTTCCAATGGGCAGCAATTCAAGTCCAATATGAGTGACTTCCATGGAGACTGCCAAACTGGTGAAGAAAGAGGGACAAGTACAGTAGTTGCTGAGAAGCACTTTAGCAAAGCTGAACGCTTTCACGAGGCAGCCTGGGACTGTGGCAAAAGGCAGTGTGGACGTGGGATTGATAAAGATCGCAGCACAAACCTGTCTGTCTTCACTCGCAACTGGTAGATAATGCACAGGAAAGGGGCATTAGTAGCAATGGGGTGAATCACCCATCTTTCTCTTTTTTGTGTGTGGGGGTGTGCATCTGACAGTACTCAGAGGCTACTCCTGTCTCAGTGCTCAGGGATTGGTCTTTTTTTTATTTTTCAATGTTTTTAATCACTTGTGAGATAGACCTTTACATAGCTGTTCATGATTAGTTTCAGTCATAGTGTTCCAACACTCATCCCTCCACCAGTGTACATTTCCCAGCATGAGTGTCCCCAGTTTCCCTTCCATCAGCCCCCATTCCACCCAAGCCCACCTCTATAGCAGGTGCTTTCTCTCTCTGACTCTTCTTCTGGGCATTGTAGTTTGCAATACAGATAGTAAAAGTTTGTTGTGTATAGCTCAGGGATCATTTTTTCTTTTTTTGGCTTTTTGGGTCACACCTGGCAACACCTGGAAATGCTCAGAGGTTACTCCTGGATCTGCATACAGGAATCACTCCTTGCGGTGCTTGGAGGACCACATGGGATGCTGGGAATCGAACCGGGCTCTGCTGCGTGCGAGGCAAATGCCCTACCCGCTGTGCTATCGTTCCAGCCCCTCAGGGATCATTCTTGACAGGCCTCAGGGGATCATAAGTGGTGCTGGGGATTGGACCCGAGTTGGCTGCATACAAGGCACTGCCTGCCGTACTGTCTCTCTGACCCGATTTTAAAAAGCTGTTACTAATACAATGTTCAGTTTCTCCAAGACTTAGATTTCAGAAGAGATCTTGAATGAGTTCAACAACTGTATTACACACATTCTAAGACTAAACTCCTGCTATAGTTTTTTTTCCAATTCAGAGATGCTGATTGAAGGCTAGAGAGATAGCATAGTGGACAGTGGACATAGTGGACAACACTTGCCTTGCATGTGGATGACCTGGGTTGGATTCCTGGTACCCCAGGTGGTCCCTGAGCCCCACCAAAAATGGTCCCAGGCACAGAATCAATTAGGCATAAGCTGGGTGTGACACCCAAACCCAACCCAACCCAACCACATCTTCAAACCAGACTATGATTGAAGGATTTTAGGCTGAATCTAGTCTTTTATTATTGTTTGTTTGCTTAGACTTTTGGGCCACATTTGGTGATGCTGAGGGCTTACTCCTGGCTCTGCACTCAGGAAGGACTCCTGGCAAGGATCAGGGGATGAGATGAGATGTCTGGGATCAAACCGGGGTTGACAGCATGCAAGGTTAGTGCCCTACCTGCTGTACTGTCTCTCCAACCCCCTGGTCCTTAATTTTAGAAAAAAAATTCGTTTCCAACTTTTTGTTTTGTTTTTGAGCCACACCTGGAAATACTCAGGGTTGCACCCGGTTCTGCACCCAGGAATTATTCCTGGCAGTACTAAGGGCGCCATCTGAGATGCCAGAGACTGAATGCGGGTTAGCCACGTGAAAGGCAAGTGCCCTATCCACTGTACTCTCTGGCTCAGTTTCAACATTTTATTTTATTTTTGCTTTTTGGGTCACACCCGGCAATGCACAGGGGTTACTCCTGACTTTGCACTCAGGAATTACTCCTGGCAGTGCTCAGGGGACCATATGGGATGCTGGGGATCAAACCCAGGTCGGCCACATGCAAGGCAAACGCCCTACCCGCTATACTATCGCTCCAGCCCCGTTTCAACATTTTAATATCAGAATATTTCACACTGAAAAATTTATTTTCTGGAGGCTAGAATTATAGTACAGAGGGTAGGGTGCTTGCCTTGCATGCGGCTGACTTGGGCTGGATCCCCAAACCCTGTATAGTTCTCACAGTCCATCAAGATTGATTCCTGAGTACAGAGCCAGGAGCAACCGCTGAGCATCGCTGTGTGTGGCCCGAAAACAAAACATAAAGTAATTTCCGATGTTCATAAGAAAATTTGAACTTAATCCAGGTCCACAGTTGCACATGGCAGTAATTTGACGGAGCTGAGGAGGAGTAAAGTCTTTTTTTTTTTTTTTAATGGTGTTGGGAACGAAACCAATTTTTGGTGCATGCTCTACCACTGAGCTACATTCCTGGCCCAGAGAGTATTGTTTGGTTTTGGTTTTGGGCTACGTACAGTGGTGCTCAGGGGCTAGTTCTGGCTCTGTATTCAGGAATTATTAATGGTGGTGCATGGGGGACCATATAAGATTCTGGGGATTGAACCTGACTGCAAGGCAAATATCCTACCTACTGTATGATCAGCTGGGGCTGAAGTCTTTAAAAGGAACGTATGCTCCTAGTCAGCCACAGTTGCCACTATTACAAATCACCTCATAATCTGCTTCATGCAATTCATATCATTCCGTGTCTCTATTGACAACTTCTTTTCTTTTTGGGGCATCACACACAGCTGCTAGGGCCTTACTCCTGGATGGTTCTTGGCTCCAGGATTGCTCAGGGCACTATGTGCTGTCCCAAGGATAGAATTTGTGTCAGTTACACACAAGGCAAGTGCCTTAATCCCTGTTCTGTCTCTCTGGCCCTCTAGGCAATTGATTTTCAACTTCTAAAGTAGTTTATAATTTTAAACTATTTTTCCATGGATTTTTAAAAAATTATTTAAAATCGGCATTCCAGTAAGGTAGAGGATAAATATCATGCTCATAATTTCCAAGAAAACAAAATTTAGTTTAGAGAGGTTTGATTTGCTCACACTAATGCAACAAAACCAGATTCTAGATTTCCTTACTCCTAGCAGTTCTATTAAAGTTTCTATTAAAATTTCATTTAAGGGGTCAGGGAGTTAGCTCAACAGGCTGAGGGCATGCTTTGCAGAGCACTTAGGAATGATTCCCAAACACAGGGTCAGGAGTAACTCTGAATGCTGCTGGGTGTGGACCCAAAAGGCCTCCGCCAAAAAAAAAAAAATCGAACTTCATTTTATGGGGGCACGCAGGTTTATTCGAACAAAAGAGTTCCAACTGCCAAACTGTTCAATAATTTCAAATGATTTATTCTTTTAATGAAGTCTTTCAGCTTTCCTCCCTCCAGACACAGAAAGACCGTCTTCTAGTTTGAATTCAGTGTGCTTTAGGACTTACTTTGGCCAGTGAAGTATGAGTGGGAGTGATATGTGCTCCTTTGAGATAAAACCATTTAAGAGCCCATGAACAAGGGAACAATTGTTCAGGATTATTTCACATTGTTTGGGGGAAGGGACTCTAAATCTCATGATGACATGGTAGGATCTCAAAATGGTGGCGTTCCAGTGGCTTGAGAATCTGAGTAACTCAAAGACAGACTCTTGCCAGCCTCAAGCCAGACCGACGGGAGTGCTGAGATAAATCTCTGTGGTTTGAACCGCTGAGATTTTGGCATTGTTCATCAAAGCATTACCTACTCTAACCTGCCACGAGCTTCATTTGCATGGTCATTGACTTTCTCCAAAGACTAGAACACAACTCCCAGGCTTCTGATTTTATCACGAAAAGCTGTTGCAGTTTATCTGGAAGTCGCTGACAGCGAATTGTTGATTTTTTGTTTTGTGGTTGCCACGCCCGGTGGTGGTGCTCAGGGGCTCCTCTGGGATCTGTGTGGGGGGGGGGGGGGGCGAAGGTGGGTCGTGCTCAGGGTTGCTCCCAACTGGGTCTCCTGCCTGCAAAAGCCTGAGCTCTCGAGAGAACCCTTGAGCTCTCTGTCCCACCCCGAATTGTTGCTTCCTCATCTCATCCACCACCATCTTCTGATTTGGAACACACACATACACACACACACACACACCCATGATTTGGAAGAAACACACACACGCACACCCGTGGAGTACTTCGCAAATGAGCTTTGTTATCCTGGCTGCTCCACGCAGCGTGGGAGAAGGGGGAGGCACGGCTCTTGTTTTCTCCATTCCTCTCTGCCTAATCCCGGCACTGTCCCCACCCACTAGTACTCACACAACCTTGTCATAGGGCAGGGCGACTATTACCACTCCCAAGGTGTCACAAACAGAAAGGAGCGGCTTGCAGTGCCCGGACCAGGCAGCCAGGCTGTGCTCTTTCCTCACGGGTGCCTGGGGCTGGGCAGAGCCCGGGCGAAGCAGCTTTCTCTAGGGAAAGAAGGAAGTCTCCTCAAGTGGGAACAAAAATGAGTGTGAGGCGCACAGCCATCCCGGGCACTGTGTGAATTTGGGGTGAGTTCTCTTAGTACCGCCAGCTCTGCTCCATTCCTAGTTTCCTCGAGCGGCTGGTGCTGCGGGCTCTTGCCAGTTCCCCCCCCGCCCCCCGCGCTTCTCTCGAGCCCACCCGAACGTGTCATCTTTGCACAACCCCCACCCACCCCGAGGTCAGGGATGGTGGGGGCAGCGCCCCGTCCGCGCTTCGGCAGCCACTGGCCAGCAACCGGGATCAAAGGTCGGGCCGGAGCGCCCCGGGGCCCGAGCCTGCGCAGTGGCTCCGCGGAGCGCGCGGGCGGCGCCGCGCGGGCTGGTCCCTGCAGCGTGCTGCAGGCCGAAGGCGGGAAAGTCTCGGCTCGGGGCGCCGCGTCCCTCCCTCTTCCTGCCCCGTGCACCGGGCAGCCCCGCGAGCCAGTCCTGTCCACCGCCCCCAGGCCCCGGGGGGAGGGGGCGAGGAGGGCCCCGGGCTTCTGACTCATCATCTCCAACCCCTTTCTCGCGCGCGCTCCAAGTCTCAGCACTTTGGACCCGGGCACCGTGGGTGGGGGGAGGCCGGGGGCGCAGCGACGGCCTCGGCGGAAGCCCCGCGCGGCCGCGGGCGGTCCCCGGCCGCCGCCCGACTCCGGAGCTGCGAGGGACGCGGGAACGTTGCCCCAGCGGGCGGCGGGCGGTGGCCGCCGCCCGGGGGGCGGCGCGGGGCGCAGCGTGGCCCGCCCGGCGCCTCCCTGCGCGCGGGCTCAGTGGTCGCGTCCGAGGAAACTCTGGGCTGGGCCCCGACTTCCAGGGCCTCGCGTCACTCGGCACACACACAGCGCCCCCAGCGCGCTGGGAAGAGGCTCTTTATTTCCCGGCAGGCCCGGGGCTGGCGGGGCAGCCTGGGACTTGGAGTCTCTGCCCCAGTCGACAGGAAATCGGGTCCCAGGGAGGAAAGACAGCGCCCAGGAACTGATGTCCGAGGAGGAGCAGCGAGCCCGGGGGGCGGAGGGGGGAGGCCCCCGTAAGGGTCCCCGGACTTGGAGTGAATGGGGCTGGGAAAGGTGTTAACGAGAATTAGTGAGAGGAGACGGGAGGAAAGGAGGGAAAGTACAGAAGGGAGGAAGTGGGCTTAAGGATGGCCCGCAGGTGGGCTGATCTGGTGGGGGTCCCATCAGGTGAGGAAGGACTCTGGCCTAGGTGTCGGTTCTCCTCTAATGGGCAAGAGAACGGGATCCAGGGCAAGTGAAAATTGAAGGCACTCGGCTGGACTTCTTGTTGGTCCCTGGGGCCCCCACCTAACTTTTGGGCTGGGCTCAGGTGCTGGACGGTCTGGAGCACGGTCCTAGGCGGAAGGAGAGCGCCCCGGGGCCAGCTTATTCATTTCTTCAGCTGGCCACCACGGGGCAGTTTTCCAAACTAGTAACTTCCACCAACTCAGGGTTGCCCTGAAAACCAGACAAAGGTGGGGGGCTGAGAAAGGCGAAATCCCAGATGAAAGCTGCTTTCCTCCTCCTCCTCTCCCATCCTTTCCTTCACGTTCTTCACAGAACCTCCCAGTATGTTGACAGCTTCTCCGACACTTCTAGTTGCAACCACTTGGATACCCAGTTCCCTCTTAACCCCACTGGATATCAACCAGTTTCAGCCCAGGGCTCCACCCCTCCCAGCCTCGCCTGTCTCCACTTCAGTGCCACTGACCGCGGTCACCAGGGGAGAAATAAGTAGCCAGGAGCCGCTGGGTACTTCCTGGGTACTTCCTCCCGGCTCTCATACCTCCTGCAGCTCCTGATAGTGCAGAGTGTGGCTCCTGCAGCATCCTGGCTTCCTCTGGCTCAGCAGGAAGAGAGAGGATGCAGAGACCAGCCCTCCCCCGAGGGTGAAGGCCTCAGTGCTCAGCTCCAGCACCAGCGTGCCCGCCTGTTGCAGGGAGACAAACCTGAAATTACTGTTAACAGAAGTCACCCAGCACTTGTTCTTGCTAACTGTCCACTTGTCTTTTCTTGCCTCCCAACCACCCACCTTTTCCCTTTTTTTTTTTAAATCACACCCAGTGATGCTCAGGGGTCACTGCTGGCTCTGCACTCAGGAATCACTCCTAGAGGTGCTCAGGGGACTATATGGGATGCAGGAATTGAGCCCAGGTTGGCTGTGTGCTGGGCAAACGCCCACCCTGCTGTACTATCACTCCAGCCCTTGTTTTATTTTTTCGAGCCACCTCCAGAAGTGCTCAGGACTTACTCCTGGCTCTGTGCTCAGGGGTCATTCCTACCAGTGCTCAGGGGACCAGATGGGGATGCCGGGGATTGAATCCAGGTTGATTACCTGCAAGGCAAACGCTCTACCTGCTGTACTATTTCTCCTACCTGGGAAGGGGCCGTTGGGGCAGGTCCCAAGAAGGTCTTGATCAGCTCAATCGCCACCGCAATGAAGCCCAAGAGTAGACTGAAGGTGTTGAGTACCATCATGGCCTGCACCTGCCAGCGAGCCAGCTTAGCCCTGCCCAGCCTTAAGGACTCACTGCACCCCAGACCCCATCTGTGACCTAGAGAAACATAACTTCAGTTCCCATTCCGTCCAGTCTACATCCAAATAGGACCACCAGTCTTTGAACTTGCTTCTCAGGTCTTCTAGTTGTTAGTCAGGGAAAGAGAGCTGACAGAACTAGTCATGTGTGTGGTGTGTGTAAGGATACAAAGCATTCTCGTTTCCTCTCACCTTCCAGATTCTGTGTGTGTGTGTATGTGTGTGTGTGTGTGGATACAGAGCATTCTCGTTTCACCTTCCAGATTTTGTGTGTGTGTGTGTGTGTGTGTGTATAAGGATACTATAGCATTCTCGCTTCCTCTCACCTTCCAGATTCTGTGTGTGGGGGGGTGGGGTGGGGTGTGTGTATGTGTGTTGTGTAAGGATACTATAACATTCTTTCTTCCTCTCACCTTCCAGATTCTGTGTATGTGTGTGTGTGGTGTGCTGTATGTGTGTGTGTGAAGGTACATAGCATTCTCGTTTCCTCTCACCTTCCAGATTGTGTGTGTGTGTGTGTGTGTGTATAAGGATACTGTAGCATTCTCGCTTCCTCTCACCTTCCAGATTCTCTGTGTGTATGTGTGGTGTGGGGTGTGGTGTGTGTGTGTATGTGTGTTGTGT